>NW_027507784.1:279600661-280050620 GCF_037356315.1 Lithobates pipiens | reverse complement strand
TGAGCCGCAGGGCAGTATTCCAACGTAACGACCCCAAGCACACCTCCCAAGGCGACCACTGCCTTGTATAAGAAGCTCAGCGTAAAGGTGATGGACTAGCCAAGCATGTCTCCAGACCTAAACCCTATTGAGCAACTATGGGGCATCCTTAAACGGAAGGGTGAAGGAGCGCAAGGTCTCTAACATCCACCAGCTCCGTGATGTCGTCATCGAGTGGAAGAGGACTCCAGTGGCAAACTGTGACGCTCTGGTGAACTCCATGCACGAGAGGGTTAAAGTGGTTGTAAAAAAAACAACCTGCAAGACAAGAACTTTTTGCACTTATGAGCTGGTTATCAGAGGTGCTCCATGTTGTTTACACGCATTGTAACATTTTGAATGTAACCCAACATTCTTTAGAACGAATGTGGTAATTGTGCTACAATACATTTCATACTTTTTATAGCTTTTGTCTGCCCCTCAAAGGAGGTGTATAATTATGAGCTTTTCAATAACACTTCCATTTTTTTTTTCTATCCACTGTAAGGTGCCAGTTAAACATGTTTACAGAGTGCTGCAGTGTCAGGAGGAAGAGCTCACTCAGATGGTCTCAACAATGTCTGATGGCTGGAAGTTTGAGCAGGTAAGCCATGAGAGTAACTAATACTTTTTGAAAGTAAATGCAGTGACAAAAACCTATGAGGGCACTTGTCACATGTTTATGGATGGCTTAAAGTGTTTAAAAACCATAACCACGAGCCTCTGGTATTTGCTGCCTTTTTTGGTCTGTTAACAGTTAAATCTTGTATTTTAACCACTTGCTTACTGGGTACTTAAACACCCTTCCTGCCCAGACCAATTTCCAGCTTTCGGTGCTCTCACACTTTGAATGACAATTACTCAGTCATGCGACACTGTAGCCAAATTAATTTTTGTCCTTTTTTTTTTTTTTTTTGATTTGATCATCTCTGGGTTTTTATTTTTTGCGCTATAAATGAAAAAAGACCGAAAATTTTGAAAAAAAAACGCATATTTCTTTGTTTCTGTGCCAAAATTATGCAAGTTATTAATTTTTCTTCATACATTTTGGCCACAATTTATACTGCTACATATCTTTGGTAAAAATAACCCAAATTAGTGGATATTATTTGGTCTTTGTGAAAGTTAGAGAGTCTACAAGCTGTGGTGCGAATCGCACAAAATTGATCACATCTGATGTACTGGTGGCCTATCTCGCTTCTTGTGACCCGAACAAGCCAGGAAAGTACAAATACCCCCCAAATTACCCCTTTTTGGAAAGTAGACATTCCAAGGTATTTAGTAAGAGGCATGGTGAGCTTTTTGATGTTGTAATTTTTTTCCCACAATTCTTTGCAAAATTAAGATTTTTCTTTTTTTTTTTTTTTTTTCCCACAAAATTGTCATTGTAATAGGTTATTTCTCTCACATGGCATGTGTATACCACAAATGACAACCCAAAATAAATTCTGCTACTCCTGAGTATTACGATACCACATGTGTGGGACTTTTTCACAGCCTGGCCACATAGAGAGACCCAACATGCAGGGAGCGCCATCACGTGTTCTAGGAGAATAAATTACACATCTAACTTGTTGACTACCTATTACACTTTGAAGGCCCTGGAGCACCAGGACAATGACACGTGGCACTGATGACAGATGGCACTGATACGTGGCACTGATGACACGTGGCACTTATACGTGGCACTGATGACACGTGCCACTAATACGTGGCATTGATGACACGTGACACTGACAGGTGGCATTGATGACACGTGACACTGACAGGTGGCACTAATACGTGGCACTGGGGGCAGGATGGCACTGGGGCGGAGGGCACTTTTTTTATTTTATTTTTTTATTTTCCCACTTACGGCCGCTGCAGCCGTTCATCTCTCCCCTCTCACACGCTGTCTGTGTGAGGAGGGAGAGTGGCGCTGAGAGATGATCTCATATGTTTACATATGAGATCATCTCACATTGGACACGCTGATGGCGCTGTAAACGGCCGCTGTGATTGGCTGTTACAGCGATCTGTATTTGCCTGTCTCCGGGGGACATGGCAAACACAGAACTTCCCCGATGCGCGCCCGCGGCGGCGCGCATTGCGGAAGTAAACACGAGGGCGTTAGGACTCTGCACGTCTCCCGACGAAGGGCTGCTCGAGAGCCGTCATTCTGCTATTTATGGGCTGGCGGGGAAGAGGTTAAGATGACTGTTCAGAAAATGTTCAGAGTACAGGTAACACCTTGAGTATTATAAAGAAGCACAACTGGTGGGCAGTAGGATTTTATCGATAGTCCGACATTACAAACATTTTTTAAAACCAAATTTTATTTTACACAGTCAAAATACAGTATACAAAAGTCAAGATAGACATTCAAAATACAGTGGGTCCCTCTTGATGGCAACTACAGTGCCTTGCAAAAGTATTCTTGAGCCCCCCCCCCCCCTTGGCTTTTTACCTATTTTGTTACATGAATCCATTCATCTGAATTATATGTGAGGGATCAAAACACAATATTCTAAGTTGGTGAAGAAAAATTAGAAAAATATATATACATGAAACAATTTTTCAGAAATTAAAAAAAAATGGTAATTGGCATGTGCGTATGTATTCACCCCCTTTGTTATGAAGCCCATAAAAAGCTCTGTTGCAACCAATTACCTTCAGAAGTCACATAATTAGTGAAATGATGTCCACCTGTGTGCAATCAAACACACCTTTTTGAAAGGCCCCAGAGGCTGCAACACCTGAGCAAGAAGCACCACTAACCAAACACTGCCATGAAGAAGAGGAACTCTTCAAACAATTAAGGGACAATGTTGAGAAGTACAAGTCTGGGTTGGGTTATAAAAAAAAATATCCAAATCTTTGATGATCCCTAGGAGCACCATCATATCTATCATAACCAAATGGAAAGAACATGGCACAACAGCAAACCTGCCAATAGACGGCCACACACCAAAACTCAGACCGGGAAAGGAGGGCATGAAAAAGAGAGGCAGCACAGAGAGCTAAGCTAACCCTGGAGGAGCTGCAGAGTTCCACAGCAGAGACTGTATCTGTACATGGAACGACAATAAGCCGTACGCGCCATAGAGTTGGGCTTTATGGCAGAGTGGCCGGAAGAAAGCTATTACTTTCAGAAAAAAACAAAATAGCACGTTTTGAGTTTGCGAAAAGGTATGTGGGAGACTCCCAAAATGTATGGAAGAAGATGCTCTGGTCTGATGAGACTAAAATTTAACTTTCCCCAGTTGTCTTCCAGGACAGCCCCTGAGAGATGGAGTCCCTCCCATCGTTACCGGAAACACATTGCCAATCAGTTCAAAAGGCGGACCTTCAGGTCCCTGGTCAGTCATTTGTGTTTCCTCCGTCGGAGGAACATGTTGCCAGGAACCAGGAGGACTACATCTCTCAGGAGCTGCCTGAAGAGGGTGAACCTGCGCTGGGGACTGGGTCCTGTCAGGCAGGTTCGCTGCTAGTCCATTTTCTCTTTAAGGGCTCGGGTACCGTCCAGCATTGTAGGAGCCGACCCGCTCCCTTCCTCTCTCCAGTGCCGAGGTGGCCAGCGTCAGGGTGATGTTAGTTCCCCCTGAGAGCAGTGCGGCAGCCTGTGTCCTCTTCTGCTCTCTGCGCTGATAGCGGCGGGGGTCGGTGACGCCGTTGCCTCATTTCCTGCGGAAATGCGTCACCCCTGTGTGCCGAGACTTCCGGTTCCGGGTCTCTAAAGGCACAGGGAGGAAGAGGGAAGCCCACGCTGTGCCTGTACGATCCCGCCAGCGTCCAGCTGCACCGGACTAGCGGCGGGATCCGGATCTCAAGGGGGACCATGGAGGCTAATCCTCAGGACGCTCCGGTGGAGGCAGGCACCAGTCAAACCAGGTAGGCTGCTGGGCACGTCATTACACTGGTGGTTGGTGGTAGTGTGGGGCTGGGACTTGTGTTCACTTTACAGGTCGGGTGATTGTGTGTCTGGTGGTGGTACAGCACAGGTGTTCCCTAGCATATTAAGCCTAATTACTAAGGATACCCTCTTTTCTATTTCAGACTAAGGAAGCCCCAAGAGAAGATAAATCTGGCCGCAAAAAATGTCCAAACTGTGGAAATAGGTTATCTTCAGGTTCTGGTAAGCCTTATGCAAGCAGTGTATTGCAGGCATTCTTAAGACAGAGGCAGATTCTCCCCTGGCTAAGTTCCTTGGCTCCTTTAAAGAGGAAATGGCTTCAACTTTTAAATCCCTTCACGATTTGATTACGGACTTAGGTTCAGCTGTTTCCACCACTAAGGCAACCACAATCTCCTCCTCACCATGCCTTACGACACCTAGTTCAGGGGAGCCCCGTATAGTCAGGGAGCATAGCCCCGCGTTAGCTAGTCCTGAATCCTCTGACATTGATTCGGATCAGGATGAGGATCAGGCTGTAGCTAACAAAGGCGCAAAGTATAAGCTTTCTCTTGAGGAGATAGAGGAGCTTTTAAGCACCATTTATGATACGCTGGAAATTGATGAAAAAGAGACTCAATTATCCAGGCATGATTTAATGTATGAGGCTCTGGGGAAGAGGCAGGCGAAGGTTTTTCCCATACATAAGGTACTTTCTGATCTGGTTCTTAAGGAGTGGTCTGAACCAGACAAAGTCTTCTTTGCCAATTCCTTAAAAAGAAGGTTCCCTTTTGACGAGAGCCCAGAGGCGGTCTGGAATAAGAATCCAAAACTAGACGCACCTCTTTCCAAGGTCTAAAAGCAATCTGACTTAGCCTTCGAAGACATGGGTCACCTAAAGGATCCAATAGATAGGACAGATGTGGTCCTAAAGAGGGCCTGGGATGCCTCCATGGCCGGGTTAAAACCGGCTCTAGCCACATCTTGTGTGGCTAGAAATTTGGAGTTCTGGCTATCACAGCTGCAAGAGCATCTAAAAGCAGGCATTCCTAGGCTGAGCTATTAAAGACCTTTCCTATGCTCTTTAAGGCCACGAGTTTTATCTCTGATGCCTTCACTGATTCAGTGAAATTTACGGCTAAAAGCTAGAAGAGTGGTATGGATGAAGACATGGGGTGGTGACACAGCATCCAAATCTCGCTTATGTAGTGTCCTGTTTACAGGGGATTTGGTCTTTGGCCCTGAATTAGATACCGCCTTAGAAAGGACGGCAGACAGGAAGAAGACTTTTCCCATCAAAAAGAAAAATTTTCAAAGAAAAAATTTTCGTCCCTTTAAGGAACCCACCAAAGGGAAGGAGTTCAAGCCTAAAAAGCACTGGACAGATCAAAAAGGGAAGGGAAAAGGGGGCTTAATTTTTAGCCGCCCAAGTCAGGCCTCTAAGCCCCAGTGACGTCAGGCTCCCTGTGGGGGGGAAGGTTATCAAGCTTTCTTCCACAATGGGAGAAGATAACCGCAAACAAGTTTGTTTTAAACATAATAAAGAGAGGGTATGCGCTAGAGTTTCACAGCTGCCCACCCTCAAAATTTCTTGTAACAAAGCTCCCGAGCCATTGAGAGAAGGCCAGGGCTTTACCTTTGTTGATAGGGGAAATGGTGGATCAAGAGGTATTGACACCAGTCCCCGTTCAGGAGCAGGGGGACGGTTTTTACTCTCATATATTTGTGGTAAAAAAGCCGTCCGGGAAGTTCAGACTGATTATGAACCCCCGCCCTCTGAATCTCTCCATCCGATACAAGAAGTTTCGGATGGAGTCGATCTATTCAATAAGGAATCTCCTCCAAGAGGGGGTATTTATGGCTACCCTGGATTTAAGGGACGCCTATCTGCACATACCTATAAGGAAGGAATGCCAGAAATTTCTTTGCATGGCTATTCAGATAGATGCAAAGATTTATCATTTTCAGTGCAGAGCTCTTCCATTCGGACTGTCAGCCTCCCCGAGAATCTTCACCAAAGTTCTCGGGAAGCACTAGTTCCGTTAAGGCTTCAGTCGGTCTCGATCATTCCATATCTAGACGACTTATTACTGACGGCCCACTCAGAGAAGAGCTCTCTCGGGACTTACAGTTAACACAGATCAGTCTAGGACAGCTGGGATGGATTATCAATCAGGAAAAGTCCAAGACTGTTCCTACTCAGGAAATCCTTTACCTAGGCTACAAGGTCAGCTCAGTGGAACAACGCTTGATAGTTCTGCCGGAGGAAAATATTTTGAACCTGTGGCGCAGAATCTCTTTTCTCCAAACCTCTTCCAGGTGCACAGTAAGAGAGATCATGTCAGTGCTAGGCCTCATGACGGCAGCCATTCCAGCTGTGCAATGGGCCAGGTTCCATCAAAGAGACCTCCAGGGTTTCTTGCTAGATCACTTGAAGGGCAAGGAGTTGGAGGAAGAGGTAGCAATTCCCAGAAGAATAAAGCAGTCCCTCTGGTGGTGGAAGGACGAAGGGAACCTAAACAGGGGGGTTCTCTGGGTCTTGCCTATCACCTCTACTCTGACCACAGATGCGAGCAGTTGGGGTTGGGGAGCTCATCTCAACTCAGACTGGGCCCAGGCCAGTGGACTCAGGAGGAGAGGCTCCTCTCCTCCAATTGGAAGGAGTTAGCGGCAATCCTCAGGGCTATGTTGGCCTTCCAAACTTTGCTACAGGGTCATCATCTACAGGTCCGCTCAGACAATATGACGGCTGTAGCGTATCTAAACAAACAAGGAGGTACCAGAAGTCCTCGTTTGATATCAGTGGCCAGACACATTTTTCAGTGGGCAGAGTCCAATCTAAAATCCATTTCTGCGATTCATTTGAAGGGGGAGATGAACTGCACTGTGGACTTCTTGAGTCGACAACAAGTTTCGAATCAAGAATGGTCGCTACATCCAGAAGTTTTCAATCTGATAGTAACTCACTGGGGAAGGCCAGTAGTGGATCTTTTTGCAAACAGGTCGAATGCAAAAGTCCAAAATTTTTGCTCTCTATGCCCCAGAGGATCGTCCCTTGGCAGTAGATGCGTTACAAATTCCATGGTCTTTCAGCCTGGCATATGCGTTTCCACCTCTCCACCTTATCCCGAGGGTTCTAGCAAAGTTCCTTGCGGAGGAGACTTGCTTAATCCTTGTGGCACCATATTGGCCCAAAAGGCCATGGTTTACAATGCTGCTACAGCTGTCGGACCAGCCTCCACTGAGACTTCCCTGCAGACGAGATCTCCTGTCGCAGGGACCTCTTTTTCACCCTCAGGTAACCTTGTTGAGCCTCTCGGCGTGGTTACAGAGGAGGAAATCTTGAGAAGGAAGAGTCTGTCGGATAAGGTGATCCAGACCCTGTTACAGAGTAGAAAACCAACTACCAGGGCTATATATAAGAAAGTTTGGAGAAAATTCAATAGTTGGTTGGACAACTGTGGAGGAAGGGCATGCACACAGCTGATATCCTTCAATTCTTACAAGATGGGGGAGACGAGGGGTTAACCCCTAGTACTATCAAGGTTCAGATAGCTGCCTTAAGTGTATACTTAGAAAGACGGTTGCAGGAAGATCCTTTCATTTCTAGGTTTTGTAAAGCAATCTCTAGACGTAAGCCAGTCAGAGTCAACCAAACTCCTTCCTGGGATTTAGCTGTCGTTCTGAAAGCGTTCTTAGGATCTCCTTTCGAACCTATATCAGAGTCCTCGCTAAGATTGGTTACGTTCAAGACAGTCCTGTTGGTAGCAATCACTTCAGCCCGCAGGGTTAGTGAGATGCAAGCTTTTTCTATAAGAGAACCGTTCCTACAGATGTTGGAAGATAGAGTGATTCTAAAAACAGACCCTGGGTTCTTGCCAAAAGTGGCATCTAAATTTCACAGGTCGCAGGAAATCGTCCTTCCTTCCTTCTTTCTGTCAGAATGCGTCAAATAAGAAGGAGGAAACTTCATTTGTTGGATGTTAAATGTTGTATTTTAGAATACCTTAAGGTAACAAGTCCCTTTAGAATCTCAGATTCCCTCTTCATCCTTTTTTCAGGTCAACGCAAGGACAGAAGGCCTCAAAAGCCACCATAGCTAGGTGGATCAGGTTAGCTATTACAGAGGGTTATAGAGCAATGAACAAAGACCCTCCTGGGGGTGTTAGGGCCCATTCCATAAGGGCATTGGCGGCTTGCTGGGCAGAAAGGGCTGGTGCTACCCCGGAGCAAATTTGTAAGGCAGCTACGTGGTCAAGCTTTTCCACCTTTACAAAACATTATCGACTGGATCTAATGTCCAGTCAGGATCAGGCTTTTGGGAAGTCCTCCATGCCGTGGTCCCACCCTAATCTGGTGAGTACTTGGGGATCCTCTCAGGGGCTGTCCTGGAAGACAACTGGGAAAACTGGAGTTAGTACTCACCGGTAACTCCTTTTCCAGTGGTCTTCCAGGACAGCACGATCCCACCCTTTATTTTTTTCACAAGCTTAATACAATAATGATATTGATTGTTGTGGTTATGTTGTTGTTTCTTACAGTTCCATCCTTCGGTTCTTGGTAAATGACTGACCAGGGACCTGAAGGTCTGCCTTTTGAACTGATTGGCAATGTGTTTCCGGTAACGATGGGAGGGACTCAATCTCTCAGGGGCTGTCCTGGAAGACCACTGGAAAAGGAGTTACCGGTGAGTACTAACTCCAGTTTTTGGCCATCAAAGGAAATGCTATGTCTGGCGCAAACCCAACACATCACCCAAAGAACAGCCCCACAATGAAACGTGGTGGCAGCATCATACACATGGGGTTGTTTTCTCTTCTATTCACTGACCGACACAGCTCCTCTAAGCCCCTGTACACACGGCCAGAGATTTCGACAACCAAATCCATCGGATTTTGTCCGTCGGATTGTGTCCGAAACTGTTGCATACACTCGGTCGGACTAAGTTGTCGAAAAATCCGATTGTTCAGAACGTGATGACGTAATTTCGTTACGATGGGACTACGTTCAGGCTAGTAGCCAATAGCTTTGATGTAGGAATTTGATCTGAGCATGCGTGGCACTTGGTCCGATCAAAATTCTCTACACATGATCGGAGTATGTCCGATCGAACCAGTTGGTCGGGAAATATTTCCAACAAGTTGGAAAATTGGGTCCGCCGGATATTCCGACGGAATCAGTCCGATGCATACCACACACAGTGGGATTATCCGACAACACGGTCCCGATAGGACACATTCCAACGGATTCTCCGACCGTGTGTACAAGGGCTTAGACTATTGGGTTGTATACCTTTCCCTTTAGGAGACACTAGGCAAAGTTGTAACACAACACTCAGAACTTTCAGTTCCGCCCAGGGGGCGGTCTCCTAGGTGTCAACCATCCACCCTGCCTTGCAGTAATCCGTTTTCTTTTGCCTAGTGAAGGAGACAGACCTAGGAACCTTGAGGTCCCATAGGTCCGTCTTTTTTTTTTTTTTTTTTTAATGCAGAAGCTTCGCTTTTTGCGCAGAGGTGGTCAGTGAGCTTTTATGCTCCGGGCATACATATGACCGGGCTACTGATGTATGGATCACAGTATGCTGGGTCAGCAGCTACCCTGTAACTGTTCAGTGAGTAGATCTGCCGTGGAATGTCTCCCAGCTCTGCAGGACTGGTAAGTACAGCTCTCCCTGCCTCGTTGGGACTGAGCAGCTGGGCATTCCCTGGGAGGTCGATTTTGGGGGTCCCCTCACCTCCCTCTCCTCTCTCCCTCGTCCCTATCTTCCCTCTTTACCCCCTCCAGGGGGAATGCTGCATGTGGCTGCTGTGTGTGTGTGTGTGTGTGTGTGTGTGTGTGTGTGTGTCTATACAGGGGCTCCGTGGGCTCTCACCTGATATGGGGGGGGGGGCTGGCTGATGGCGGTGATCCTGGGTCCTGTGTGGTGTCCCCTGGAAGGTGCCTGTGGGGGTCTGCTGTGAATGGTGCAGCGCTGTGGCTTTGCAGGTTTTTTTTTTTTTTTTTTTTTTTATTTCTACCTCATGATGATGTTTGGCAGCCATTTTAGGCGTGGGCAGAGCAGACTGACTGTCTGGGCTTCAGCAGCCATTTTCTATGTGTTTCCTATTAAGGCACTGGCGGCCATTTTCTGGGAGCCTGACCACGTTTTCAGTGTTCTCTGGCAGCAGCATGGCTCATGTGCTCTTACAGCCATTTTCCCTGTGTTTCCTGTCTGTGTACTGGACGCTGGGCGGCCATTTTATTGAAGCCTGAGCATTTTTTGATCGCTTAGCGATCATTTCAGCGGTTATCACCAACTTTTGTTTTCTTCTGCACCTGGGTGCACTCAGGGACTACAGACACCACTTGTGGACAGTGCAGATCTCCCCAGGGTGGTGAGTCCGGTGGGAATGAGCCCCCTCAGTCAGCGGCAGCAGGGAGGGTGGGACTGTCACTGTCCTAAGCCCCCTTTGGGTGGCAGACAGGATAGGGTCAGCATGGCTTCAGAAACTAGTTTCTTCCCCAAAATCCAGGCAATGGCAACCGGGTTCCTGCAGACTGCGCAGTACCCATGGACACCCTGATGGCGGTCCTAAATTATTTTGTTGCTAGATGGAGGTGGTGCATGGGAAGATGGATGCAATAAGGTGGCCCCTGTTCCCCCTTGTCCTCTGGGGAGAGCTCTGGCACAGACTCTGGCTCTGCTGAGGCTGGTGACCCCTGCTCTGTCTTGTCAGATGACGCTGACCAGGAACGTTCGGACAGTGAGGATGAGTCCCTGTTCGGGTCCGTGCGCGACAAAGCGCTTGTTGGAGCACTTAAAACAGCTGTGCGTGATACCCTGAAGTTTCAGGAGGCAGCAGGTCCCCCTGCTGATGTACCGGTCCCTTTTGGGTCCCGCAAGCAAGCATGTTCACCTATAGTGTTCCCATATCTGACTTGTTTGCAATTTCACTTACAGGGAGTGGGGTCACACGCAATGGACCTTTTTGGTCCCCAGGCACATGGTGGCGCGTTACCCCTTTGAGGAAAGCCTTCTCACCCCCGGCAGTGGGAACTCCTGCTTTTAAGGATCCCGCGGATAAGAAGACCGAGGCAGTGGCTTGTTCCTTGGTCACGGTTGGGGGGGTCCACTGTGCGACCAGTACTGGCATTCGCACTTTTGTCACAGACCCTGACTGAGCGGGCAAAACGTTTGCACCGCGAATTGGGAGAGCAGCACGCTTCTCCTGTCTGCGTGAAATTAGCAGACCAACTAGTACAAGGCCCTGGATACCCTCCCTCTGTATCTAGGGCTTCAGTGTCAGCTGTGGTGCTGAGGCGCCTGAATTGGCTAATATGCTGGTCTGTGACCTGGCATCTAAAAAAAGCCCTGACGGCTCTTCCCCTCCTTGGCGAGCGGCTCTTTGGAGCCTCTTTGGATGGCATTAGTAAAAATGCCACCGGTGGTAGAGTACAATACTCCCACAGGCCAGGAAGGCTAAGGAGCCACGCCGTAGACAAGTAGGAGGATTTCAGTCATAGCGTTCTGCCCCAGGACTTCAGTCATAGCGTTCTGCCCCAGGACTTCAGTCATAGCGTTCTGCCCCAGGACATCAGTCATAGCGTTCTGCCCCAGGACATCAGTCATAGCGTTCTGCCCCAGGACTTCAGTCATAGCGTTCTGCCCCAGGACTTCAGTCATAGCGTTCTGCCCCAGGACTTCAGTCATAGCGTTCTGCCCCAGGACTTCAGTCATAGCGTTCTGCCCCAGGACTTCAGTCATAGCGTTCTGCCCCAGGACTTCAGTCATAGCGTTCTGCCCCAGGACTTCAGTCATAGCGTTCTGCCCCAGGACTTCAGTCATAGCGTTCTGCCCCAGGACTTCAGTCATAGCGTTCTGCCCCAGGACTTCAGTCATAGCGTTCTGCCCCAGGACTTCAGTCATAGCGTTCTGCCCCAGGACTTCAGTCATAGCGTTCTGCCCCAGGACTTCAGTCATAGCGTTCTGCCCCAGGACTTCAGTCATAGCGTTCTGCCCCAGGACTTCAGTCATAGCGTTCTGCCCCAGGACTTCAGTCATAGCGTTCTGCCCCAGGACTTCAGTCATAGCGTTCTGCCCCAGGACTTCAGTCATAGCGTTCTGCCCCAGGACTTCAGTCATAGCGTTCTGCCCCAGGACTTCAGTCATAGCGTTCTGCCCCAGGACTTCAGTCATAGCGTTCTGCCCCAGGACTTCAGTCATAGCGTTCTGCCCCAGGACTTCAGTCATAGCGTTCTGCCCCAGGACTTCAGTCATAGCGTTCTGCCCCAGGACTTCAGTCATAGCGTTCTGCCCCAGGACTTCAGTCATAGCGTTCTGCCCCAGGACTTCAGTCATAGCGTTCTGCCCCAGGACTTCAGTCATAGCGTTCTGCCCCAGGACTTCAGTCATAGCGTTCTGCCCCAGGACTTCAGTCATAGCGTTCTGCCCCAGGACTTCAGTCATAGCGTTCTGCCCCAGGACTTCAGTCATAGCGTTCTGCCCCAGGACTTCAGTCATAGCGTTCTGCCCCAGGACTTCAGTCATAGCGTTCTGCCCCAGGACTTCAGTCATAGCGTTCTGCCCCAGGACTTCAGTCATAGCGTTCTGCCCCAGGACTTCAGTCATAGCGTTCTGCCCCAGGACTTCAGTCATAGCGTTCTGCCCCAGGACTTCAGTCATAGCGTTCTGCCCCAGGACTTCAGTCATAGCGTTCTGCCCCAGGACTTCAGTCATAGCGTTCTGCCCCAGGACTTCAGTCATAGCGTTCTGCCCCAGGACTTCAGTCATAGCGTTCTGCCCCAGGACTTCAGTCATAGCGTTCTGCCCCAGGACTTCAGTCATAGCGTTCTGCCCCAGGACTTCTGTCACAGTAGTCCGCCCCAGGACTTCTGTCACAGTAGTCCGCCCCAGGACTTCTGTCACAGTAGTCCGCCCCAGGACTTCTGTCACAGTAGTCCGCCCCAGGACTTCTGTCACAGTAGTCCGCCCCAGGACTTCTGTCACAGTAGTCCGCCCCAGGACTTCTGTCACAGTAGTCCGCCCCAGGACTTCTGTCACAGTAGTCCGCCCCAGGACTTCTGTCACAGTAGTCCGCCCCAGGACTTCTGTCACAGTAGTCCGCCCCAGGACTTCTGTCACAGTAGTCCGCCCCAGGACTTCTGTCACAGTAGTCCGCCCCAGGACTTCTGTCACAGTAGTCCGCCCCAGGACTTCTGTCACAGTAGTCCGCCCCAGGACTTTTTTCACAGTAGTCCGCCCCAGCATGCTTCCCAGCTTTTCTGTCATAGTGTTCTGCGCCAGCTTTTTCTGGCTCGGCATTCAGTCTTAGCATTTCGGTCATAGCGTTTCTGTCTCAGCATTCAGTCTCAGCGTGTTTTCGGGCATTGCATTTCTGGCCAGGATTCTGCTGTTGCGTCACTGTCTCAGTTTTTCTGTTATAGCATTTCTGCCCCAGGAATTCTGGCATTGCATTTATGCCTCAGCGTTTCAGTCTTGGTTGTTGCTGTCATTGCGTTTCTGCCCCTGGTTCTGTCTCTACGTTTCTGCATCAGCATTAAGTTTCATGGTGTTTTTCATCATGGCGTGTTGTGTTTCTGTCTCAGCGTTTCTGCCTGCATGTCTGTCATAGTATTTCAACCTTGGCGTTCAGTCTCAGAGTTTCTCAGAGGGGCGTCGTTCACTCATGGCATACTCTGGTAGTCTTTCATCTTTGTTGATTGTCATGTCCCATCGTGTCTGTGTCCTGTTTTGTGCCTGGGTCAAGTAGCTAGGGCTCACACGTCAGGATCTGTCACGTCTATAGATCCATACGGGCTGAGGTTTTCGTTTGTTAATTGATTGTTGTCCACAATCTTCTCGCCCGTATACCATACGCCATACGTTGAATGTTCATTCACCACATCTATATGACTACCCACCAAGGCCTGTGGGTACACTAGCCCTGAGTTTTTCAGTTAATTACCTGTCTCTGCGCTGCAGGTTACTCGGGCTCACTTACCACTTACATGTGGGTGGGGGGTCCGTCAGGTTCATTTTACATGAAGTGGTCTTGACTTTTCTGCTCATGCTTCATTCTTAAGCGAGGGGGGTATTGTTGTTCTCATGTCTGGCTGTCTGTCATTTCTCTAGTTTGTGTTTCAGGTTGGGCCGTCTTGGCATCCATACCGATATCAACCATGCTTGCACTCACTTCTTTCAGCCCGGCTGTTGTTGGGGGCTAGTTGATTGGTGCTGATGTAATTTCACCACTGGGATCACCCTTGGGTCAGACGCAGTCGCAATTTTTCTTCAGTTGATGTCCTGTTGTGTTGAGGCCCTGGTTACCGCCCAGGGATGTATAGTCTCTCAGGGTGTGTGCTAAGCCACGTCGCCATGACGGTCCACGACGGTCCTTGGGTGATAGGTTTGGCAGATGTCATAATGATTCTGGATTCCACTCTTGGCTCTGATCTTGTCTAACTTATTGCCTGGAGTTCTACTTAGGGACATCAGTCCAGCTTGTTCCAAGTAGGGGGGGCTTGGGTATGTCTGTATCATGCCATGGGACTATTCCCCCGGGAGGGAGTCTGGCCCTCCTTGGTTCAGGATTCAGACTCAGCTGTTCGATCATATATGGTGGCACCGGGGTCCTGTGTCCGGCATGGTTTCTCCATGTTTGACAATATTATTGCCATGGTGCATGGGCCTTATCCGCTTACTCCATCATATCCATCAGGTATCCAGCTTTTGTACTCCTGCTAGTGGTCTTTTTGCCACTTACCCTTTTGGGGGGGGGGGGGGGGGTGGGTGTTATTTCACTGGTGTTCATTGAGGTATTTCGCCATCATTTGCAGGGGTTCCTCGGGCCAGGCCTTGTTCCTTTCCCCTCACGTATCCTCTCATTTCACAAGGAGTTCATTCTCAGGTCTGGGTGTCGCGGGCATCAGGCTCAATTCAGTCTTTCAGGGGATGTTCAGTTGGGTTCGGGGTAGTGTCGCAGGTTCGTTAGGGGGTTCCTTCTCATCACCAAGTCAGGAGTCGGTGTGTTCTTTTGCCACAGCGAATACTTTCCAGTTACTTGCTGGATACCTACTGTTGCCGTCCGGGAGCACACCTTTATCCATGATGGTTCATTACCTTCTTCACCTAAATTTTGTCTTTTTGCCCTCTTTTCAGGCATACTGAACAGCTAGGCCAAGGCACAACTCAGGCCTTGGTTCTTAGGAGTATCGCATTTCCCGCTTGAAGACTGACTACAAGTTGAAAAGGCTGGCCTTAGGCCAGCCTGTATTTGTAGGAGCCGCCTGGGAGGGCTATTTAAACCTCCTCCTCTGTCAGGGCCAGTGTTGTCGGGGTTTCTGGGTTCCCACCCACCCGTTCCCCAGTTTTTCTTACATTCTCATAGTATTTTGTTCTTATTCTTACATTCAGGGTATGCCCTCTTTTCAGGCATACTGACCAGCTAGGCCAAGGCACACCTCAGGCCTTGGTTCTTAGGAGTATCGCATTTCCCGCTTGAAGATTCTGACTACAAATATATATATATTCATGTCTCCTATAAAGGTCAAATCCTTTATTTTCCATTTTGCTCATAAAGACTTATCCAAAGTAATTTGGAGCTGTGATAGCTGCAAAAAGTGGTTCTACAAAGTATTGACTTTAGGGGGGTGAATAGTTATGCATATTGACTTTGTTTTTTTATTGTGAAGCAAATAGGAAAAAAAAATCTTCAAAGTTGTGGGCATGTTCTGTAAATTAAATGATGCAAATCCTCAAACAATCCATGTTAATTACAGGTTGTGAGGGAACAAAAAACGAAAAATGCCGGGGGGGGGGGGGGGGGGGGGTGTGTGGATACTTTTGCAAGGCACTGTTAATGCTCAGTTCATTAAATGTTGATTTTCTTATGCTATTTTACTTCACGCTGTATGTGTGATTTTGATAATACTGAATTTCTAGTAAGTATAATTCACGATGACTTCATTGTTTTCAGCTGGTCAACATTGGTTCTTCCTATAATTATGGAAACGAAGACCAGGCAGAATTTTTGTGTGTGGTCTCCAAAGAGTTGCACAATACCCCATATGGCACATCTAGTGAACCTAGTGAAAAGGCAAAGGTTTGTATGGTTCTGTCTTTTTATCTACCCTAAATTAGTGTTTTATTGGAATGTTCCTGCATGAATGTAACAAGGGGACAATAGCTTGTTTTAAGTGATCTAATGCTTTTGCTAAAAGCTTGATGGGTGTTTTTAAGCTCTGCTGAAACAAAGTAGAACTATCTTTTTACTAGCCTTTTATTTTCTTTAAGAATGCCATTCTAGACTTCTGTTGTACCACAGATAAAATGTTTTTCTCTAACATTTTTCAAGTGTGCTTGGGCTGATCTTGACATGGCAGGATCTTGACATGGCAGCTATCTAGATTGGCATATACTCAGCAACTGCTTTGTAGGCTGTACTCTGACCCCGTTGGACTGGAATATTGTAAAGCTAAACTGGAATGTGACCTTTGGCTCTGCATTGTGGCGCTTTCTAGACTTCTGTTTACAGTTGGCTACAGAGCTCTTTCTAGGTCCAAAGCCCTTGCACAGCCTCTGTTTTGACCCTGTCTCGGACTACTCTCATAGTGAGTAAGGCCAGTTGGGCTAAAGCACTGGGAGCTACCTCACATTCGGTACGATTGAGCACCTTTTCAAATGTCAAATTTGTAAACATGACTTCCCACAGTAAGGGTTGAGTATGAGCGCTAATTACTATGTGCAGTATTGCATGCACTCATGCCCTGCACACTTTCTCCTGCCACCAGGGAACACCAGCCTTCTTCTGCTCCCAAAGCACTACAGGGGTCTTCCAGTCTCCGGTCTCATTCCACTGCCTGCCTACAATGACTTGGTCACCTCTGGCCAACTGCAACTCCCATTATCACCAGCTACTTGGGTTTGAGTTCAAAAAATATATCAGTACAGCGCAAATACAAAGTAATACAGAAAATATCATAAAATGAAAAAAATATAAATAAGAAGTCCATATAGTGAAAGAAATATTCAGAAAGAGTCCACTTGTGTAATATATCTTCAATCAATAAATCAAGTGACGAAGTGATCCCTTCACCATTGAGCAAGTTGAACTCTCACCTCAACAAGTGGACCTCTGATAAATCAGATAGGTCAAAAACGCATGTTCCCATCAAGGGTAGATCATAAGATTACAGCAGACCAAGCGGAAGCATTTCCAGGTAAGGTTCTCCTCCGTATCATCAGATCAATGTGATATCATATAAAAAAGAACAGGCAAATCTAGTGCTCTCCGTTGATGTAAATTTATTAAACAAATAAATAAAAACAAATACCACTCACATTTAGAAGCACTGATCTCCAGTGCTGAGTGCTCAGATAAAAAGTACCATGCATGGATCAGTGTGTCAGCTGGCGGATGACGTCACGACGCAGGTCACGTGGTCCGTACGCGTTGCGTCCCAGAGAGTAGGCGGGACTTCATCAGCGGTGACGGAATGACGTCGGACGGCCGCTTTTATACCAACACACCGTTAGAAAACCAATAGTAAGCGGAGTTGTGCGCAAGACAGATACCATAGGCAGCACATATCAAATGTGACACCGGAACATACATCTGCGTTCACTCCAAACACAGGAAGGAGAGAGAGAGTATCAAAAAATAAATAAATATACTATGGAGACATGAAAACCAGAGGAAAACAAAATAATAGTCTGCTAATTGGCAACAGGATATCATCCTTTAAATATTCTCACATCAACTATGTGAGGACCAGAAAAAAAGGATATTGCCTAAAGAAACAGTACAATATAATCCCCTGGTAGGTCAAAACTAGAGATCTAGTGAATAAGCCCGCAATGTCGTTGACGTCATCAGAAAGCTACACTGATCCACACATGGGTTAATAACAATAAGTACTAAAAAATGACTCAAAGCTAAAAATGAGAACAAATAAAATATATAATAAAAATAAAAATATAATTAAATGAGAATAAAATGAAAATAAAATACAAATACAAATATAAAAGGAAAAAATTCTAATGCAATGAAAACAATTCAATTATCTGTCCGAAATGAAACAATTTAAATCAAAATCCACGTTTAGACCTCTAGGGGCAAGAACCCTTGTCTCATGGATCCAATAAGATTCACGTTTGCTTAGTTGGCGTATGAAGTTACCTCCACGCCAATGTTTGGTTACCTTCTCAATCCCCCAGAAACTCAAACCTCTGGGATTCTGAGAGTGCACCAATTTGAAATGGCGAGACACATTATGGGTTTTTAAACCCTTTTTAATATTATTTACGTGTTCACCCAACCTTACGTGTAGGGGTCTAGAGGTTCTGCCAATATATTGGAGACCACACTCACATTGTAACATATATACCACCCCTATAGTGGAGCAGGTAATAAGTTTATCGATCTTATATTCCTTATTGTTACTTGTAGCTATAAAAGATTTTCTCCTTTTTACATTGCATCTAGAGTGTCTGCATGCCGTACATCTACCGCACGCATAGAAGCCGGACAAGGAGAAAAGTCTGCTTTCAGTTTGTACAGGGGGATCGATAACACTTGGTGCTATTTGGTCACGTATTGATGGCGCCTTCTTATATATGAAAGAGGGCCGTGCAGGCAACAAAGGGCCCAGCACTCGATCCTGTTTCAATATAAACCAATTTTTGGCAACAACCTTTTCAAATTTCTTATACTGTACGTTATAGTCAAGAACCATTCTAAAGTTAACCCCTTCCACTCCTGATTCTTTTATCTTATCTCTAACCAAAAGGGACCTATCCGTCCGACGTCATTCCGTCACCGCTGATGAAGTCCCGCCTACTCTCTGGGACGCAACGCGTACGGACCACGTGACCTGCGTCGTGACGTCATCCGCCAGCTGACACACTGATCCATGCATGGTACTTTTTATCTGAGCACTCAGCACTGGAGATCAGTGCTTCTAAATGTGAGTGGTATTTGTTTTTATTTATTTGTTTAATAAATTTACATCAACGGAGAGCACTAGATTTGCCTGTTCTTTTTTATATGATATCACATTGATCTTATGATACGGAGGAGAACCTTACCTGGAAATGCTTCCGCTTGGTCTGCTGTAATCTTATGATCTACCCTTGATGGGAACATGCGTTTTTGACCTATCTGATTTATCAGAGGTCCACTTGTTGAGGTGAGAGTTCAACTTGCTCAATGGTGAAGGGATCACTTCGTCACTTGATTTATTGATTGAAGATATATTACACAAGTGGACTCTTTCTGAATATTTCTTTCACTATATGGACTTCTTATTTATATTTTTTTCATTTTATGATATTTTCTGTATTACTTTGTATTTGCGCTCTAGATGCAATGTAAAAAGGAGAAAATCTTTTATAGCTACAAGTAACAATAAGGAATATAAGATCGATAAACTTATTACGTGCTCCACTATAGGGGTGGTATATATGTTACAATGTGAGTGTGGTCTCCAATATATTGGCAGAACCTCTAGACCCCTACACGTAAGGTTGGGTGAACACGTAAATAATAATAAAAAGGGTTTAAAAACCCATAATGTGTCTCGCCATTTCAAATTGGTGCACTCTCAGAATCCCAGAGGTTTGAGTTTCTGGGGGATTGAGAAGGTAACCAAACATTGGCGTGGAGGTAACTTCATACGCCAACTAAGCAAACGTGAATCTTATTGGATCCATGAGACAAGGGTTCTTGCCCCTAGAGGTCTAAACGTGGATTTTGATTTAAATTGTTTCATTTCGGACAGATAATTGAATTGTTTTCATTGCATTAGAATTTTTTCCTTTTATATTTGTATTTGTATTTTATTTTCATTTTATTCTCATTTAATTATATTTTTATTTTTATTATATATTTTATTTGTTCTCATTTTTAGCTTTGAGTCATTTTTTAGTACTTATTGTTATTAACCCATGTGTGGATCAGTGTAGCTTTCTGATGACGTCAACGACATTGCGGGCTTATTCACTAGATCTCTAGTTTTGACCTACCAGGGGATTATATTGTACTGTTTCTTTAGGCAATATCCTTTTTTTCTGGTCCTCACATAGTTGATGTGAGAATATTTAAAGGATGATATCCTGTTGCCAATTAGCAGACTATTATTTTGTTTTCCTCTGGTTTTCATGTCTCCATAGTATATTTATTTATTTTTTGATACTCTCTCTCTCCTTCCTGTGTTTGGAGTGAACGCAGATGTATGTTCCGGTGTCACATTTGATATGTGCTGCCTATGGTATCTGTCTTGCGCACAACTCCGCTTACTATTGGTTTTCTAACGGTGTGTTGGTATAAAAGCGGCCGTCCGACGTCATTCCGTCACCGCTGATGAAGTCCCGCCTACTCTCTGGGACGCAACGCGTACGGACCACGTGACCTGCGTCGTGACGTCATCCGCCAGCTGACACACTGATCCATGCATGGTACTTTTTATCTGAGCACTCAGCACTGGAGATCAGTGCTTCTAAATGTGAGTGGTATTTGTTTTTATTTATTTGTTTAATAAATTTACATCAACGGAGAGCACTAGATTTGCCTGTTCTTTTTTATATATCACATTGATCTGATGATACGGAGGAGAACCTTACCTGGAAATGCTTCCGCTTGGTCTGCTGTAATCTTATGATCTACCCTTGATGGGAACATGCGTTTTTGACCTATCTGATTTATCAGAGGTCCACTTGTTGAGGTGAGAGTTCAACTTGCTCAATGGTGAAGGGATCACTTTGTCACTTGATTTATTGATTGAAGATATATTACACAAGTGGACTCTTTCTGAATATTTCTTTCACTTTTTATGATATTTTCTGTATTACTTTGTATTTGCGCTGTACTGATATATTTTTTGAATTTTGAAATGTGGGATTTGGTAATTTGACCTACAGTATTCTAGCTGCACTTTTATAATTTTTTTTCACTGTATTTGTTGTGTATTTTAGCACTTGGGTTTGAGTATATGAGGCCTTGGCTCGTTTTGTTGTTTTCCACTACTGGGTGTAATGTTTTTATCAAAAACGCACAAGACCATCCCACTGAACTGGGTGATCTTGATTCATTCTCTCCTACTGGTTCTGGGGTTGTTTATCCAGTATCCCTAGAATTAACAGACACCTGTAATCTTGAAGCTGTGACCCATATTATAGGTTCATTCTCATGAAAGTGTTTTTAGCTCTGTCAGGCAAGGCTGAGGCCTCTCTTCGTGTCCAATTTAGACTTTTGTTTTGTGTGTGCCTAACAGCTATAGAAACCTGCTCGGAGGCTATAAGCATGCTCTGGTGCCAATCAGTCTAGCTCTGACTCTCTCTGGCTTTTTACTCGGGTGTACCTAGGGTCCCATTACCATCTCGTACTCTGTTTACTCCAGGAAAGGCTGTTTATTTTACTTCTTGATTTTAAGATAGTTCAACACCCCAGCATTTGGGGGCTCATGTCACCCTCTTGAAGCTTCAGATTCACAAAGCGGGCATTGTCTTCTGCTGCTCCTTCTGTTCTTTGTGTACAGTGTTGTGCATCTTCTTGGGTTTGTTTAGCCACTTCATATCCTGAGCCTTTTTTTGATTCCTTCCTTGGTAGGAATCTATCCTTGGGAAGTCCACGCCCTGTGGATCCTCCACTTCCCTATGTGTAGTAGACTATTTCCTGCAGCTAAGCTACAGATTTCTGACTAACTTCAACTTTTTCCTTTATTTACCAATCCTTTCTATCAGGTGTAAATTCCTAGGAGTACCACTGGAATTTCTGCTCCTCTCTTCTCAGAGAAGGATGTTACTACCCTCCAAAAATAGCTTACTAAAATCCTTAAAAATTGGTTACTGGTAAGGCAGGTCATAGTTTGCTCTATCATACATCGCATGTCCTGTAGAATTCTTCTGATACTGATGTTCCAATATTCGTGCTTGGCACACTTTTATCCACGTCTTCCAATGTGTGGGCATTTTATTCACCTTTTCTTCTCCTTTTAAGAGTTTCAGGTTTGTATTTTTTTTTTTTCCAGTTTTTCTACAACTCTTGTGAGTAATTTCCTTCTAACCATGGAGATGTTATGCTGTGAGATGTCCTAACCATGGCTTTCTCGCTCTGTTTTGGTTGTGTAACCGGTCAACTTCTTTTGGTCCTTATTGTCCTTCTCGAGTTAAGAAATGCTGGGCTTAAGCCTTCTGAGATGACCAACTGATGCACCCTTTTTTTTTTATTATTATTTTTATTTTTTTATTTTTTTAAGTTTTCTTCTTACATCAACATCATGTGTGTGTGTTGGGATTTCTTCATTTTTTTTATCGTTTTTGTCTACTGGGTGTGGGTGTGTGGGTTTTTTTTTTTTCCAACCACTTCAGCCCCAGAAGGATTTACCCCCTGAATGACTAGGCCATTTTTCACGCTACAGTACTACGTTACTTTAACTGACAAGCAGGCATGCGATGCTCTACCCAAATAAAATTTGCACACACACACACACAGAGCTTTCTTTTGTGCTATTTGATCACCTCCAGTCCTTTTTTGTTTTTTTTTGCGCAATAAACTAAAAAAGACAGATTTTGAAGAAAACCATTTTTTACTTTCCGCTTTAATGCATATCCAAAAAATTTAAGAAAAACAATTTTTTTTCAACAAGTTATGCCAATTTGCATTCTACATATTATTGGTAACAAAAATCACAATAAGCGTATATTGATTGGTTTGCACAAAAGTTAGTGTCTACAAACTACAGGATGGATTTATGGCCTTTCTTTAATTTAATTTATATATAATATATATTATACATTTTTTTTTGCTTGTTCCTTCTTTGTTTACATGGGTAGATCCCTGTTCTGCCTCTCTGAAGCGATCGTGGGTGGCCAGTGGACAACGGCTCCTCCTCAGTGTGGGCACACGGGCCCCCGATGCACGATCTATTGCATGCGACACGTACATATACGCTTTTTAGCGCGATAGAGCCGCCCTGCCACAGTATATATGTGGTGGGTGGGCTTTAAGTGGTTAATTTATTCGTGGCATTGGTCTACCCTAGTTCCTACTTTGGAATTTTTTTGGTGAATAATTATTTGCCCCACCAATTTCACTTTTTGACTGGATGATGCCTATGGTATCAGTTTTTGTCTCGGTAGTGATTTTCTCTTCTGAACTGGAGCTCCGTATGATCATCAATGCTCTCCCATTGGGAGCTATAGCTCCCCTTATCATTCATGTTCTTTTTTTTTTTTTTTTTTTTCTTTTTTTGGCCTTTCTTATTAGCCATGACTGAGATGTTCATTTACATACTTTTGTAGTAAGCTCCCTACACCTGTTGGATCTCTGAATTGCCCACCTCTGTTTTCAGTGCCTTTTTGGATTTCTCATCAATTTTAAGAATATCCTAAATTCCTGTATCCTTCAGTGGACAATGAAGAAAATACGTTTTTTATACTCTGCAGTTTCTTGTTCGTAAAGTTAATTGAGGGACACACATCCAGCTTTGTGTCTTGGTCTTTATGTACTGCTTGCTCACAAAACTGAAGCATGATGAGTCATACAGGAGGGTGGTACCAACATTTCTTTTTCTGTTTGCCAGTGTTTCACTATACTGTACCTGTCGGTAGACTATCCTAGATAAAGCCCTGTGTCCCTTAATAGACTTTAAGAGATTTTACAGTAAGTCCATGAGTGAGTGTTTTATTTACAGTGTAAACGCCAAACTGCTATAGTCTTATCAGTTTATTTTACTAAAATGTTGCAAGCTTATGCTTCGTCCTTGGGTTTAACCAGGGTTTGATTTGTTTTACATCAAGTCAATTTAAATCCCTAGTAAAAAGGCTTGATTTAAATCAACTTGATTTAAAGCATAATTTTTAACGAGCAGCTTGTTGACTCTGACAGTCCCATTCACTTTAATGGGATGACTGATAGGACAAGGTGAGGGACATGGCGGCAGCAGGTGAGCGGATGCCCGCTAACAGGCGCTGCCTTGATGGATCTGAAATGACAGGTGCTCTTTCAATGTAAGGACTTATTCTTGCTAGTAGTTAGAATCTTTAATATTTGCAAACAAAATGAAGGTTTCCTGTTTTAAAATAAGTGGTCAGGTTAGTAAAACCGCAATATCAGAACTGATTCAATCATACAGTTTATAGTGTATGTAGATTTGCAAAACAATGAGGTAAAGAAATATTCCTGAACTTTTTTTTTTTTTTTTTATCTCATGGTTACTGTGAAATTGTAAGACAATAGATATTTTTACTCCAAAAGCATATTAAAATAAATTTTGCTGATTTTAAATAAACTTTTATTTTTTTAATTTTTTTTTTTATCCACCCTGGATTTAACAACATAGTCTGTGGCTTGGTGTGTTTTTCTTTTATCTGCCCTGCAGGTTGCGGTTTGTTTCCTGTGACCTTCTCTTTTTTTTTTTTTTTTTTATTTTGTTTTTTTTTTTTTCTGGGTAATCAGACATTGATTAATGGTGTCAAAGGTCTTCAGTTAATATATTGTTGTATAGAGCACTCATGAGTTATAGCCATAAATGCCGCTCAAATTGGTTTACAAACGAGCCTAGCCTTCTACATTAATTTTACAGCAAAGATGTTGAATGGTTGCTAGGAGACTATATGACTGGTTTTCTATTCATACATTGGGTACCAATTGAAAAAAGGGCACTCTGGCTGTAATAATTTGCCACTTCTGACACTGTCCCTTTGCAGACTTGCCGATCTGCAGGTCAATAACATCCTTTTACTAGTTGCATGATGCCCATATTCATCCAATCAACTTCCCCTGAGGCCAGAATGTAAGACACACCACCTTGGGCTAAATCATCCTGCTAGCATGGTCTCACAGTATTCTTGGACAGCCCACCATCACTGCTGGTGGAGAAGACTAAGAATCTATTACTTACATGTGGAATGGTGGTAGTTTCTATACTAAAACCATAAAACAAACACAGGGTGCATCACCCTAGTGCACTGATGGTGAATCTTGGCACTCCAGATTTTTTTAGAACTACATTTTTCCTGATGTTAATGCACTCTGCAGTGTAGTTGAGTATCATGGGAAATGTAGTTCCAAAACATCTGGGGTGCCAAAATTCACCATCACTGGCCTAGTGTATTATCTTAAGCTATCCTTTATTGATAAATTAAATAATGCATAATATACTCAAAACAAGCATATGTACAAGCTTGTCAGAATAAACCCAATTCCAGACCATCAGCACATCTCCTCACACAGGAATGATATACAGGTCCTTCTCAAAAAATTAGCATATTGTGATAAAGTTCATTATTTTCTGTAATGTACTGATAAACATTAGACTTTCATATATTTTAGATTCATTACACACAACTGAAGTAGTTCAAGCCTTTTCTTGTTTTAATATTGATGATTTTGGCATACAGCTCATGAAAACCCAAAATTCCTATCTCAAAAAATTAGAATATCATGAAAAGGTTCTCTAAACAAGCTATTAACCTAATCATCTGAATCAACTAATTAACTCTAAACACCTGCAAAAGATTCCTGAGGCTTTTAAAAACTCCCAGCCTGGTTCATTACTCAAAACCGCAATCATGGGTAAGACTGCCGACCTGACTGCTGTCCAGAAGGCCATCATTGACACCCTCAAGCAAGAGGGTAAGACACAGAAATTTCTGAACGAATAGGCTGTTCCCAGAGTGCTGTATCAAGGCACCTCAGTGGGAAGTCTGTGGGAAGGAAAAAGTGTGGCAGAAAACGCTGCACAACGAGAAGAGATGACCGGACCCTGAAGAAGATTGTGGAGAAGGACCGATTCCAGACCTTGGAGGACCTGCGGAAGCAGTGGACTGAGTCTGGAGTAGAAACATCCAGAGCCACCGTGAACAGGCGTGTGCAGGAAATGGGCTACAGGTGCCGCATTCCCCAGGTCAAGCCACTTTTGAACCAGAAACAGCGGCAGAAGCGCCTGACCTGGGCTACAGAGAAGCAGCACTGGACTGTTGCTCAGTGGTCCAAAGTACTTTTTTCAGATGAAAGCAAATTTTGCATGTCATTCAGAAATCAAGGTGCCAGAGTCTGGAGGAAGACTGGGGAGAGGGAAATGCCAAAATGCCTGAGGTCCAGTGTCAAGTACCCACAGTCAGTGATGGTCTGGGGTGCCATGTCAGCTGCTGGTGTTGGTCCTCTGTGTTTTATCAAGGGCAGGGTCAATGGAGCTAGCTATCAGGAGATTTTGGAGCACTTCATGCTTCCATCTGCTGAAAAGCTTTATGGAGATGAAGATTTCATTTTTCAGCACGACCTGGCACCTGCTCACAGTGCCAAAACCACTGGTAAATGGTTTACTGACCATGGTATTACTGTGCTCAATTGGCCTGCCAACTCTCCTGACCTGAACCCCATAGAGAATCTGTGGGATATTGGGAAGAGAAAGTTGAGAGACGCAAGACCCAACACTCTGGATGAGCTTAAGGCCGCTATCGAAGCATCCTGGGCCTCCATAACACCTCAGCAGTGCCACAGGCTGGTTGCCTCCATGCCACGCCGCATTGAAGCAGTCATTTCTGCAAAAGGATTCCCGACCAAGTATTGAGTGCATAACTGAACATAATTATTTGAAGGTTGACTTTTTTTGTATTAAAAACACTTTTCTTTTATTGTTCGGATGAAATATGCTAATTTTTTGAGATAGGATTTTTGGGTTTTCAGGAGCTGTATGCCAAAATCATCAGAATTAAAACAAGAAAAGGCTTGAACTACTTCAGTTGTGTGTAATGAATCTAAAATATATGAAAGTCTAATGTTTATCAGTACATTACAGAAAATAATGAACTTTATCACAATATGCAAATTTTTTGAGAAGGACCTGTATAGGTCCAAAAGGCTTAACGTGTTTCAAGGGACTTGCCCTTTTCCTCAGAGCCAGCAATACTGCAGTATGCTACACTAATGGCTACAAAATGTGTCCTGATCATAAATTCAAACAATAAATAAATGTTACAAATTTTTGTTACAAAGCAACATACACCGTGCTGAGTTCAGATGAAAAAACAAAGTGCGTGTTCTCCATATTCATAAATAAAATATTTCAAACGCTTGTGTCCAAAAAGTATTCCTTCATAAGGTGCCAAATTAGATATCGCCCATGAGCGGTTACTTCAGTGCATCACCACCATTTGCTTAAAAAAACTAATCTAATTTAATCACAAAGGGCTTCGCCTTCGCCTCTTCTCCCCTCACACCTGAATTCTTTAATGGCCATGGAATCAGCATTCAACATAACCATGGAGGAAGAACCAGCATAGTGTAAAAACACCAATTTATTTATAAAACCAACATTACACCAAACCCTTACAATATTGTGTCTCAACAGACACTGGTAGATCACATGTAAAGTGTTCCAGCCTGTCTGCTCCAGCCAATCGTGACAGCGCATCGACTAGCCCAGCCCTACAAAACGTCAGTTTTTGTTTTTTATTCATCTGCACTCTGCACTTTGTAATGAAATGTGTATATGTAACGTTTATTGCTTGAATTGATGGATTACAATTGGTATATATTAGTGTATGCCTTAAAGTATTGTAGGATTAGTATAGAAACTAGCACTGTTCTACTTTGAATTAATCTTTTTGGGTGAGTTTTATTTCTTTTTCACTTTAGGAATAGTTGCTGGACCGGTTTTGGGTTTTGTGATACAGTTCGATTAAGAACCTGTAAAATAACCAGGCTGGTTATGATTTTTGGATTAAAAAGTAATGTGGAGCAAAAAAATACTTGGGCTTCCTGAATTTCAATTTATTACAGCAAGTTTAAACAAAGTTTTAAATGACTGGTAATTGTATTGAGTAGGTTGTGATGTTGGAGAAAGTAAGGGAGGACCCACCCAAGAAGTCACTTGTCTACCATTGCTTTTAGTCTTCTCTGTGTAATGTCTAGTTGATATTGGTCAGCTACCACACACACTTCAGCAAGAAGCTCACCAATGACCATGACATTTGGAGCTGTGAATCCTTTTTCTTTCTTTTTTTTCTTTTCTTTTTTTTTGTTCAATATTTTATTAAACCGTTACAGAGATTACAATAATAAAGTGAACTTTATCAAATATATAGTAGGATAAGTAGGAAAAGTTATGCTATGAATTACAAATGACAAGGTAAAAATAGTCAACATATGTAACCAAAGTAAGCAAATCTAGAGGCTAAACTTGAGGTATGGAGTAGAGGTCGACCGATATGGGTTTTTCTCTGGCCGATGCCGATACCGATATTTGGAAATCGCCATGGCCGATATATGATGCCGTTTTTTTTTTTTTTTTGAGCTGATGTTAGGCCGATTATTTATTTTTTCCCCTTCATCTCATAAAATCTAACAGTTAGACACCTTTCCCACTGGGGCGTTTTTCAGGCGCTTTAAAATAGCGCCTGTAAAGTGCCTGCAAAACGGCTCCCCTGCAGTCTGTGTGGAAGCCCCCAGTGCTTTCACATTGAGGAGATGTGCTGGCAGGACGTTAAAAAAAAAAAAAAAGTCCTGCAAGCAGCATCTTTCGAGTGGTGGTTACCGCTCCTCCACCACTCCTGCCCATTGAAATGAATGGGCACCGCTGCCAAAGCACCTGCAATGTGATTTAACCCCTTCCTGGGCCGCTAGCTGAATTATAAGTGCCCTGCTAAAATGACGGTAAAGCGCCACTAAAACTGGCAGCGTTTTACCGTCAATGCCTGCTCACTCCAGTGTGAAAGCAGCCTTAAGACCCCTTTCACACCAGGACGTTTTGCAGGCGCTATAGCGCTAGAAATAGCGCTTACAAAACGCCCTAAAGAAACTACACCATTGTGTGTAGTGTGAAAGCCCGAGGGCTTTCACACTACAGCAGTGCGCTGACAGGACGTCAGAAAAAAGTCCTGCCAGTAGCTTCTTTGGAGCGGTGAAGGAGCGGTGTGTTTACCGCTCCTCCACCGCTACTCCCTATTGAAATCAATGGGGCAGCGCTGTAATACTGCCGGTAAAACGCCGCTATTGCGGCGTATTGCCGGCGGGTTTAACCCTTTCACAGCCGATAGCGGGGGGTAAAAGCGCCCGAAATGCGCCGCAAATCCGGCGGTAAAACGCCGCTAAAAATAGCGGCGTTTTACCGCCCACGCTATCGGCAGTGTGGTGTGAAAGGGGTCTTAGTGATACAGAAAATTTCTTACATTTATTAAACAAAACAAACATCCAAACAGTTCACGTGTATGTATAATTTAGAATGATATATATATATATATATATATATATATATATATATATATATATATATATATATCAATTACACAAAAACAGGTAATCAAAACTTTTGGATGAAAAAAAAATGGGCTAACTTTACTGTGTTTTTTTCTTTTTTTTTTTTAATCTGTGTATTTTTTCCAAAAAAAATTGAGTTTGAAAGACCGCTGCGCAAATACCGTGTGACATAAAATATTGCAACAACCGCTATTTTATTCCCTAGGATCTCTGCTAAAAAAAAATATATATATAGTATTTTGGGGGTTTTGGGGGTTCTAAGTGAATTTCTAGCAGAAAATACAGGATTTTTATTTGTAAGCATCAAGTGTCAAAAAAGATTTAGTCTTTAAATGGTTAAACTGAGAAATCTACACACTGAGTTGAGTTCATTCATGCAAGTGTAAACATTGTATCTTTTTGATCTTTTCTTGGCAGACTGCCCAGAGAGTAGACAAGTGGCTTCACTCAAGTCTCCAGGCAACTTGCACTGACTTCTATTACTGAAGTCATTTGCAAGTCGCGCTGAATATATCATCGGCCTTTTTTAACAGCACAATCGGCCGATGCCGATTAATTAAAAAACGCCAAATATCGGCCGATATATCGGTCGACCTCTAGTATGGAGCATTGTCAGACTTCCTCTGGCACCCCATCTGTGAGCAATCTGCCACAGGGGGAGACAACATGTCCAACTAATAAGGTACTTATTCAAAATGGGTGTGAGAAAGTGGAACAATGGTTTCCGTAGTAAATGCACACAGTATAACTAACATAGCAGTACATATGAAGCAGATGCAATATGTTAATGGATCTAATTCAGCAAGTATCATGAGGGTCTAGTTGCCAGTCAAATACATGAAAGATGGCGGCAGGGAGGAAGGGAGGGGAAGAGAGGAAGGGGTGGGGTCACTGGCTCAGAGGGTAAGTTAAAAGAAGCAAGTTGCTTCGGATATTGGCACAATGTGTCATCAAAACCAGGGGGTAGGAAGTGGGTCACCCAAGGGTTCCAGAGTGTCTAGTATTTCGGGATTTTTGTACAGCAATGTTGCCTATATCTTAGCGTGGATCATATCCTGGGTGATTATGTGCTGCGCTGCTAGTACGCTAAAGGTGGGCATTTTCCAGAACACTATGCCACTGCAGAAATCCCACTGTGGGTAGCCATAGAATTAGTAGACTGTGATACCCTTTCCACAGCCGATCTCCTTTGGCTGGCCCCTGCCCTACGTAGATCCATCAGCAAACCTGGTTACAATACATAGCCTCACAATCTGGGACAGACTAAAGAAAATGTCATACGTGAAAAGGCAGAGCTTGTGTTGTAACAAAAAATGGACTGCACTAACTACCAAAAAATATCTATCTAATTATTTTACCACTATGCTCCAACACAATGTGCAGCATTAATAGTATTGTTGTTTTTTTCCTTGCTTCCTCGCAACTGTGTGATTGAAGGGGAAGAAGAGTATTGTTCATTGATTAGTGGAGGCTGTTACTATTTGATTGCTGTCTCCATTATCTGAGATATCAAGCCCCACTTTTTTTTTTTTTTTATTCCTGTGGAGCTACTTTTCTCATAGTACCTTCAGAGGACCATTTAGATTGGTAAGCTCCACATTCATACCCATAAATAGTAGCTTTTTGTTTTGGTGTGGGAACACCCTGATGGCAGCTGCCTGTTGATTTTTTTTTTCTCCTATTGGTTTGCGCATTGATCTCCCCTTATTTACAACATTAATAATACCACCAGTGCTTTATAACAAAAAATACATTTAAATACTTTCAATGCCTGAAACTTGTGTTGGATGCCTCCCAGTTCCTGTAGGGTTCAAGTACAGTGCTGATGTCCATTGCAAAAAAGATTGCCAAACCCTCAGCGGTGCAAGATGAGGTTCAGATAGGGCCAGGAGAGTATATTGAAGGCCTTGCGTATGTCTATAGAGACACAACAAGATCGGATGCGCCGTGTGCAAGCAGCGTGAGTCAGAAGAGTTGTAAGGATTTTGATATCTACTAAAAGTTAAAGATCAAAATCAGCCTGAAGTTAGACCATGTGCAATCATCTGTATGGGGTTTGGGGATCATCGAGATAGATGGTGTTTAGAGATTCAGCTCAAAGTGTGGCCATCTAGTAGGGAATTATATGCATCTACTAGGAGGGGGGTGAGGAGGTCAAAAAAACATCTGGGCCTGGGCATTTGCATATTCTTGCTCTGTAATAGACTGGTCAAGGTTCTCTGAGAAGAGGTGAGAGTGGGTATATGAAGGGAAGAAAGGAGGGCATCCATGCGGGCATGGTTGACGTTTTTGGGGTCATAGTAAAATTCTGTCAGGCGCCTGCGTAATTCTCTGATTTTTATGGGGCTGCTGGAGTATGCATTCGTGGAAAATTTAGGTCTGATCGGGTTGGGGGTATATTCGGTTCTGCGGAGTTCAAGAGCCAAGAAGGTGTTGGGTTTGTTTGATTTTCATATAGAACAAGTGTCGGGCTCTGCAAAGGTTTTTTTTCTTGCTTTTTCAAGATCCTGTTTGGATTTGGTGGTGGAGCAGGATTGGAAGGCTGCTGAAGCTTGGTAGAAAGCTTCTTAACGTTTGTGTTGAAGGCGTTTCTCTTTACGGAGGTAGGAGACTTGACTAATACTCCTCTGACTGGCTTGTGGGCTTCCCATAAGGTTAGGGGACATGTTGACACACTGTATTTGTTGTGTAGTCTTTCAGGGGCGTTTCACTGTCGAAGCGATAGGGGTTAGCCAAGAGGCTATCGTTCATGTACCAAGCGGTATGAGCTGGACTGGGGATGAGAGATGAAAGGGACATGAGGACTGCGCTGTGGTCGGACCATGAGATCGAGACAATAGAGGAGGCCAGAAGGAGAGGGGAATAGCTGACTGTCAGAAAGATATGGTCTATGCGGGAGAATGTCTTATGTGGAAGTGAGTAGTGGGTATACTGGCGCCGTGCAGGCTTGTGTTCTCTCCAGGCGTCTAAGAGCAAGAATTTGTTTAGGAAGTGCTGGAATGAGACGGGTAGGGCTAGGAGAGGGAAGGGAAGGGTAGGGAAGGGTATTTGTCCAGAAATGGGTACAAAACTTGGTTAGTCGCTACAGATTACGAGGGTACCTCTTCTGTGTGAGTCAATAACTGTTAGCAGATGGGAAAGAAATCAGATTGGGTGTTTTATAGGGGCATACTATGAAACTATCGTTGCCTCGCTATCGAGTAGGTACCCGTTCAGGATGAGGTACTGACCCTCCTAGGTCTCTGAAGCGTAAAGGGGGTAGTGCGGTGAAAGCAACTAGTACCCCTCTTTTTTGTTTTGTTTTTTCTTCTTCTTCTTCTTTTTTTTTTTTTTTTTTGAGGATGCTGAAGCTGTGAATGCCTGAGGGGGTAGTGGCGGCCAAAGAGTTTTGGGCATGGAATTGTGTATAAAGTGTCTCCTGCAAACAAACCACATGTGCCTTTGCAGACGCAAATGAGCGAAAGGCTTTGGTGCTTTTGTTGCGTTTGTTGAGGCTTTGGACAATGAGTGTGAAAACGGAGCCATAACCAAAGCTGAAGAGGCTAGGGACTGTAGAGGATTGAGGGTCTAAGGTTGGTTACCTACCCCTGGTTGGGAGGGGGCGGTCATCTTGGGTTGGAGAGGGGAGAGTGGATTTCAGTAGAGCAGTGGTCATCAACCCTGTCCTCAGGGCCCACTAATAGGCCAGGTTTTTTTATGTATTACCTTGGGGAGATGTAGACTAGAATACTGCAATCACTGAGCAGCAAATTATATCACCTGTGATGTATTTCATTTATCTCGCATAGCTGGCCTGTTAGTGGGCTCCGAGGACAGTGTTGATGACCACTGCAGTAGAGAGGGAGGGGAGAAAAGTAAGAGCTAGATAGGGTCCGTAAAAAATCCGGGATGTGGATGAATGGGGTGGAGAACATGTCCAGTGGTTGGTCAGTAAGAGGACTACCAAGGACAAAGGCTAGTCCCTTGGATACCCTGTGCGGATATAGGTAGACGGGGGGGGGGGGGGGGGGGCAACAATCTCCGGGATTCTCACAGCCAGTATAATAGAATAATAGAATAAACTGATATGATAAAAGGTGGAGCACAACAATAAAATGATGCAGGAGACCCAAGTGCAGGTAAGGGATCCCCTGGAACAGAGTTTAAAAATGGGTCAACAGTAGAGTAGGAGGATTTCAGCAGGGTCAACCCAAATGGCAACAAATGCAATATGGATAATACTGTATGGGCCGGTGGGACTATCGGTCCTTATGTCTGTCCAGGCAGCATGTAGAGTAGTAACATGTAACTGCAGGAACAATCAAAGTGGCATCATGTGCATAGCTGAGCGTGTGAACCAAGGACATATGAATCTGTGTAAGAAAAAACCTTTGGGTGGGGGGTGTGGGGAATAGGCAAGTAGTAGGGAGGGGGAGAAGAGAAGGGAGAGTTGGGGGAGGAGAACGGCATAGGAAATTTAGGTACACATCTTGGTTAAGAAGCAAGGCAAAATAGACACGTCTATGGATGTTGCAATTTAGGCCTGAGGTGTCAAAGAATATTTACGTTGAAGTCCCAGGAGGATTCTTCAGGAGGTCGATGGAGGTAGTGCCATTTTAGCTGTGAAGAGGTCAGTCCATGGAGTCTTCAGGAGCAGGAGAGATAACAACCCTGTTTATGGATGATTGAGGACGTTGTCTGTTCAGGTGGGAACTGGAGCTTCCTCTGAGAATGAGAAGCAGATCTTCGGTGAGATCCCATGACAGCGGTGTCTTGAGGTGCCAGACATAGATCTTGGAGTGTAAGTTGAAGGTCTTCGGCAGACTTGCATTGGTAGGATGACCCTTTATGGGAGAAGCGGATGGAGAAGGGAAACCCCCATCGGTAGGCAATTCCGTTTTGAAGGATCTGAAGGTGGGGTTTCATGGCTTTTCAGTTTCACCAGAGTCACCTGGGAGAGGTCATGGGAAATCTGGTAGCGGTGGTTTTGTAACACCAGTGCTTCTTTGTGACGAGACAGAGTGAGCAATTGTTCCTTGGTGTGGAAGTAGTGTAGTTTCATGACTGTCGCGAGGGGGGCCTTCGTCAAGACGAGATGGCTACTGCCCATTTCAAGGTGCTCTATGGGTATTGAGGGCACAAGTTCCTGAAATAGTGCAGTGATGGTGGACTGTAGGTCAGCGATCGTCTCAGGAATACCCCGTATGTGCAGATTAGAGCGCCTGGCCCTATTCTCAAAGTCTTCGAGACGGGATTGAAGAGGTTTTCTTCATGTAAAGCTTCTAGTTCCTCTGAGTGGTTGTGGGTGAGGCTATCAACTTCATATGCTCTCTATTCAAGAGTAGATGTGCGGTGCCCCTCTCTAATCTCACGTGTCAGTTTCTCAGTTGTGTGTCAGAGGTGCGTTTTAGTTTTAGGGCTTTAGTGAGGAGCTGCTCTATCTGCTTCATCAGGTCAGGGTGTGTGAAATCAAATCGAAGGGCTAATGGAGTTGTGTCAGTAGCTGACTCACCCTCCTTTGACATCCCCAGCCTTGTGGGTTTGATGGCATGTGGCATCTGTGGTGTTCTTGGACGGGATGAGGGGGGCATCTTGGAGGAGGCCTTGAGGCGCACGTCCTTGATTGATTTTTGCCCTGTATCTGTTTTTAAGACCGCCCAGGTGTACACAGAAGGAAGCCGAGGTGTATGTGATCCAGCTGCGGGGCAGGCAGTGCGGCTTGCAGGCTGTGTGATATCCAGAGCCATGGATTGTTAGACGTACATATCTCGCCGGAACAACGCCGCACCTATTTATATTCTACAGATTTGAGTTGACAATGCCCGCTGCTATAGTGATGCATTCAGCGCTAGGGATTAACCGATAGTTTTTCGATGCTGATACGATACCGATATTTCGACAACATCTCGGGCCGATTGATGGGCAATATTGTCTGCCGATATTCTGTACATTTTAATAAGATAACTTTATTTATTTTTTTCCCTTTTTTTTTTTTTATCACTGTTATTGCTGTCACAAGGGATGTAAAATGTTCGGGTGTTTGGCCAGCCGGTGGACGTTCCGGCTGCTTGCTCGGGCCTCCCGGTGGGGGGGGGGGGGGTGGACTTTCCCTCTCGCTGTTTGTAAGAACAGCCGAGCGGCTGTTGAGCAGTTGTAATTGTAAATAAAGCCGACCGTCTGCTCCGAAGCATGGTACTGGGATGATACCTGCAGCTATCACCCCGGTAAAACCTCTTGAAGCAATATCTGTCTAGTTTGTGACCGATAGTTTTTTTCAGAAATTGACGATTATCGTCCTGCAATCTACGTTACTGATGATCGGACAATTGCCATTAAAAACTAGTTTCTCTTATATTCACCGACCAACACAGCTCCTCTCTGTAACAAAATGGGTTGTCAGCCCTATCACTGGCGATAACTAGGCAAGTTGTAATACAACACTTCAGAACTTTTAGTTCCGCCCAGGGGGCGGTCCCTAGGCTACAACCCCACAGTCTTCTCTAGCAGAGCTCAGTTTTTTTCTTGCCTAGTGAGGAGATAAGACCTAGGAACCCTGCGGGCCCATAGGTCCTTTTTTTTTTTTTTTTTTTTTTTTTGGTGCAGAAGCTTGGCTTTTTGCGCAAGATGAATGATCCTGTGATCTTCTATCAACGGCTGGCTGGGTGACAGGCTGGTTCACTTATGCTTGTAGTCTCCCCAATCCGGCCATCAAGCGTGTGCAGGTCACAGCTAAGGCTCGGCAGGCCACGACATAACTCAGCTCCAGAGGTGGTCGGTGAGCTTTTATGCTCGGGGACATACATATGACTGGGTTACTGATGTCTTCGTCACAGTATGCCGGGCCAGTAGTCTTCCCTGTACTGATCAGGAGTTGACTACCACGGGATGTCCCTGGAATGTCAGGACTGGTAAGTACAGCTCTCCCTGCCTGTCAGGGTGGAGCAGCTGGGCACTCCCTGGGAGGTCGATTTGGGGGGGCCCCCCTCTCTTCTCTCCCCTATCCCTGACTCCCTCCTTCCCCCCCCCCCCCCCCTCACGGGGGGGCTGTACATGTGCTGAGCGGTGTGTGTGTGTGTGTGCCTGGGCTCTCACCTGGGGGTTTTAGCTGTGCTGGGTGCCTGGGTCCTGCAGCTTATCCCGCTGGATGCCTGTGTAGTCATGCCCCTGTGTAGGTGCAGCACTGTGTCTGCCACATGTTCTCTAGCCCCCCATAGCGCTGTTCGGCAGCCATTTTAAGTATGGGCGAGGGTCAGACTGGCTTCAGGCGGCCATTTTCCTGGTGATGCTCTATTGAGAACACCGGCCACTTTGTTGTAGCCGGACCACATTTTTGTGCTCTAGCAGCTGCACCTGTGTCCTCTGCTTCCTGTTTGGCCATCACAGAGCGCTGGGGAGGTTATCCTGTGTTCTGAACATGTGTGTTTGATCGCCCACAGATCGTTCACTGATCGTGCGACCGGCCGGCCACCGACACAGGTTTTTGCTATCTCTGCATCTGGGAGCGCTGGGGATCATCAGGCATTGCGGTAATACAGCGCGGAATGGCCCAGGGTGGTGAGTCCAGCGGGTTAGAGCCCCTCAGCCAGCGGCAGCAGGAGGGTGGGACTGTCGCTGTCCTAAGTCCCCTTCGGGTGGCAGACAGGGTAGGGTCGGCATGGTTTCAGAAACTGGTGTTTCTTCCCCTCCAAATCCAGGCAATTGCAACTGGGTCACCTGCAGACTGCGTGGTCCCTATGGACACCCTTGCGGCGGTCCTCAATTCGTTCGTTGCCAAGATAGAGGCGGCACGTGGGAAGAAAGGTGCTAAAAAGCGGCTTCTGCTGATGTACCAGTCCCTTTTTGGTTCCCGCAAGCCAGCATGTTCACCTAAGGTGTTCCCCTATCTGACTTATTTTGACAAGTTCATTTACAAGGAATGGGGTTGCCCGCAATGGACCTTTTTGGTCCCCAAATACATGGCGGTGCGTTACCCCTGTGAGGAAAGCCTTCACAAGAAATGGTCAGCTCCTCCGGTCGTGGACCCCCCAGTATCCAGGTTAAATAAAGTAACCACAATCCCGGTTGAGGGGACTCCTGCATTCAAGGATCCCACGGACAGGAAGGGCGAAGTGGTGGCTCGTTCCTTGTTTACAGTTGTGGGGTCAGCCGTGCGACCTGTACTGGCATCCGCACTGGTGTTGCATACACTGACTGAGTGGGCAAAAGTTTTGCACCGCAAATTGGGAGAGCAACAGGCCTCCCCTGTCTGCGTAGAACTAGCAGACCAACTAGTGCAAGGCCTTAAGTACATTTGTGACACGGCCCTGGATACTCTCCCTCTGTTATCCAAGGCTTCAGCGTCAGCTGTGGTGCTGAGGCGCCTGATTTGGTTAAAATGCTGGTCTGCTGACCAGGCATCCAAGAAAGCCCTGACGGATCTTCCCTTCCTTGGAGACTGGCTCTTTGGAGCCTCGTTAGATGACATTATTAAAAATGTCACTGGTGGTAAGAATACTCTACTCCCACAGGCTAGGAAGGCTAAGGAGCCACGCCGCAGGCAAGGGCCCTCTTTTTCCGCTCACAAGCGGCTTTTTTGTCTGCCCGTTGCTCCGACAGGACGCCCACGGACCATCAAAAACCTCCCTGGAACCGCAAGCCTGCGAACAAAAGTGCTACCGCATGAAGGTTTGCCCCCACCCATGTCTTCGGTGGGGGGTTGCCTTCAGGAGTTTGCAGCCCGGTGGTCCTCCCGGTTATCCGACCAATGGGTCTGCAATCTGATTTCCACAGGCTACAAGATAGTTTCTCTCTTGGCCGCCAAACAGATTCTTCCCCTCCAGCATACCCATGTCCCCGGTTCGTCGGGAGGCCCTGTTGGGGGCGGTAAGGGACTTGCTGAATCGAGGGGTGATTGTACCAGTCCTGGAATCGGAGCGCTTCCAGGGATTCTACTCGAATCTGTTTGTGGTTCCCAAGAAGGAAGGGGTACGTCCGATCTTGGACTTAAAAAGCCCTCAATCACTTTGTAAAAGTGCAGAGGTTCAGAATGGAATCGGTTCGCTCAGTAGTCGCTGCACTCCATCAAGGGGACTCCATGGCGTCCTTGGACATCCAGCATACGTACCTGCACATACCCATATGCCTTCGGCATCAAAAGTTTCTGCGTTTTGCAGTCGGGGGAAGCCCATTACCAATTTGTGGCTCTTCCCTTTGGTCTGGCATCAGCCCCCAGAGCCTTTGCCAAGGTACTGGCTCCAGTATTAGCGCTGCTGAGACAGTGTGGGATCGCGGTCGTGGGCTACCTGGACGATCTCTTCCTGAGAGCATCTTCTGCCTCAGAATTAGAGGAGGATGTGGTGATCACCATGCAGACCCTGCAAGAATTTGGGTGGCTGTTGAACCTAAAGAAGTCGGTAATTGTGCCAACCCAGCGTCTGGAGTACCTAGGTTTACTGTTTGACTCCAGGGAAGCGAGAGTTTTTCTCCCTTCAGACAAGATGCAGATTCTCAGGTCCGCGGTAAAACTGCTGATGCACTGCAAGTGTTCGTTGCTCCGGTATTGCATGCGAGTACTGGGACTCATGGTAGCCTCCTTCGAGGCAGTACCCTTTGTCCAATTCCACACCAGAGTACTGCAAAAGGAGATCTTGTTGAAATGGGACAAATCTCAGTTGTCCCTGGATTGACGGATCCAGGTGAGCCAGCCAGTCAGGGACTCTCTGATCTGGTGTTTGAGGTCCCCGGTGATTCAGTCCGGAAAATTGTTCCTTCCTCTGAAATGGACGGTGATCACTACGGAAGCCAGTCTATCCGGCTGGGGTGGAGTGATGGATTCAGTCAGCTCAGGTATCCTGGTCGATGAAAGAATCCGAGTTGACGATCAATCTGCTCGAATTGAGAGCGTTCAGGCTGTGCCTCCACACATGGTCGATGTGTCTTCAAGGGTGTCCGACCAGGATACAGTCGGACAACGCCACGGCTGTGGCATACATAAATCACCAAGGGGGAACAAGAAGCTCAGCCGCTGCTCGTGAGGTCGCTCACATACTTCGGTGGGCAGAGCGACACGTACTGCCCCTGTCGGCCATTTACATCCCGGGGGTGGAAAATTGGCAGGCGGACTATCTGAGCCGCCAGATGCTGGACCCAGGAGAATGGGCATTCCAGCTACTGTGCCTGAAGTGGGGCACACCAGATCTGGATCTATTGGACTCCCATCTCAATCGGAAGGTGGCAAGATTCATGTCCAGGACAAGAGATCTGTCGGCATATGCGCTGGTGGCTCCGTGGGATCAGTACCAACTGATCTATGCCTTTCCTCCACTGAAACTGTTGCCACGTCTGCTTCGCAGAGTGAAAGCCGAGGGGATTCCAGTAATCCTGGTTGCCCCAGATTGGCCTCAGCGGCCCTGGTACGCGGACCTGGTGCGTCTGGTGGCAGACGCTCCCTGGCGACTGCCGTTGCGAGGGGACCTCCTGTCTCAAGGTCCAATCTTTCATCCTGCTTTACCAACGCTGGCTTTAACGGCTTGGCTATTGAGAGCCAGGTGTTGAGGAACCGGGGTCTGTCGGACTTGGTGATTCCAACTATGTTGAGGGCGTGGAAATCTTCTTCTCAGAAGATATACCATCGTACCTGGAAGGCCTACATCTCCATGTGTGAGGAGAAAGGGTGGAATCCACGTTCCTTTTCCATAGCAAGGATCCTGCTGTTTCTCCAACAAGGAGTAGACCAGAGATTGGCATTGAGCACCATCAAGGGGCAAATCCCAGCCTTGGCTGTCTTTATTTATTTATTTATTTATTTTTTTAACGACCCCTGGCATCGCACTCCTTAGTGGGTACCTTCGTTCAAGGGGTACGACATTTCCTCCAGTGCGCCCACCGTTGTCTCCATAGGATTTGAACCTGGTGTTGTCCGTGCTTCAAAAACCGCCGTTTGAAAATATCAGGGAGATTCCCCTGTTGACTCTTTCCCAAAAAGTGGTCTTTCTAGTGACCATCACATCAGCCAGGAGGGTTTCGGAATTGGCAGCCTTGTCTTGCAAGTGGACTTCTCTGGTCATCCACAGGGATAAGGTGGTGTTGCGTCCGCAACCATCTTTTCTACCAAAGGTGGTCTCGGCTTTTCATATCAATGAGGCCATTGTATTACCATCGTTGTGTCCTAAGCCGAAGCACCCCAAAGAGGTGGCCCTTCACGCTCTCGACGTGGTTAGGGCTCTGAAGGTGTATTTGTCTGCCACGGCTCCCTTTCGGAAGTCAGACTCACTGTTTTTCGGTGGCTGGTCCAAAGAAGGGTATGGCGGTCTTGTCGGCCACCATTTTCCAGGTGGATCAGACAGATTGTAGTACAAGCCTACACCTTGAAGGGGCAGGTGCCCCCCTTTCCAGTCACGGCCCACTCTACAAGGGCAATCGGAACGTCTTGGGCCTTCCGACACCAATCGTCGGTAAACGTATCGACAGACGACCAAGTCGCTGCCTTACACACCTGAGCGACTAAGTTCTACATGGTAGACGTCAGTGCATCGGCTGATGCCTGTTTTGGCCGCAAAGTTTTGTAGGCGGCCGTGTAGTATATTTTTCCTGGTTTTTCGATAAAAACACAGTACTGTTATTTTAATGCACTGTTGCATTACTTGCGCAAATGGTTGCGGTCTTGGGGATCACTCCTGTTGAGGATACCCGGTCATGTGGTGGTTTTTCCACACACTGTTTTTTGTGGGTTTAGTTTCACTAGTTTCCACTTGCCATGGTGGATGAAGTTCTTATGCTGTTTTTCCCACCCCTCGTTTTGGCACTGCTTGGGGACGTCCCATTTTGTTACAGAGGAGCTGTGTCGGTCTGTGAATATAAGAGAAAATAGGATTTTTGTACTCCCCGTAAAATCCTTTTCTCTGTAATTCACCGACCGACACAGCACCCGCCCCTCCTTTTTCTCTTTCCGTTATACTGCTTGTTGACATACTGAGTTCTGCTACAGAAGGCTGTGGGGTTGTAGCCTAGGGACCGCCCCCTGGGCAGAACTAAAAGTTCTGAAGTAGTGTATTACAACTTGCCTAGTTATCTCCAGTGATGGGGCTGACAACCCATTTTGTTACAGAGAGGAGCTGTGTCGGTCGGTGAATTACAGAGAAAAGGATTTTACGGTGAGTTCAAAAATCCTATTTTTCAGTCTTGCATGCAGTCATTTACACATATGCAGGTACATAGTGTGCACATGTAAATTTGAAACACTGGCAGCTAAAAGTGGATAAGGCGTTCTATGCGTGTATACACGTGTGCATGTTTATGCAACTCTACATATGTACAGTGCCTTGCGAAAGTATTCGGCCCCCTTGAACTTTTCAACCTTTTGCCACATTTCAGGCTTCAAACCTAAAGATATAAAAATTTTATTTTTTGTGAGGAATCACCAACAAGTGGAACAAAATCTATTGGATTATTGAAACTTTAACTAATAAAATGAAAAGTGGGGCGTGCAAAATTATTCGGCCCCCTTGCATTAATACTTTGTAGAGCCACCTTTTGCTGCGATTACAGCTGCAAGTCGCTTGGGGTATGTCTCTATCAGTTTTGCACATCGAGAGACTAAAATTCTTGCCCATTCTTCCTTGCAAAACACCTCGAGCTCAGTGAGGTTGGATGGAGAGTGTTTGTGAACAGCAGTTTTCAGCTCTTGCCACAGATTCTCGATTGGATTCAGGTCTGGACTTTGACTTGGCCATTCTAACACCTGGATACGTTTATTTGTGAACCATTCCTTTGTAGATATTGCTGTATGTTTGGGATCATTGTCTTGTTGGAAGATAAATCTCCGTCCCAGTTTCAGGTCTTTTGCAGACTCCAACAGGTTTTCATCCAGAATGGTCCTGTATTTGGCTGCATCCATCTTCCCCTCAATTTTAACCATCTTCCCTGTCCCTGCTGAAGAAAAGCAGGCCCAAACCATGATGCTGCCACCACCATGTTTGACAGTGGGGTTGGTGTGTTGAGGGTGATAAGCTGTGTTGCTTTTACGCCAAACATATCGTTTTGCATTGTGGGCAAAAAGTTCGATTTTGGTTTCATCTGACCAGGGCACCTTCTTCCACATGTTTGGTGTGTCTCCCCAGGTGGCTTGTGGCAAACCTTTAGACAAGACTTTTTATGGATATCTTTAAGAAATGGCTTTCTTCTTGCCACTCTTCCATAAAGGCTAGATTTGTGCAGTGTACGACTGATTGTTGTCCTATGGACAGACTCTCCCACCTCAGCTGTAGTTCTCTCCAGTTCATCCAGAGTGATCATGGGCCTCTTGGCTGCATCTCCTTGTCTGAGCTGAAAGTTTAGAGGGATGGCCAGGTCTTGGTAGATTTGCAGTGCTCTGATACTCCTTCCATTTCAAAATGATCGCTTGCACAGTGCTCCTTGGGATGTTTAAAGCTTGGGAAATCTTTTTGCATCCAAACCCGGCTTTAAACTTCTCCACAACACTATTACGGACCTGCCTGGTATGTTCCTTGGTCTTCATGATGCTCTCTGCGCTTTCAACAGAACCCTGAGACTATCACAGAGCAGGTGCATTTATAGAGAGACTTGATTACACACAGGTGGATTCTATTTATCACCATCAGTCATTTAGGACAACATTGGATCATTCAGAGATCCTCGCTGAACTTCTGGAGTGAGTTTGCTGCACTGAAAGTAAAGGGGCCGAATAATTTTGCACACACCACTTTTCAGTTTTTTATTTCCTAAAAAAAGTTTAAATTATCCAATAGATTTCGTTCCACTTCACAATTGTGTCCCACTTGTTGCTGATTCTTCACAAAAAATAAAAATTTTATATCTTTGTTTGAAGCCTGAAATGTGGCAAAAGGTTGAAAAGTTCAAGGGGCCCGAATACTTTCGCAAGGCGCTGTATGTAAGGGGACTTTGCAGAACATAACTTTGTTTTTTCCTCCAGAACTTTCTGCCACAAGATCCTACGTATGGACAACCATTAACCACTTGAGCCCCGGACCATTTGGCTGCCTAAAGACCAGAGGACTTTTTGCAATTTGACACTGTGCTGCTTTAACTGGTAATTGCGCAGTCATGCAATGTTGTACCCAAACTAAATTTGCATCCTTTTTTTCCCAAATAGAGCTTTCTTTTGATGGGATTTAATTGCCTCTGCTATTTTCATTTTTTGCAATATAAAGGGAAAAAGGGCGACAATTTTTGAAAGAATTTGAAAAATATTTTCTACTTCTTCTTCTTTTTTTTTTTTTTATTAGTTTTTTTTTTTATTTATATAGACAGAGATATTATATATATATATATATATATATATATATATATATATATATATATATATATATAATATATTTATCTCTATATCTATATAATTTTTACACACACGTGTATGTGTGTGTGTGTAATATGCATGTGTGTTTTTTCACTGTTATGATTTTTTTTTATGTATTATATAGTGCATACACTTAGTTTTTATTTTATTTTTTTTGGATCAATTTATCAATCTAACCCACTGGTTTGGTCAATGCATCATTATTTGTGATACTACACTGTTCAAATCATATGATATTTGGCACTTGTGGTGTTCAAGATTTTTAGCGCTGCTACAATTTTTCTTTATAAGTCATGAAATGCTCGTAGCTTCCGGTTTCTTAGATGAACCTAAATAACTAACTGGCTACCTAACATCACTCTTGACACTAATACGGCAATCAGAAAAAAGAACGCTTAGTGACACTGGCGACAGGGGGTGAAAGGGTTAATTGAGGTGCGATTAAGGGGTTAAATCTTTATTAGGAGGGTACCTGAGAGGAAGGGACGTGCATACAGGTACGCCCATATGCCTGCCCGTGCCATTCTGCCGGCTTAAATCGCCGTCCAGCGGTCGGAAAGTGGTTAACTGAACTATTACATCCAAGTGCAAGGGCCTAATAAAGACTGGTCACAGCTCCTGGCTCTGATGTAGTGTGGCTGTTTTTTTTTTTTTTTTATATGACCCTTTTTGCAGGCAGCCTGTAATGGTTGGACCTGCTGAGATCCCTCTGCAGATGCGCTCTCTGTGTCCTATATGTAGTACAGTGATGTCACTGCTTACTTTTTACTTTGTGGCTATTGAGGAATATATTTAACCAACTTTTTGCCCAGAGTTCAACTGTACTTCTACGTAAACACAGCAGTTTATCAGTGAGCAGGGGCGGCTGCCAGCAAGAATCAGCATATTCTTGCTGCAAGTTGTAAATGCTGCTTCCACTCAGCTGCAGGTGGCAGGGTTCAGTAGCCAGTTTCACTGTTCTGTGCATGTAACCACTCCTCCTGAGATTTTCAATAGAGCAAGTCAGGGTCAGCATCTCAGATTAGTTACATATAGGTTGTGTGCTGCCTACACATAACTGCACTATATGGTCATAGGTATGTGCATCCTTTAAACCATTGACTTCAGGTATTTTCAGTGAAGGTTACTTTTAAAATGTTGGAGGGAAATCACTCCCAGATATTGGTAAAGACCAAAACGGCGTTCTAATAGTTCTCTACTCTATTCAAAAATAAAAATAGGTTTTTGGCTTGGCATACAGTTTAATGCCACAGCATACAAAGACATTTGTCAGCTGTACCCTTCCAGCCTTGTGGCAAAAGTTTAGGAAAGGTCATTTTGTGCTCCAATATGCTTTTTTCCTAGTGCACAAGGCCAGGCCGATAAAGTTATAAGTTGGAATGCTGATTATGTGCCAGGTCTTCCACCAACAGTACTGTATCCAACCTTACAAATTATGTTTTGGCTGAATGAGTACACAATACCCACAGAGGCAAGAAATCATTGGAGAAAGCTCTTCCAGAGGTGTGGAGGCTGCAACAGCTGCACAGGGCTGGAGGAGTAACTCAATCTTGATGCCCATGCATTTGGGATAGAATATCCATCGAGTTCATAACGATTTGATGGGTCAATTGTCCCAAAAACTTTTGCCCATGTAGTGTATAATCTGTGTCTACTTTGACATGCAATATTTATACTACTTCAATAGAATGTGTACTGTTATGTGTTTTTACTGTCACTTGTTGTGGAAATTCCACTATACGATGTGCATAATCCATGTTTCTTTCAGCGTTTTGGTATAATGCATCTTAGTACAACCCTGCTTCCCGTCTCTTCCCAAGTAACAGAGATGACCACCATTCTTACATCCTTGGCTTCACAGCTCGACTGTCTGACCATGGGAGCAATCTTTATTTATATAACAATAGAGCCTGGTTGCTTCACAAATCAGCCAATCAAGCGCATGCAAACAGGAGGAGTTATACAAATCTCAACCGATGAAGAATGGCTAGGGGAGTCTTGTGGGTGTGTCTGCGCAGGGGCAGTGGTGTATGATTTCCCGCCCCCTGTCTCTGTAAGCCATCATCTTCAGCTAGACGAAGAAAGCCGCATGGCTGGCCTTGAAATCACGGATGCTGTCCCCGACCATAACAATTCAAAGACTAATGTTTTTACCGTTGGCGCGAATCCTTATTCTGCATTGTTCAAAGAACAATGCATACCCAGATTATTCTATCATTCCTAAGGATGGCAGATTATCTGCAGAGACATGCCATAACCTCCCCAAGTGTTGATCAGAGACACAGCGACACGAGTGTACATCGCGTGCGCCCCCCCCCCCCATAACAGATAATGTCTTTGCACAGTGAAAACATTCCCCCCCCCCACAGGGGCCCTTCGCTGGCAGACATATTCCCACTCTGCAACATCAGGAAGCTTTCCACTACCAAAACAGGTCTCAACCAACGTCAGTCAGCTCTTTGCTCTTTAGAGCAGGCTGCGGGAGAACCAACACTGGGAGACACTGTAACCTTACATATTAAATACATATTAATAAAATTTCCACAGCATATTTTTCAGAAAGAAATGCATAGTTTAAAAGCACCCGCAGAAACATGTAGGACTTGTATGACAGAGACCCTGTTGGACAAATACTGATCAGCAGAGATAAATATGATAGTCCCTATTGGTCTCTTGTGTCATAGATCCTCCCTGCCTATTAGCAATTATTTGTTTCTGTACACTGAGCTATGCATGCACAGTTCTGCCTACATTTATGACATGGCTCTGTATCTTGTGCGTGAGAGTTGCATCATCCTGGCCAGAGGAATCTCGGAGCCGAAAAATCCAAACCCGAAAGGGATACCAGAAGATGGATGTGAGGTCGATAAACGGGAGTGCTGACACCACAGCACTGGAGGGGATCACTTGGAAGGTGTGCCATAATGTACTAATATGCTATGCATGCTGGCACATGTGGATTAAAGCTCTCTAAAGGCCTTTTTTTAATTTATTTATATTTTTTTAAACTGTAGGGTTGTTTATTTTTTAAGTCCCACTGAATACTACAGGGGTTCATGTCTTATGGCTTTACATGGCTAGACTAAGGGTCCTTTCACACGGGGCTGATCAGTGCTGATCCGCCCCGTGGATATCCGTTTGCTCAGCGGGGATCACTCCGTCGATCCCCGCTGATCAGGAAGATGACATTTCAGTCTCTGCACACTGTGCAGGGACGGACCTGTCACAGCGCCGCTCTCCCCTATGGGAGATCGGATGACGACGGACCACGGTGTCCGTCGTCACCCAATCCGCAGACGGATGGAAAAATTAGCTTTTTACCTCGTCACACTTTTTCGGATCGGAGCGGGTCGGATGTCAGCGGACTTGTCACCGCTGACATCCGATGCTCCATAGAGGTCTATGGAGCATCCGTTCAGGTCCGCCTGAAAAACTGACAGGCGGGCCTGAACGAATCGTCAGTGTGAAAGGGGCCTTAAACAGCCGTAACACTTTCTATTACACATTGTATACTAGTAACCTCCCCTAATCAGTGTTTTTCCTACCTTGCATGTTTTCTCTTTTCACTTACTATTTCTTTTTTGTTTTTTTTGTTTTTTTGTTTTTATTCCTTCTCTTTGCACATGCATGCTGATACAGAGTGAGGATGAAGAGACGGATTACGATATGAATGACTCAGATTAAGTTTTATTATGCTGGTGAGCACTGGCTTTCCTTAAACCCCCATGATTTCCCCAGAGCTGACCCTAACCTTTTGTCCATCCCATTGTTTTGTCCCCTAGCTCCATCTAGAGTATAATGTATTCCTTATTCCTGAAAAGGTTAATAAATATGTAATAAAAAAAGATACTTTCACCAACAGCAGGATGTGGTTCTTCTGTAGCCATTAAGAGGCTCAACATTTATACAAGTCTTCAATGATCTGCCTTGCTGATTTATTTTGTTGATGTCATAGATCTAAACCAAACCCCTTCCTGCCCACCGTTTTTGGACTATGCTTATAGTAATGCTTTTTATTCCAGTGCTGTGGTTGTAGTACGTTTGTTCTGAAATATAAACCCAGTTTTTATGTGTGTTCAATAAGATGAGAGTAAATGCCCTACTGTCTTTGCTTTTGTGTTCATTATTGTATTTGTGTGTCTTGGCATATTCCTTAAAGGGTCCATTAGAGATTAGTGTTTTTTTTCCCTACCCTGAAAAGGGCACCCTGCGAGGAGGACAGGAAAAAAAATCCATCATAATTCCTTGTGAACAGTGGCACTGTGGCTTGTGTCAATGGCATTGGTGCATTCAACCTGTGTTAGATCATTTGATGTCCTTTAGGCTGGATTCATAAAATGCTCTGGTTGCACTGAGTCCAGTACATCACCAGTCACCATTTCAGGTCAGTTTTCAACCTGAATTTTGTGCTGAATTTGGATCTGAAAGGGCCAAAAGAAGCACAAAGTGTCTGTGCAATTTGCACCGGAACCCCTGCATGTGAACCAACTCTATAGAGAGCCAGTCACAATCTCCTGGTATGCAAATTGGATGCGGAGGAAACCCGCATCCAATCTGCAGTAGTGTGAATCCAGCCTAAAGCTGAATCCATCCCATAGACTTGTAAACAAAAAAAAAAAATGCAAACCCATCCAACACAATCAAAAGGTCATTAATACAGGCCTTAGTAGCACTCCCAGTATAACAAATAATGTGTGCGCCCTTCTGCATTCAGCCAGTTACTGGTGACCATCACTACATAACACCAGAACCAGGCCCAGTTCATAGATCAGTGGGGAATCTGTGACTTCTCTTCATCACCTGGGGAATCACAAATGAGAAAGGGGGGGGGGGCAGTTAACGCCTCACCACAAATCTTATGTTCTTCTACAGAACTGCTCAGTTTCACTTTATTCACTTTTTCACTTTATTAAGAAGAGACTCATTGCTTTGAACCTGGTGGAAGGAGACTTGGCTTAGGGCTCTCATCTGCACTCCTCCATCCGCCCCCTCTTTCCTCATCCTGCTTGATGGCCTGTGGTGGTGACAGGCACCTGCAACATTGGTGAAATACAGGCAATCGCTATTTTTTGTCTACTGTTGCTGCACACGTCACCCTCAAGAGTTGGGCCTGTCTGGACTTCAGATGTCCTGGCAAGGTTGGCTTTGTTTTATCCTTGACATGTGCTGCTGTGGGCTTAAAAGGTTATGTTGCATGGAAACCCTGTTTAGTCACTCTGCTTTTTTGCAGGCCAAGGCTCAGCAGTGGCTTGTTAAAGAGGCTGTGGAACTCGCTGTTAGTTCTGCACCCGCTTGACGTTTTCAAATTTTTTGTGTTTCGTTGCAGCTCAAGGTTGTGCACAGAAATGTCAGGCAACCTCTGCACCCCCAGTGAGTTCACACCTGGTGCTTCAGTGACATCGGTATTTCTTTTATATTTAGCTTTTAGGCTGAACAAAAATTGCATCTTCAGCGTGACGAAGAGACTCTCTGACCAGCACCTGATCTGTTTTGCAGCAGCGGAGGCTTGGAGTGGTGACTTTTGTATCACTTACTGTCCATGTGGCAGTGATGCTTGGAAATGGGTGCTGACCAGTTAGTGTGTGTGGTGACCCCCATGGCTTTAAACAGGCTTTTTTATAAAAGCCTTGTGTACAGCTATTAGAGTTTTCGGTTTAGGCATGTTCAACGCAAATATTAATGGCAGTGCTGACTTTTTAAACAATCTGCAGGTTTTAGTTAACTTTCAGCCAGCTTCTGCCTAAAAGCCTGTAAGCCTTTAAGCCTCTCTGGCTTAAAGAGACTTTAAATCTGAAAACAAAACCTATATGTTGGAAATATAATGCATGTCCAGTAGTGATATATGAGCTGGTGGGAGGAGTTCCTTTTGGAAGCGTAGAGGTTGGTGAGCAGAGTTGTGGCGGCTTTCCGAAACGTGTTGCCGAAAAAGTAAGTGTATTCGTGCTGCCTTCACAGGTGACCTGTTGAGTTAAAATTATCCTCTGGTGACTGAGTCATTTTAATCACTTCAGCCCTGGAAGACTTTTGTTACCTGACCAGGCCATTTTTTGCGATACGGTGCTGCGTTGCTATAACTGATAACTGCGTGGTCGTGCGACGCTGTACCCAAACAAAATTTATATCCTTTTTTTCCCCCCACAAATAGATCTTTCTTTTGGTGGTATTTTATCACCTCTTTGGTTTTTATTTTGTGAGCTATTAACAAAGGAAGAGCAACAATTTGAAAAAAAAAAAAAACACTATCTTTTTACTTTTTGCTATAATAAATATCCCCATTTTCTTCTTCTTTTTTTTTTTATTTATTTATTTTTTAAAGCTAAAGTTTTTCCCCAGTTTGGGCCGATATGTATTCTACACATTTTTGGTAAAAAGAAATCACAATAAGCGTATATTGATTGGTTTGTGCAAAATTTATAGCGTCTACAAAATAGGGGATAGATTTATGGCAGGTTTTTTTAACTATTAATGGCGGCGATCTGCCAACGTACAGCTACGACGGCTCGCCCAGGGGAGCCACCCTGCCACAGTATAACTGCGGCAGATGGTTGGGAACCGGTTAATAGGCAAATGACAAGGAAAGTATTCAGATTGGGCATTCTGACTTCACCAGCTACATAATTGTTTCAAGTTGGTAATCTAGAGGATCAGCATGGCAGCCAGACAACTGGCTACTTTTGACAGAAGTCTTTCAAGTTATTATAATGACTGCCTTTTTGAGCCAAAAAAAGGCAAAATAAAATCTTGTGGGTAACTGATGACGGTTTTGCAACACAGGAGGTAAAAACTCTTGCTGTTGACACAAACCTAGGGCTCTCAAATGAGTTCTATGGATCAAAATAGTCCCACATGACTCACTAGTTTAGTCATCTTGTTATAGTTGTATAATGTGGAGAACCAGCTTTAGATGTGAAGATTAGACATTTCACTAGATGCTGGTAAGTTTGTTTTGTGCCTGATCAAAGCAGTTTGTGGTAGCTTAACCATATGACTTGATATACAAATGTAAGTTCTTTAGATGCGTGACTACTACCAGTAATCTTGCTAACATTCAGTTCTATTGTCTTTCAGATTTTGCAAGAACGAGGCTCCCGAATATGAAGTATTTTGAAAGAAACCATTTTTTTTTTTTATTCCAATACAGTTTTATTGCGAGCAAAGAAATAAGCTTTGAGGAGCTACCGCAAGAAGCCTGTTTTAGGTCCTACAATTTGTTGGCCCGTTTTTGTTTTTCCCTTCGAAAGTTGTGTTTTTGAGTGGAAGCTTCAGTATTTCATGGGCAATGTTTATTGAACAGGAACCTCCATTAAGTGGCTCTATTGCCTATTTTTCTACCAGTCCCTACATTTTTCCTTCTCTGTACAATATTTTTTGTACAGTATTGATACAGAAAAGTGGTAAACTGACAGTCCTGTACATTTAATGCTCTGCTCTTGATCGCAAGATAAAGTACGCACTGTGACCCTGTGTACACGAAACACAGTTCGCAAAAATTCAATCTAATCACCATGGGGGATGTTGCTGCTCTACATTGAACCTCTAGTTGGCAGCCATACCCTGCAAACCGAAAAGCTTAAAGCTGTTTCAACTAAGGTGGATCCCCAAAACATTGGCAAAGGGAACGCGGAGCATGTCTCTATGTAATCTGCACTGGTCTATTGCTGCAAATGGTTTCTTCCAGAGAAACTCTTCTTCCTTGACAAACTGAAACAATTTTTTTTTAATATAGAAACTGTTTTTGTGATGTAAATGTATCCTATTCTCTTCTAACAGATCAATATAAATGTCACAAATTGTATGTATGGTGGAAACATTCTCATCTGCCTATAGTCTTAACTTGCTAAACGATTTCTTAACATTTTCCTGAAGAGCAAGTCCAAAAAACTTTTTATGCTTAGAAGATGATGCTGTGCCAAAAGCAGTAACCCAAAGCAACCTAATTTCAATTTACTGAAATGGTTGGTATGAGGTGATTATTTTATTTATTTTAAGGGCCACTGTAGTCCCACACGTCATTTTTGACTTCTTTGATGGGTTTCCTTGCTGCAACAAATCAAGTCATCTCAAACCTCCCCCATTACCTAAATGAAGCCTGAAGCAGAGTATACATTATAAAAGGAATTCCTCCACTAAGTGCATCAACTAAAGTAATCCCAAAAGGGAACCGTATAATTGAAGGGCTCAATGCGCTATGAGACGTGTGTTGCTGCACCATACAGTCATGAGTATTGGCCCTCTTGAAAAGAAACCCCATAGCATCTGCTTTGCAGTGCAGTGTTCACACACTACGTTTTGGTACACTGTTAACTGGTCTGTTGTGGTACGTTAGCAGCTGATTCAAATAGATTGACTAGGGCTGCATTATGTTCAGGCAGAATGAATGACATTTTACATGTGGTATGGAAACACAACTTTGCCTAAAGCAAAAGCGGAAAGATGCACATAGCCTTTTTTTTTTTTTTTTTTTTTTTTTTTTTTAGAATTTAATCTTTTATTATGGTTTTTAAATATACATGGTACAAATTATCAAACAGACTTTAATGTAATTTTTCCACTAGAAATCTGTTGCACAGCTGCTTTTACATCTGGGAAACCATGTTTTTATTTTTTTTCTTCTAGACAAATGGTCTGTTTAGGCTGTAGTCACACAGGCAGCAGTGGCTTTTTTTTTTTTCATTCAAACGGGTGGTAAAAACAAGCAGTTCGGACGCTTTTTTACTGGCCACCACAACCCTAACAAGGCAGTAGAGGGGGTTTGCGGCCACAACAAATTTATCTCAGCTTGACAAATCTAATAGGCAGCACTGCCTGTCAGACTGGACCACTGAAGTCATTGAGATAGATTTACGAAAACTGGTGTACTCAATCTGGGGCAGCTGTGCATGGTAACCAATCGGCTTCTAACCTCAGCCCTCAGCTTGTTTTAATTAAAGTGTGTGTTAAACCCTCCCCCCCCCCCCCCAAAAAAAATGCTGCTCCAGTCCCTTTAACACGCATCTTTCCTATTTTCCTCTGTGCCGGTGTTCAGCTCCCCCTTCTCCCTCCCTTTTCTTATCAAATGTAGCCTCTCTCCTCTCTAATTGTCTGCTCAGCTCTCATACTTAACCTGAAAAGCTCCCATCCCCTCTGTATTGGGACAAGAAGTTCCCCTGTGTCTGTGTTTTATCATAAATATGCTTATCTGTACAGATAACACATTGGCTCCCTGGATCACAAGACTCCTCGGATCTGTCTCCCCTCTCTCCTCCCCAGTTGATGTCAGTGCCCCCCCCCCCCCCCCCCGGAACTCTCAGCTGGCAGAGGAGAAAAAACTGATCATAAGAAGATGTGATACCAGTACAGATGAGCATATTTATGATGCAACTCAGGCACAGAGGAATTTATTGTTCTAATACAGAGGGGATGGGAGCATTTATACAAGTGGCTTAACAGCCACTTTAAGCTTTGGCAATAAAACCTGTAAGCTGAATGGTTTCTTTCTGATTTTGCGCACTCCAGCTTTAGTAAATAAACCCCAGGGAGATTGCTCTGCAACCATGAGTCAAACAAAAAACACTAATGGTGCGCTGTTCCTTTAAATTGGTAAACTCATGTAGTAATGTGGTAAAATCGCAAAAAAATTGTAAATTGAAAGGACACAATCACTCCTATAACGTGTGCTCAAACAATAAATGTAAATAATGTATATACTCAAATCATAAATTCACCACTGGTGATCCAGAAAAAAGTCACAAATACATATTTCAAACGATTTTCATTGTGCCAAAAAAAGTAATATTGAAAACAGAAACTCGTCCATAAAACAAGTCCACACACTTGATAGAAAATGTATATAACAAATGAATGTGTAAATATAATAATCCACTCCGTGTCTACCAGTGCTCAAAGAAAATGAAAAAGTGCTCTGTCCACAAGAAGAGGATGGCCTCTTACCAGAACTGATGGATCCCTATTACAGAGATCAAAAGAGCTTGTGCAGGAATAATTTCAAGTGTGGAAGTTTCAAACAGCATGTCTTGATATGCCTACAGGGATAAACACTTGGCTTTTGACTGTGGCTTGTTGGTTCATTAGTAAAATAGCCATTTGGCAAAAAAAGTAATTTGGAAAGTGCAGGATTGCTGAGAAGCTGGAAGCAATGAGCTGTTTAGCTGGTCAAGTCTCTTGACACAAACTAAATTGACTAAAGTTTTTCAGGCCTTCTTAAGAGACCTGTCATGAGAAAACATGCAGGCTGCTAATTGTAAGCTACAGAAAATGCTATTTTCTATGCGGTCATTCTGATTCTCTCTTTTTAAAATATTGTACCAGAGAAGGTATGCTCTGAAAGATTGTTGACTTTCCTGTTCCTGTATTTGTTTCAGGTAAGTGATTTAGAAAGTATTGACTTTTATTATTGTGAGGAGGACAGCACTAGCAGCCCTCATTTTTCTGTCATCACCCTTACTTTAAAAGTGCTGTCCTTAATCTCCCAGATTTCCATATAGTCTCCTTATAATGTCACTATTTAATGTACCCAGAAGATTGAAAGGATATACGCGCGAAGATCAAACCCAGTTGGGCATTAGTAAATATATAATACTCAAAAACCATTTTAAATGTGGCGGGTTTAAAAAGTGTGCTGATTCTCAGTGCATATACAATGCATCTGGAAAGTATTCAGTGCGTCACGTTTTCCACATTTTGTTACAACCTTATTCCAAAATGGATTAAATTCATTATTTCCCTCAAAATTCGACACCCTATACTCCATAATGACAACGTAAAAAGTTTGAAACCTTCGCAAATTTATTAAAAATTAAAAACAAAAAAAAAATCACATGTACATAAGTATTCACAGCCTTTGCCATGCCGCTCAAAGTTGAGCTCAGGTGCATCCTGTTTTCACTGATCATCCTTGAGATGTTTCTACAACTTGATTGTAGTCCACCTGTGGTAAATTCAACCTGTCTATATAAGGTCCCACAGTTACCAGTGCATGTCAGAACACAAACAAGCCATGAAGTCCAAGGAATTGTCTGTAGACCGTTGAGACAGGATTCTATCGAGGCACAGATCTGGGGAAGGGTACAGAAACCTTTCAGCAGATTTGAAGGTCCCAATGAGCACAGTGGCAGCCATCATTTGTAAATGGAAGTCTTTTTGGAACCCCTGGGACTCCTGGTAGAGCTGGCTGCCCCCCCCCCCCAAGCAGGGGAGAAGGGCCTTAGTCAGTGATGTGACACAGAAACCCGCTGGTCACTCTGACAGAGCTCCAGCATTTCTCTGTGGAGAGAGGAGAGCCTTCCAGATGAACAACCATCTCTGCAGTATGCCACCAATCAGGCCTGTATGGTAGTGTGGCCAGACGGAAGCCACTCCTCAGTAAAAGGCACATGACAGCCTGCCTGGAGTTTGCCAGGCACCTTAAGGACTCTTAGACCACGAGAAACAATTTTCTGGTCTGATGAAACAAAGATTGAACACTTTTTACCTGAATGGCAAGTGTCATGTCTGGAGGAAACCAGGCACAGCTCATTACCTGGCCAATACCATTCCTACAGTGAAGCATGGTGGTGGCAGCATGCTGTGGGGATGGTTTTTCAGTGGCAGGAACTGGGAGACTTGTCGGGATCGATGGAAAGATGAATGCAGCAATGTACAGAGACACTTAATGAAAAGCTTGAGAGGTCCTGCAAAGAATATGAGACACTGCCCAAAAATAGATGTGCCAAGTTTGTAGCATCATACTCAGACTTGAGGCTGTAATTGATGCCAATTGTGCTTTAACCACTTGGCAACCGGCCCATAGCCGAATGACTGCTACAGGGCAGTTGCTTAACCACGGGAAGGCTTACTATGACGTCCTCCCAGAATTCCGCTCTCGCGCGCACCCGAGAACTTCTGCAACCGCCGGGTCCTCTGGATCTGCATCACAGTGAATGGCTGCTAATCGTGGCCGTTTACCACATGAACGGTCCGTCAAATGACAGAGCGATCACATGTAAAGAAACGGCGTGATTTCTGGTGGCAGCAGCTCTGTGGGCTGCATGTGTAGTGCCCACAGCGCTGTTTAGTGACAGATCCATCCATTCATCCATGCTCACCCATCCATACTCTGCATACCCAGCCATCATACCCATCCATACTATGCATATCCATGCTCACCCATCCATACTCTGCATACCCATCCATACTCAGCATACTCATCCATCCATTCTCACCCATCCATACTCTTCATACTCATCCATCCATCCATCCTCAGCAATACTAATCCATTTATCCATCCATGCTCAGCCATCCCATCCACCCCCATCCATAATTAGCTGTACCCAGGCATACTCAGCCGTAGCCAGCCATACGCAATCATACCCAGCCATATTCACTTGTACGCAGTCATACTCAGCCATACTCGGCCATACCCAGCCATACTCAATTGTACTCAGCCATACCCAGCCATCCCATCTATACTCAGCCGTACCCAACCATACTCATTCATGCTCAGCCATCCCCATCCATGCTCATCCATGCCACTACAGTGCCTCAGAAAAGTGTAATAGGTAGTCAAATCAGATTTGAAACTAATGTCCCTAGAACACCTGATGGCGCTCCCTGAATGTTGGGCCTCTGTATGTGGCCACGCTGTGGAAAAGTCTCTCACATGTTATCTCCATACTCAGGAGGAGTAGGAAAATCTATTTTGGGGTATAATTTTTGGTATGTACATGCTATGTGTTAGAAATATTGTGTAAATGGACAACGTTGTGTAAAAAAAAATGCAATTTCATTTTCTTTACACATTTTCCAAAAACTTACAAAAATAACATGTTCAAAAGACTCAATATGCCTCATAGACTATACATTTGGTTGTTTTCTTTCCAAAATTGGGTCATTTTTGGGGCGTTTCCATTGTCCTGGTTCTCCAGGGCCTTCAAAAATGTAAGAGGTCGTCAAGAAATTATATGTAATTTATGCTCCAAGAACGCCTGATGGCGCTCCCTGAATGTTGGGCCTCTGTATGTGGCCACGCTGTGGAAAAGTCTCACACATGTGGTATCGCCATACTCGGGAGCAGTAGTAGAATGTGTTTTGGGATGTAATTTGTGGTATGCATATGCTGTGTGTGAGAAATAACCTTCTAATATAACAATTTTGTGAAAAAATAAAAGAAAATCTATTTTGCAAAGAATTGTGTGAAAAAATTACAACTTAAAAAAAACTCACCATGCCTATTACTAAATACGTTGGATTGTCTACTTTCCAAAAAGGGGTTATTTGGGGGGTATTTGTACTTTCCTGGCTTGTTAGGGTCTCAAGAAATGAGCTAGGCTGTCAGTACTTTAGGTGTGATCAATTTTCAGAGATTGGCACCATAGCTTGTGGACTCTAACTTTCACAAAAACCAAATAATATACACCGATTTGGGTTATTTTTACCAAAGATATGTAGTAGTATAAATTTTGGCCAAAATATAAGAAAGAAAAATTACTAACTTGCAAAATTTTATAACAGAAACAAAGAAAAATTCATTTTTTTTACTGAATTTTTCGGTCTTTTTTTCTTTTATAGCGCAAAATATAAAGAACTCAGCAGTGATTAAATACCGCCAAAAGAAAGCTCTAGTTGTGTGAAAAAAAGGACAAAAATTTCAAATTAGGTACAGTGTTGTATGACTGAGTAATTGTCATTCAAAACGTGAGAGCACCAAAAGCTGAAAATTGGTCTGGATATTAAGGGGGTTTAAGTGCCCAGTGGTCAAATGGTTAACAAAGTACTGAGCAAAGACTTTGAATACATGTACATGTGATTTTTTGTTTTTTTAATACATTTGCAAAGATTTTAAACTTCTTTCACGTTGTCATTATTTGGTATTGTTTGTAGAATTTTGAGGAAAGATAATGAATTTAATCCATTTTGGAATAAGGCTGTAACATAACAACATGTGGAAAAAGTGAAGCACTGTGAATTCTTTCTGGATGCACTGTATGAACAACATTCAAGAAAAACTGTGTGGTGGCCTTGGCTGTGTGGCAGTGACTGGTGTGCTTTTTAGGGATGTTTGAGAATAATGCATGCTTGTTTGGCTGGGTTCCTGAAGCCTAAAGTAAAAGGAGGAAAATATTTTGCCCTTACTGCCCTGCTCATTTGAACAGATTGAACATTTCATTAAAAATAATGATCAAGTGCTAAAGATACATACATGGGTGTTGGGTGTTAGGTTTTTGTCCCATTTGAAAGTTAGTGCAAATACAATATTTTTTTTAATTTTTTTTAATCACCAACATTACTCAAAAGTAAACTCCAGGCATAAGTGTTGATAGATTTTTGTTACTTTTTTTAACCAAGACTAAAAAATCTAGCAAATTTAAACAAATCCTTATTTCAATGCTTCTGCCGTCCTGAAAAAAAAAATTAGAATCCTTTTAAGGAAATAAGCCTGCCCTGTACATTTATAGGTTTCTCTAACACAACATCCTTTTATCATGGCGACACAATCTCATTGTGGACCCCATTTTCCCATTTAATGTGCTGTTCGCTGTGTGAGGGTCTATCTAACTACTATGTAACCATTTCAGCTCCGGAAAATTTTACCCCCTTCCTGACCGAAGCACTTTTTACAATTTGGCACTGCGTCTCTTTAACTGACAATTGCGCAGTCATGCAATGCTGTACCCAAACGAAACTGATTGTGTAAATGTCACTGGTAGGGAAGAGGTTAAATGTGGGATAGGACTGACTGGGGGAGGAGACATATATCATCGTTCCTACTTAATAGGAACAATCGATATGTCTCCTCTCCCCTGACAGAACAGGGATTTATGTGTTTACACACACAAATCCCTGTGCTGGCCTGCGATTACGTGTGGCCGGTGGCGATCACACCCGCTGGCCATGCGCCTCTGGTCCCCTGCCGTGCTGTGAGAGCGCCTCCAGCGGCTCTTAAAGGGAATAGCGTAACCATACCTTGTTTTCCCAGCTGTGCCATTCTGCCGATGTATATCGGCATGAGCCGGTCAGCAAGTGGTTAATCTTTATCTAATTTATATATGTGTGTGTATGTATGTGTTTGGATAGATATATAATATTAGCATAATTTTTTTAAAGTGAATTCTTTGTTTCATTTCTCCCATGTTGCTCTGATAAATCAAATCTGAAAATGTCTATCTTTTTTCTCTTTTATACTGTTTTGCATTTGACTGATAAAAACATAATAAAACTGCTTGTAGACTGTCAATGAGAAGTTTTTAAGACACTACAACAATTTAAACAGCTGGCATGCTGTCAATAAACAGCAAGTTAATATGATTATAATACAGATCTGATATGAAGTTCAAGTTTGGTTACAGAATTTTGTTTGGACTCTTAACATTCCTGACCTTTTGTGTTTGATTAAATTCCTCTACATGCCCGGGTATTGGTAGAGTGGTCTAATGTGGTTCTGTTTTGAATGCATACACTTGTTCCACAGTGATATTTTTGGATTTTTTTTGTGACTTGTATTCTACAAATTATTTAAATAAAAGGGCTATACAATCCGAATTACTGATAATAAAACTTTGTAATGCTGGCCGAAAAAGGGCTAACCTGTATAAACTTGCTTGATTTTGGTTAGCGATGATCATCCCAAAGAAAGTGGGACAAAGCACTATACTATACAATAGCGAAGTAGATTATAGCCATTGTGGATATTTGTGCTTCTACCTTGCAGAGTTTGGCTGAGCATGTGAACACTGAGCAAAATCGCCCGTAATCAGTACTATGTACTGTATTTACTAAGCTATTGATGTCTGCGTCACAGTATACTGGGCCAGCAGCTACCCTGTACTGATCGTTGAGTAGTTCTACAATGGAATGTCTCCCAGCTCTTCAGGACTGGTAAGTACAGTTCTCCCTGCCTCGTGGGGCTGAGCAGCTGGGCATGCCCTGAGAGCTCGATTCGGGGGTCCCTCAACTCCCCCTCTTCTCTCCCTATCTTCTCTCTCCCCCCCCCCCCCCCCCCCGTGGGGGATGCTGCATGTGGCTGCTGAGCTGGCTGGCTGTCCCGAGTCCTGTTTCTCTTGTCCCTGGAGGTGCCTGTGTCCCTTGCAGTGCTGATCACTGCCATTTGTTTCAGCTCTGTCCCTCATAGTTTCAGCATCTGCGGCCATCTTAGGTGTGGGCAAGGGAAAGCATGCTCTCCTGGTCTTTGGCGGCCATTTTCCCTGTGATATGTCCTTATACTGAATGCTGGTGGCCATTCTCTAGAAGCCTGAACACGTTTTTAAGCTTTCTCTAGCGGCAGCTTGTGTCCCTGTGCTCCGGCGGGCATTTTCCCAGTGTTTTATGTCCTTATGCTGGGCGGCCATTTCCTTTTGAGCCTGAGCACACTGCAGAGCGGTTTCAGTGCCATTAGCAGCAGCTTCCACTGACAGAGCTGATTCCTCTGCACCTGGGAGCCAACAGAGACCACAGGCACTAACTGCTGGATAGTGCAGAACCTTTCAGGGTGCTGAGTCCTGTGGGAAAGAGCCCCTCAGCCGGCAGCAGTAAGGAGAGTGGGACTGTCACTGTCATAAGTCCCCTTCAGGTGGCAGACAGGGTAGGGTTAGCATGGCTTCAGAAATTGGTGTTTCTTTCCCCGAAGTCCAGGCAATTGAACCGGTTTGCCTGCGGAATGCACAGTACCCTTGAAAGCCTTGTCGGAGGTCCTCAATTCATTCGTTGCCAAGATGGAGGCGGTGCGTGGGCGCAAGGTGCTAAAAAGCGGCCCCTGTCCTCTGGGGAGAGCTCTGACGCAGACTCGGGCTCTGCTGAGGCTGGCGACCCCTGCTATGTCGTTTCAGATGATGCTGACCAGGACCATTCGGACAGTGAGGATGAGTCCGGGTCCGTGCGCGACAAATCGCCTGTTGGAGCACTTATCACAGCTGTGCGTGATACCCTGAAGATTCAAGAGCCAGCAGATCCCTCTGCTGATGCAGCGGTCCCTTTTGGGTCCCGTAAGCCAGCACGTTCACCTAAACTGTTCCCGTATCTGATTTATTTTGACAAGTTCATTTACAAGGAATGGGGTTGACTGGAACGAACCTTTTCGGTCCCCGATTACATGGCGGTGCGTTTACCCCTTTGAGGAGAGCCTTCTCAAAAAGTGGTCGGCTCCTCCGGTCGTGGACCCCCCAGTATCCAGGTTTAACAAAGTAACCACAACCCCAGGAGAGGGGACTCCTGCATTTAAGAATCCCACGGACAGGAAGGCCGAGGCAGTGGCACGTTTCTTGTTACGGTTGTGGGGTCAACCATGCGACCAGTTCTGGCATCCGCACTTGTGTCGCAGACACTGACTGGGCAAAACTGTTGCACCTCGAATTGGGAGAACAGCAGGCTTTTCCTGTCTGTGTGGAACTAGCAGACCAACTAGTGCAAGGCCTTAAGTACGTTTGTGACGCAGCCTTGAATACCCTCCCCCTGTTATCCAGGGCTTCAGTGTCAGCAGTGGTGCTGAGACGCCTGATTTGGTTGAAATGCTGGTCTGCTGACCAGGCATCCAAAAAAGCCCTGACGGATCTTCTTCTCTTCCTTGGCAACCGGCTCTTTGGAGCCTCTTTGGATGACATTATTAAGAATGCCACAGGTGGTAAGAGTACTCTACTCCCACAGGCCAGGAAGGCTAAGGAGCCACGCCATAGGCAAGGGCCCTAAACGTCCCCAGCCCAACAGGATGACCACGGAAGGACAGAAACGTTCCTGGAACAGCAAGCCTGTGAACAAAAATGCTACCGCATGAAGGTTTGCCCCCACCCATGCTTCGGGTGGGGGGGCACCTTCGTGAGTTTGCAGCCCGGTGGTCCTCTCGACTGTCCGACCAATTGGTCTGCAATCTGATTTCCTATGGCTACAAGATTAGAGTTCCTCTCACTCAACAGATTCTTTCCCTCCAGCATAACCGTTCTCCCAGATCGCCAGGAGGCCCTCTTGGGGGCAGTAAGGGACCTGCTGAATCGTGGGGTGATTGTACCTGTTCCAGAATCGGAACGTTTCCAGGGGTTCTACTCAAACCTGTTTGTAGTTCCCAAGAAGGAAGGAGTTCGGCCGATCTTGGATCTAAAAGCCCTCAATCACTTTGTGAAAGTGCAAAGGTTCAGAATGGAATCCGTTTGCTCAGTAGTTGCTGCACTCTAAGGGGACTCCTTGGCATCCTTGGACATCCAGGAAGCGTACCTGCACATACCCATATGCCTCCGGCATCAAAAGTTTCTGCGATTGCAGTCGGGGAAGCCCACTACCACTTTGTGGCTCTCCCTTTTCGTTTGGTATCAGCCCCCCAATTCTTTACCAAGGTATCGGCTCCTGTGTTGGCATTGCTATTGCAACGCTGGATTGCGATCATGGGTTACCTAGACTATCTCCTCCTGAGAGCTTCTTCCGCCTCAGAGTTAGAAGAGGATGTGGCAATCACCAGGCAGACCCTGCAAGAATTTGGGTGGCTGTTGAACCTAAAGTCAGTGATAGTACCGACTCAGCGTTTGGAGTATCTAGGCTTGCTGCTGGACTCCAGGGAAGCGAGAGTGTTTCTCCCTTCAGACAAGCTGCAGACTCTCAGAGCCACGGTAAAACTGCTGATGAACCGCACGTGGTCGTCACGCTTCTGCATGCGAGTCCTGGGACTCATGCTGGCCTCCTTCGAGGCAGTCCCATATGCCCAGTTCCACACCAGAGTCCTGCAGAAGGAGAGCTTGACAAAGTGGGACAAATCTCTGTTGTCCCTGGATCGACAGATCCAAGGTTCTTCCAGATCCAGGTGAGCCAGTTAGTCAGGGTTTCCCTGATCTGGTGGCTGAGGTCTCCACTGCTTCAGTCCAGGAAGTCGTTCCTACCTCTGAAATGGACGGTGATCCCAATGGACACCAGCCTATTCGGCTGGGGTGGAGTGATGGGAGTTCAGTCCAATCAGGATCCAGTCAGACAATGCCACTGCTGTGCCATACGTCAATCACCAAGGAGGAACACGAAGCTTGGCCGCCACACGGGAGGCCGCTCACATACTTCGGTGGGCAGAGCGACATGTGTCGGCCATTTACATCCCAGGTGTGGAGAACTGGCAGGTGGACTAAGTCGTCAGATGCTGGACCCAGGAGAATGGGCGTTGCATCCGGAGGTGTTCAGGCTACTGTGCCTGCGGTGGAGCACACCAAACGTGGCTCTTCTGGCTTCCCGTCTCAATCGGAAGGTGCCTAGATTCGTGTCCAGGACAAGAGATCCGTGGGCAGACACGTCAGAAGCGCTGGTGGCTCCGTGGGATCAGTACCAGCTGATCTACGCCTTTCCTCCACTGAAACTGTTACCACGTCTGCTTCGCAGAGTGGAAGCCGAGGGGATCCCAGTAATGCTGGTTGCCCCAGATTGGCCTCAGCGTCCTTGGTATGCAGACATAGTGCGCCTGGTGGCAGATGCTCCCTGGCGACTGCCGTTGCGAGAGGACCTTCTGTCTCCAGGTCCAATTCTCCATCCTGCTTTTACCTTCGCTGGTTTTAACAGCATGACTATTGAGAGCCAGGTGTTGAGGAACCGGGGTCTGTCGAACTCTGTGATCCCAACTATGTTGAGAACATGGAAATCTTCTTCTTGGAAGATATATCTTTGTACCTGGAAGGCCTACATCTCCATGTGTGAGGAAGGATGGCACCCGCGCTCCTTTTCTATATCCAGGATCCTGCTGTTTCTTCAACAAGGGGTGGACCTGAATTTGGCGTTAAGCGACATTAAAGGACAAATAATAGCTTCGGCTGTCCTTTCAGCGACCTCTGGTGTTTCACTCTCTAGTGAGTATTTTTGCTCAAGAGGTGAGACTTGTAGTTCCTCTGGTGCGTCCACCGTTACCCCCGTGGGATCTGAACCTGGTATTATCCTCGCTTCAGAAAGCGCCATTTGAAAATATCAGAGTTTCCCTTGTTAACTCTTTTCCCAGAAAGTGGTCTTTCTAGTGGCCATCACAGCGGCCAGGAGGGTTTCAGAACTGGCGACCTTGTCCTGCAAGTGCACTATCTGGTTATCCACAAGGATAAGGTGGTGTTGCGTCTGCAACTGTCTTTTCTGCCGAAGGTAGTCTCTGCGTTTCACATCAATGAGGACATTGTGCTACCATCTGTGTCCTAAGCCGACACATCCCAAGGAGGTGGCCCTTCATGCTTTGGATGTGGTTCGGGCTGTGAAGGTGCATTTGTCTGCCACGGCTCCCTTCCGGAAGTCAGACTAACTCTTTCGGTGGCTGGTCCAAAGTAAGGCATGTTGTAGTGCAAGCCTACGCCTTGAAGGGACAGGTGCCCCCCTTTCCGGTCACAGCCCACTCCACGAGGGCAATCGGAACGTCTTGGGATTTCAGACATTAAACCTCAAGTTTGTAAAGCGGCGACCTGGTCGTCTGCCCACACGCTTACAAAGTTCTACAAGGTAGATGTCAGGGCATCGGGTGATGCCTGTTTTGGCCGCAAAGTTTTGCAGGTGGCTGTATATTTGCAATTGCATATGGAATTTTTTCCTTTTTTTCCTTGTTTTATGGGTAAAAACACAGTACCTTTTTAAGCTAATGCACTGTTGCATTCGTTAACTCAGTTTTTGGTGTGGTTGGAGGGTAGTGCTTCTCCATTGAGAAGCACCCTGTTGTGGTGGTTTTTCCACACACTGTAGTTTTGTTTTGTTTTTTTGTGGGTAAAGTTTTATATTAGTTGCCACATGCCATGGTGGATGAAGTTTTTATGCTGTTTTTCCCCACCCCTCGTTTTGGCACTGCTTGGGGACGTCCCAATGGTCTAAAGAGAGAAGCTGTGTCAGTCGGTGAATATAAGAGAAAATAGGATTTTTTTGTACTCACTGTAAAATCCATTTCTCTGTAATTCACCGACTGACACAGCACCCGCCCCTCCTATTTTTCTTTGTTATACTGCTTGTTGACGTTCTGAGGCTGCAGTAGCATGCTGAGGGGTTGTTACCTAAGGGACCACCCCTTGGGCAGAACTAGAAAGGTCTAGTTTTATTATCACATGTAATGCCTAGTCTTCTCCTGAAGGTGGTATAACAACCCAATGGTCTAAATAGAGCTGTCAGTCGGTGAATTGCAGAGAAAATGATTTTATGGTGAATACAAAAAATCCTATTTTTCACTTTGATGGAAATCAAGAATCGGCTCGGGGGGAAAAAAGAATATATCATCACACAGACATGTTTGACAACAGCGAATCCAAGCAAACTTGAAGATAATGCGCACTTACATTAAAATGTGCTATAAGTTAACACTGACCTGTGTGGCTTTTGAGTAGATAAGCACGCTGTGTGTTCCGCAATGGCGTGCATTCCAAAGCAGCAGGGTAAGGAACCAATGAAACCGGATATGACGTCAGTGGAGAGCGGACTTGTAGCCTCTATGCATTTCGTGTTCTACGCGTCTTTAGGAAGCTTGTGAAGCAGCCACAGAGATCGTGGTGAGGAGGAGGGAGTGGAGAACTGGGCATGCCAGGATGACACTCTGGCAACTCTGGCCCTTTCAGTATCTGCTTTGTTTTTTTTTCCGGCCTATGCATAAAATGGTTTTCGCCCAATCGTTTTCGGCGGCCGAAATTTTGGTGCACCTCTAGTAATTGCCCATTTACACCACAATTAGCCCTACTTGGTTTCTAGTGAAACAGAATTCAGTTTGTTTGGGACTTCTACACCACCAAGGACACCCCTTTTACACATTTAGGTTTTACCTGAGGCCTGGGCTATAATTTTACAGATTTTACTTTTGGTAACCACTAAATATTTTATGATCTGTCCACCAAGCATTGCAATTCAGTTGCCAGTCTTTCAGAAATAAGCCCCTCTTATTCTTTACAGCCAAAGAAGCTGCCATCCTAACCTATGGCTTGACAATTCAGTTGAGGGTACTAGGAACCATGACTGTTTTTCATTCATGCATGCCTTGAATGTGGTTTGGGAAACTGCTATATCGATGGGTTTGGTTCCACTTTAACCTGTGAATAAACCCGCACAGTGGTGACACTGAAAGTAGTTAATCCTAGGCTGCACAGTAGAGCAACTGATTTAGGCTGGGTTCACACCATCGCCGCATGCGGCTCCAAGCAGGGGTCCGGTGTGTCCTGGTTCACCATTTCGGGTTGGATTTAAGCCCAAAAATTTGACTGAATTTGGACCTGAAACAGACCAAAAGATGTACAAGGGCTTCTGTGCCCTTGTACATCGGAGCCGCAGCAGAGATATGTGAACCGGCTCCATAGAGAGCCGGTCAAAATCTTTTGCTATTGCGAATTGGATGCAGAAAAACGCATCCAATTTGCAATGGTGTGAACTCATCCTTTAAGGTTTACATCTTCCAACCCTGAGTTTATTTTTGAGATCATGTAATCTCTTCAACCATGATACAGCCAAATATATTGAAAGAACCATGAAACCCCTATGCCTCGTGGATGTATGTTATTGGAACCAATCATTTCCCCAAAAGGCTAAAATATTGCCATTATATGTCTGCCCCACATTTATGAATACAGAGCATGTGATCTCTATCCATTTCATTAGAAGTTGTGACTGCACCATTAGGTATGTGCAGCACATGGGTCTACATCTTCACATTCTCAAGTGTGGCTCTAAAGGAGGGCATCTTAGGAATCCTTTCCACAAGCAAAATTGTAAGGCCACTTTCACACTGATGCAGTGTAGTTTTTCCACTCCACATATGCAGTACAGTGTACCCGTGGGCTTCATGTGGGTTACCTGCTTTTTGCCATAGGCTTCTATTGCATCATGTGGTTTTGGTGCGTTTTGGAGTGCTTTCAGAAAAGTCCTGCATGCAGGAAAACTGCACAGCATCAGTATCAAAGGGGCCTACATCTCTTGCAATTTTCCACCGAAACTGCTGCAACTATTGTAGAACGTTTAGACAGATCAGTGGTGGTATGTACAAATTGCTAATTACCTGCTGAATTTTTTTTTTATTAAAGTGGGCTCACTGTGCAAACAGAAAGCAGACTGTCTTTGCAGAGAAGTTGTATAACCTGTGTCATCCGCAAAGCATACCAATAGTATGTTTTGTAAACAAATTGGCTGCAGTCTCAAAACTCGGGCTGTTTTCACATGGGCTTGTCCGATCAGTTCTGCCTGTCCGTTTTTCAGGTGGCCCTGATCAGACCATCCATAGCTCTCTATGGATCGGCAAATGTCAGCAGACGTGTCCGCTAACACCTGCCGGCATCTGATCTTGTCTGCCAAAAACAGCTTATTGGATGACAGTCAGATGGAAAAAGCCAAGCGGTCTGTTTCTATCCGACAACCCCATAGAGAACAGCTATATAGAGGAGCAGACACGGACCTGTCATCTGCCTGCTCCGCGGGGAGATCTGCACATTACAGAGAATGTCTGCGTGAAACCAGCCTTAGGCTCATAAGTCTCCTTATCTTGTATGTGTGATATGTCTTCTCTAATTCTCTAAAATGCTCTGTGAATAACACCGGTATTTTGTAAAAATGATGTTTAATTTCCAGCCCCATATGCCGCGTACACACGGGCGGACTGTATGGCGTACTTAGTCCGTCGAAACACATTTCAGCGGACAGTCCGCTCGTGTGTGGGCTTCAGCGGACTTTTTCAGCATGCAGTCCGGCGTACTAAATTTCTGATTTTTCGAAATTCTGTCCGTCGTACTTTGGTTTCAGCGGACAATCCGCTCGTCAGTATGCTAGTTCGACGGACTAAGAATGGCGCATGCCCAGAAAGGATTTACACGGCGGAAGGGTGCTTTGCTGTGTATTGGACTTCCTATTTCTAGTCCCGTCGTACGTGCTGTACACGTCATTGCGCAAGCTTTCGACGGACTGTTTGGGTATCCATGTGTGGTCAAGTCCGTTCAGTGGAAAGTACGACGGACTGTCCGTCGGATTGTATGACGAACTAAGTACGCCATACAGTCCGCCCGTGTGTACGCGGCATTAGACAAAACTTATACTGCAGTTATTGTCATCTATTGATACATTTGGTGAAGTCTTAAGGCTCCTTTCTTTAGTTTTATTTTGTAAAATAGACAATGTGCTATAGTTGAGTTGTTTAACACTATTCTGTGAGTGTATGTTTTTCAGGCATGTTCTGAAAGCCTCTTGCTGTGAACTAATCCTGTCTGAAAGTCCAGTGCATTTTAGACTCCTTAATAATTTAATGAATACTTAAGTATTGTTGTAGTCCTCTGTCTGTCTGCAAGTGGCTTTATATCTTAAAGTAAGGTGGGACTTATCCAGGGCCATTTAAAGGAAGCCTCCTTATGTATTTATTCTGAGGAAAGATTTCAGTTTTTAACCACTTCGGCCGCGGACCATTTTGCTGGCCAAAGACCAGACCACTTTTTGCGATTCGGCACTGCGTCGCTTTAACTGACAATTGCGCGGTCATGTGACGTGGCTCCCAAACAAAATTGACTTCCTTTTTTTTTTCCCACAAATAGAGCTTTCTTTTGGTGGTATTTGATCACCCCATGCGGTTTTTATTTTTTGCGCTATAAACAAAAATAGTGACAATTTTGAAGAAAACGCATTATTTTTTACTTTGTTATAATAAATATCCCCCAAAAATATATATAAATTTTTTTTTCCCTCAGTTTAGGCCGATACGTATTCTACATATTTTTGGTAAAAAATCGCAATAAGCGATTGGTTTGTGCTAAAGTTATAGCGTTTACAAAATAGGAGATAGTTTTATGGCATTTTTATTAATAATTTTTTTTTTTTTTTTTTTTTTTTACTAGTAATGGCAGCGATCAGCGATTTTTATTGTGACTGCAACATTATGGCGGACACATGGGACATTTTTGACACATTTTTGGGACCATTGTCATTTATACAGCAATCACTGCTATACAAATGCAGTGATTCCTGTGTAAATGACACTGGCAGTGAAGGGGTTAACCAGTGGGTGGCAGTGTAGGGGTTAAGTGTTCCTAGGGGTGTGTTACTAACTGTTGGGGGCTGGGCTTTCATTTAGTGAACACTGATCCAATCACATGGAGCAGAGATCAGCGTCACTTGTTGCTAGGCAGAACGGGGAGATGCTGTTTACAACGGCATCTCTCCGTTCAACCGCCCCGTGAGTCGATCACGGGTATGCCCGTGGCGATTGAGTCTGCGGGACCCGTGACTGGACTCACGGGGATCCCGACCAGCACTCGAGCGTGGCGGCATGCTCGCGATGGCAGGGCAGCATTAAAGATTGGATGTACCTGTACGCCAATATGCCTGCCTGTGCCATTCTGCCAACTTACATCGGCGTGCGCTAGTCGGGAACTGGTTAAGGAGATGCCTGCAAGTTGAATCAGCCACTGACAACTCTCCTCTGCCTTTTTACCAATGAAAGTTCCCTTTTCTTTTATTTATTTATTTATTTATTTTTGAGATATCCTGGTTTTGCCCCACAGTTGCTGCCATTGTGAGTCTACGTTATAATGACCATTTCCATCCCCCTAAGATCTGAATTGTATAGATATCTGTTTTTTATTTGAGTACAGTCCCCTGCGCTTAGTGTTGGCAATAAGTGTACACACATATATCTTAAACAGTCCCAAATGGTGGTGATATAAAGGGCTTGTGTTCAATAATGAATCCGTGTTCAAATGTGCTCAGATTGGGTGCCCCACATGGATGTGCACTCACCCCTAGGAGTTGACCACCTATCTCTAGTGTGGTCTTTTAAGTGTGTGGGGATACCCCTGCGCAAGTCCGTTTGCTCACGTCTCGTGTAGTAAAATGCCTTATGTAGATATAGAGATAACAGACAAAAATCCTCATTGCGCAATGCCATTTTAAAAGATTTCATGAAACAATATTACAATTCCACTCCCATTTTAAGGTGCCTATCGTCCTGGCACCCGGTGCGTAGAGCTGGTGATTTTGTTAAGGGGAAATCTGCCCACTCATGGATGACACCATTCTCAGCGTTCAGCTTGATTCCCGGGTATTTGTTTTGAGCGGTAGTGTGACGCGGTAATTCCTCGACGCGTTTCAGACAATCCTAGGGCCATCATCAGGAAGCTCTAATTCCGCCATATATTGGATAAGGGCATTTATACTCTTAAATCAAATCTCTGGATTTGATTGTTATGTTAATCACCTGATAAATACTAGTTATTTGACCTGCCAGCATTCTTGAGGCTTTTAGATGAATCTTGTTTAGTGAAGATAAGCACCAGAGAGTGCCCGAGGCTTAACAGTAACTAGTTCCTCTGAACCCAGTCAAGCGGAGCTTTTCCTGACTACCAACTGCATTTATGTTGCCAGCCAATGTACCTGCTGTGTACACAGGTGTTGACACGCATACGGTCAAGCAAATCGAGAACAGTTCTATTTTCTTGCATTGTTACTTCCAAAAGTAACTTTGTTCACAGCAGGTGCTCCAACCAGAGGCATCTCCATTTTTTTTGTGTAGTAAATCGGGTTTTATGTTGATATACCTACTGCATTTACCAGATGATACATTGATGGTAATCTGTAAAATGCTCAGCCAGAGAGGCCTTGTGGGTTTGAATGAAAACATTCTTCAATATTAGGGGCAGGTTTTTTTTTTTTTTTTTTTTTTTTAAAGCCCCATCAGCTCAGTCTTACACTGTGAAACCAAATGCATAGGTATTGTCTAGCAAAAAACGTTTTATTCGAGTAGTGGAAGATTTGACCCTGCTGCAGATTTGCTTTCACTACTTGTCTAGTATAAAACCATTCTCGGCAGGACAGGAAGATCATAGAGATTTCTCTAACCTTGGTAGCCATAAAAAAAAAATGGGATCTAATACTTCTCCACACTATAGGGACTAACTACAGTATATAATAATTGGTATAAAAGCACACTTCACCACATAGGGACGGCTTTAAGCCCCACCAGCCCAATCTACACATCAATGAATCTATAGGCATGTTGTTAGTTTCTCTAGTTAAAAGCTTTTTAGCAGTGTAGGTTTCTTCCACTGTCCCAGTAGGATTCCCCCCATGTCTGGTAAAACCATTGTCCTCAAGGGTTCTAAACCTTCCTCGCATAATCTGAAATGTGCACTTTTAAATCCAACCCAGTCCAAAACAAACTATTTAAGCAGCAATTACTTTTTATTTATGCTTTAGTCTTATTAGTTGCTGCTTTACATCAGCCTTTTTCAACTAGGACGCCTTGGCAAAATGCTCAAAAATTGTATACAAGCTGGCGGGTGGATGAAGACTGCCTTTTCGAGTTCTTCCTTTTTTATCTTTTTTTTATTATTACAATTTTTTTATTAAAGTTTTCTATTTTTCAATACAAAAATAGATAAAAATAGAATAGCAGTCATTGGAAATCATGCAAAATTTCAATAGCAATACATCATAGAATACACACAGTAATACTTGAGTCCTGAGTAAAGCCAATAAAATTGCTACATAGTTTGGTTGCCATATATTGCATATACTACTGGAAAATCAGGCTGGTTGCATGGAATAATTGCAATGAGTTCTTAAAAAAAAAATATCCAGTGGGTTCAAACCCAAGCAAGTATGGCAAGTGCCTGCTGTGCTCATATGAAGAGGGTAAGGGAAAAAAGAAGAAACGAAAAGAGGGGAGATAGATAATAGACACAGGGCTCGTCACTCCTGGGTCTAGAGAGAGTTGATGCCCCAGATGGGTAAGAGGCCCTGGAGCCTCATGGAGAACCTTCTCTAAGATGCCAAGTTTCCCAAACCACACGGTGGTGATTTACCTTATCAGCCAATCATGCCATCAGGGACTTCATGATCTCTACAGCCTTCATTCTATCATAGAGTTCAGTTGGTGTCAGTAGTGTTTGTCTTTTCTGGCTGCCGTTAAAATGTGTGTGGCTAGTTTTTTTGCTAATCTAGCTGGGGGGGGGGGGGGGGGAGTAGTCCCAACAGATAGATTTTTGGATGGAGGGGAATAACCACCTCAAGTGATGGAGGTCCTGGACCGAATTCCAATATGACTGCAAAGATGGACATTGCCAGTAGATATGCAGTAGAGTGCCTTGATCTTTACGGGACCCCTCAAACAGTGATCCAAGGCCGATGGGTATTCTACCCCCCCCCCCCCCTCATTCTGAGCGGCAAAGAGTGTCGAGCAAACTATTCTATGTTTATGGTTCCATACAAGGTTTGGAAGGTCTGCCTGGAGTTTCCAAAGCTGCACCTGGAGGATAGACACTGGTAGGAAACAATACAGGAACTTGGGCAGGATCGTCCTTTTAACCGAAGCTATGCGGCCAAGCCATGAGATTTGGTAGTGTCTCCACTTGGTTCATAGCAGGATGTGATGCGTACCCCGAGATATTTGATGGCGTGGGTTTTCTACGTGTGGGGGAAGGATCCTGAGAGATAATGGACCTCTGAGGGAAGCATGTTGAGTGGCAGGGCTTCTGATTTAGAGGGATTAACCTTATTCAAACAAGGCCCCAAATTCATCCAGTAGTTTATAGAGATTAGGGAGAGTCACTCGTGGATGTGTCAGGGTGAGAAGTACATCATCCGCAAATAGTGAAATTTTGAACTTGCGTAGTCTGACCAAAACTCTGCAAATGTTGGGGTCACAGCGAATCTGGGCCACCAGGGGCTCGCTACACAGGGCAAAAAGTAATGGAGATCCTCATCCTGTTTCAGATAGTAAACGGAAAGGAGGCCGAAAAAGGGGTTTTAATAGAGGCAGTGGGAGTTGCATACAAGTGTTTAATCACCCTGAGGAATGGTCCCCAGAAGTGAAGATGTTCAAGAGTTATATCATTGTGCACAATTACAACCTTCTAGCTGCCGGTGTCCTAATGACCAATGGCATCATTAGTTGATAAGGATATCAGTCCGCTGCATAACATCCTAGTTTCACCCTCCCCTGCCCCACTCCATCAGCGTTGGGGTCACATTAGCTGAGTCATGGAAAAAACTGAGGGAGAAGAGAAACCTCGGAATACTATTCAGTACCAGTTTGCAAAAGTGTATTTGGTTTGGAAGAATAATCGCCTCTAACATTGGGTGTCCTACTTGGATTTGTGAATGTTGCTCCATTATGTACAACTATTAGAATAGTTTTCACATTTTAGAATGGGGTGCCTCAGGATTGTCCATTTTTAAAGGGTGCCTTGACTGAAAAAAGGTTCTGAAATACTGCTCTACATTATGTGTAAACTGCCATAGGCATAATGCTTGTTTAGAACTGCAAGAGAACCAGTGAATTTCTAGACTCCAAATACCTAGCAGTCCTGTTGGGAGATTGATGTAGCAGATTGTTACAAATGTTACCTCTGAACATTTTCAGATTGACCTACCAAAAGCAAACCTTGAATTTGCCACGTTAAAGTGTGCACTTATCTGTACTCAGTTTTTCTTTTTTTTCCTTTCGCCAAATACCATTTAAAGCTTTCTTCTAACTGATAATCTATTATTTCAGTTGAATAAGTAATTTTTTTCAAGAATTCCCATGATGTTGATTAGACCTCAAGCATATGGCCTTTGCAATAACAAAAAAAAGTCTGTAAAACTGAGACTTAATATAATATTGCTTTGCCAAACCTGTGGTGCAAAGTATAACAAGCCAAGGTGGTTCTCTTTAGGGATTAGGTATTATAACAGACACTGACTGCTACCCGTACCAAACTTCCTCTGCCTTTTAAAAGTATTGCTCAGCGTTTGGATTGCAGGCTTTTGTTCCCCAGGGTAAATTTGTATGCAAATTAGACCATACTTCTTGGGTGTCATGGTGTATCCTAGAGTTCCAATCCACCTGTTAAACCATTAGAATAGTTACAACTAATCTCCTTTAGGTTTAAGTATGTTGGGGCCGAGCAGGGTGCACTGGAAATCTTTGGTCTGGGGGGAAAATGCAATCAAGTGGTAGGGAAAGATTCCTTTGGGCTATAGAAAATGTGCCATCTTGCCACATTGATTATAGGGCATGGAAAAAGGTAGGTGCTCTAAAGAAAACCATTTATTGTGGCACACTTTTTCACACCTTCCAGCATCAGCTTTGTTTTGTGCAGCTTGTCATGTGATTAAATTACATCTCAGAGCTGCAAATGTCGTTGATTGTTCAAGATGTCCTTTGTCAGATGCTGTAATCACATGCCTAAACAGGAAATAAATGAGTAATGGCAAACAAGTAGAGCTGATTATGGGTCTGAACCAGATCAATGACCAAATGGGAAAATATCTTCACTCCATTAACCCAGCATATCTTCTTAGCAGTGCCCCAGAAGAAAAATGCACTCTAGCCCAGTTCTCTTCTGGCTCTTAAATTGTGAATTATGATTGGTGCCGATCAGGAGTGCAACAGTCCTAAGCATAGACAGGGTTCGTCCCGAAATTGTGTGTTTAAATCCATATGCATAAGCAAGTTTGGGACCATATAAACCCCTTTGACTTTATTGGCAAGTTGGTGTCACCGTCTCTTACAGTGAGGTTTAGTGTATTGTACAGAACATCATCTAAGAACCCCTGCAGACATGCTGTTGGTATTGTAATCTGCCTAATATCTACCTCCATGCATGGTTTCATTCCTGAGGGTGTTATCCCTATGTAGGCATTTGTATTTCTAGGTGTTTATTCCATGTATAATGTTGCGTGAATCCTTGAAACTGCGAGAAATAAATGGTTCCTACTTTCACTTTTCTCTTTTTATTTATTTATTTTTTTATGCAGTAAAATTGTTCCCGATGGCGATGTATTTTGTGTTACATGAAATCTGTTATCACGAATAATCAGTGCTGCTTTATACTTGCCATTTTGTTTTTAAAAATGCAGCGGCCATGCTGGACTTCTGGCTTTAATGGCTTTCTGGATTTAATGTTAGGTTTTTAATATAAAAATAAATATTAAAAACACAAAGATATTGGACTCTACTGGTGCCAAGTATTTTATTTTATATACAGTATCTCACAAAAGTGAGTACATCCCTCACATTTTTGTAAATATTTTATTATATCTTTTCATGTGACAACACTGAACAAATTATACTTTGCTACAATGTAAAGTAGTGAGTGTACACCTTGTATAACAGTGTAAAATTTCTGTCCCCTTAAAATAACTCAACACACAGCCATTAACCTCTAAACTGTTGGCAACAAAAGTGAGTACACCCTGAAGTAAAAAATGTCCAAATTGGGCCCAATTAGCCATAACAGTGCTTTAACGCCCAAGAAGGTTAAGGCAGTGTTGGAAAATTAATGGTAACCACACAATATTGACGCTTTGGGCCCACATACACTGTTATACAGGCTGTACATGCACTACTTTACATCTTAGCAAACTGTGATTTCTTCAGTGATGTCACAGATATATAATAAAATATTTACAAAAATGTTGGGTGTACTCACTTTCGTGAGATATTGTGTGTGTGTGTGTATATATGTGTGTGATATATATATATATATATATATACACACACACACACTATAAATATATTTTTATGTACAGTTGTGCTCATAAGTTTACATACCCTGTCAGAATTTGATTTCTTGGCCATTTTTCAGAGAATATTAATAACACAAAAACTTTTCTTTCACTCATGGTTAGTATTTGTGTTTAGTGTTTTGGCTGAAGCCATTTATTAAGGGGATAAAAAATGGATATCCCAAGGAATGGAGAATGCCAATCACCAGTGTTCAAACTCTAATCAAGAAGTTTAAAATGAGGGGCTTTGTTGAAACCGAACCACGGTCAGGTAGACCAACTACATTTTCAGCCACAACTGGAAAATTGTTCAGGATGCAAAGAAAACCCACAAGTAACTTCAGGTGAAATACAGGACTCTGAAAACGTGGTGTGTGTCTGTTTCAAGATGCACAATAAGGAGGCACTTGAAGAAAGATGGGCTGCATGGTTGAGTCGCCAGAAGAAAAACCATTACTACGCAAATGCCCCATAGTACCAAACAGCAGAGACAAGCCTCAAACCTTCTGGCACAAAGTCATTTGGAGTGATGAGACCAAAATTTACCTTTTTTTTGGCTACAACCATAAACACTTCATTTGGAGAGGAGTCAACAAGGCCTATGATGAAAGGTACACCATTCCTACTGTGAAACAGTGGTGGATAGCTAATGTTTTGGGGATGTGTGAGCTACAAAGGCACAGGAAATTTGGTAAAAATTGATGGGAAGATGGATGCAGTATGTTCTCAAATACTAGAGGAACATTTGCATTCATCAGCCAGGAAGTTGCACATTGGACGTACTTGGACATTCTAACATGACAATGATCCAAAATACAAGGCCAAGTCAACCTGTCATTGGCTACAGCAGAATAAAGTGAAGGTTCTGGAGTGGCCTCTAGGGAGATCTAAAACGTGCAGTTCATGCAAGACAGCCCAAGGATTTACAGGAACTGGAGGCTTTTTGCCAAGAGAAATGGGCAGCGCTTTACCATCTGAGAAGATAAAGCGCCTCATTCACAAATACTACAAAAGACTTCAAGCTGTCAGTGATGTTAAAGGGGGCAAAACATGGTATTAGGAACTGGGGTATGTAAACTTTTGATCGGGGTAATTTGGGTAGTTTCTGTTGCCAATATGATTTAAAGAGTTAACACAGTTGATTGATCATAAATGGCTTCAGCCAAACACTAACCATGAGTGAAAGAAAAGTTTTTGTATTATTCCAACTAGTAAGGAAGTCGCCCCACATACACAAATACACTACTGCTGCTGTGTCTAATCTAAGGATTTGATTGGGGTCCTGTGTCAGAGGAAAACCAAGGAGTGCAAAATGACAGATCGTTCCAATAATTCTCATTGCAAAGTTGAGCATCCCTAAGAGGGATTAAGGCTAATACTTAGTACACCCCTGTGCACAAGTAAAGTCATGAAGAACCAACCTGATAGGGTTGGTTTGTCGGGGGGCAGACTGACCTGCATGGAGCGAGTGTTGACCCCGAGGAAGGTGATGGTGTACTGGGCCTTCCACTTTATGGTCTGCTATGGGCACATTGAGATACTCACTCAAACATCACTCTTAAAATATTTAGGTATACCCGGGGCAGGCTGGGCTGTTCAATTTAGAAGTCATCCAGATAATGACCATCTGGCACTGGGCTTGGTGCGACAGGATCCAAGTGAGGGACTGTGTGAAGGTGTCAAAGAGCCACGAGCTGCTTTTAGAGCCAAAGGTTTAGTGGCAAAGTAATATGACTTTCCATTTATTGTTGTGCCAGCACCAGGAGGACGGTTGGATGGGTAGAAGCTTAAATGCATAGGATATGTCGGCTTTAGAGAGCCAGGTGCTTGTGCCTATTTTGACAATGGCCTGGATCGCCATGTCAACTGACGCATATTTCAGGGAGAATTCCTCCTGAAGGAATTCAAACTTAGGAGGAGGGAAGAATGAGGCACAGACAGGTCGTACACCAAACAAATTTTATGTGAAGCTGAGAAATGGCCAAGGACATGGATTGAAGACTCCTGCTAGGTGCTGGGCCCATCTGTCGCTGGTGGTGGGAAGAGGAAGCTTAAGAGCTCAGCTTTCTTGGCTGCAGTGGGGAAGGGCATGCCCTTGTGCCTTAGTTCCACTGTAATTTGGGGATGATCCATCCCTTGAGGGACTGCATGCTGCCGCTCTCTGAAACCGAAGAGGGTAACAGAGGGGCAGATGTAAGCCTTCGCTGCTGGCCTGTGGCATGGCTCTGGCTAACTTGTGCTCTAGTTGTAAAGTCCTGGTTTTTGAGGTCGAAAGCTCAGTCGTTTGGGAACCTGGGGGAATCGCGTCCAACCTGGTGCAGGATGGAACTACCTGAACTCGACTGACCTAGAGGAAAAATGACAGATGGACAATGGTAAGTGGCTTAATTACATGCCATTAGGGGGTGAATGAGTGGCTGGGTCGTGCGACTTTGAGATGCCTTTATAGCGACTGCAAGGGAAACCTTATCGAGCGATTGGTTAAACGTATATTGTGACAAATCATACAGTGAACTGAATTTAAAAATGAACCATTGTGTCGCTGAGAGGACCGACATCGAACAACAGTAGAGCATATGACGGGATAAAAGAAATGAAAAATGCACGAATGACCTGACACGAAACGACTGCCGAACCTAAAAAGAACATGACAGACAATATACGAAATAATACCACTGAATGATTGAAGTGATGGTGACACGAATCAGGGTGACATAACTGTGACTTGACAGGGAAATGAACTGTGGAATATGGGATGAAACGAATTGAGCAAAATTAAGCCGACACGAATCGGAGTTCTGCTAAAGTGACTGGGCTCGGATCAGCGTGTGGGGTATATGAAAATTAAATGATTGCCATGACAGAGGCACAAATTGGTGTGTCGCGATGGAGACTGACAGCGAACCTGTTTAAGGAACAGGAAATGGCTAACACGAGTCAACGTAAATTAGTGCAGAGTATGCCATGACAGTGGCACAAATCGGTGTGCCGCAATTTTGTGACCGACAACGAACCGGACTGTGGAGCATGGAATGAAATGAGATGGAATGACTAGAATGAGCCGATACAAATCGGTGCATTGCAGGTGCGATTGGTTTGAGTCTGAGTGAAGGGTATGTGAAATGTAACAAATTATATGATTTGCCATGACACAGGCACGAATCGGTATGCCACAATTTGTGACTGATAATGAACCAGACTGTGGAGAATGGAATACATGAGACGGAATAACTAGAACGAGTCAACACGAATCGGTGTGTCGCAGATGTGACTGGGTTCGAATTGGTATGATGGTATATGAGACGAATGGAATGATTGCCATTACAGAAACTCGAATCGGTGTGCTGCAATTGCAACTGACAATGAACTGAACTGTGGAGCAAGGAACGAAATGAGCAGGCATGCCTAGAATGAGCTGACCTGAATTGATGTCGCAAATGCGACTGGATTTGAATTGGAGTGAAGTGTATATGAAATGTAACACATGAAATTAATTGGCATGACAGAGGCACGGATCAGTGTGCCACAATTTGCCACCGACAATGAACCGGACTGTGGAGCATGGCATGAAATCAGATGACAAAACTAGCTGGGATGAACCAGTGAGTCGCTGGTGCGACTAGATTTGAACCAGAGGGTAATGCAAACTAAAATAACTGAAATGATAGTGTGTTTAAGTGAAATGGGCCGACCTATGTGCCGTATGATAAAGGTACGAGAATGTACGATTGAAACAGATGAAAAAAAACGCTGTGTTTGTGCTCACAAACTGAGCTGCAAGTTCGTGGTTTTGCATGAGGCTAAAATGAGGCTACATACGGAGACTTAACAAATAACAATGTGTGAAATGAAGAAATGATGTACGAATCCTACCTGTGCCAGTGAGCAAGACTTGACCTACGAAAAAATCACGAACGGAGAACCGAATACCTCGCGAGTTGTGTGTCTGAACTTCCAGAACACCGAATGAGTTGGGAGAGTTGGTCTACCGATGTACCGAATCGCACACCGGAACCAACAAAGACCACAGACAAGTGGGCTGCTTTAATACACCCCCGGACTCTTCCCATAAATTAAGGCCACCATACTGACCATTCATACATACATACATACATACATTCATACATACATACATAATATAAATTATATAGTAGCAGGGCGGTACCTTGCCAGGATCCAGGTCTAATAAACAGCCAGTTCACTAATGAGTCAGCTGTCACCAAAGCTCTAGGCTCCCAGTTGCAGACAACGCCACCCTGCAGATAGGAGGTCTGGGCATGGGAGTCGGTAGGGCTTCACCTAAGGGAGAAAGAGGTGGGAGCCAGTGTAGCACGAGGCTACTTTTTGTATGGACGGAGGTGCTGAGCATCCGGTCTGTGGGAGACAGACCAAGGCTCTAAAGTGTAAGGCCTGAGCTGGGGAGAATTGTTTACTTTGGTAGCAGGACTGAAATACTGAATACCCCTGCGAGGAAATCTTCTTCTGTTTTGAACTTTCTTTTAAATAAAAGTAGGCAAAACCAGCACTGAAATGGATAAAAGTGAGTGGTGGTGTCCTTAAAGCGCTACTCTTGGAGTGAAACTCTGACAATATACACACACATATGCGATTTAAAAAGAAAAACTGCAAGAAATATTTACAGAGGAGATATTACAAAACAAATTTAACCACTTGCCGCCCGCCCTATTACAAATAGACGGCGGCAAAGTGGTTTCATAATCCTAACCGGACGTCATATGACGTGATCAGGATTATGAGCCGCTGCGCGCCCCCGGGGGCGCGCATCGCGGCGATCGTTGTTGCGGGGTGTCAGTCTGACACCCGGCAACTACGATCTCGGTAAAGAGTCTCCGACAGAGACTCTTTACCACGTGATCAGCCGTGTCCAATCACGGCTGATCACAGTGGAAATGGGAAGAGCCGGTGATCGGCTTTTCCTCACTCGCGTCTGTTAGACGCGAGTAGAGGAGAGCCGATCGGCTGCTCCTCTGACAGGGGGGGTCTGTGCTGATCGATTATCAGCACAGCCCCCCCCGAGGATGCCCACACTGGACCACCAGGGACGCCACCAGACCACCAGGGATGCCCAGCAGAGGTAATCCTCCCTAGACCACCAGGGATGCCAGTCAGGCACAATGGATGCCAATCAGTGCCCATAATGGATGGCAATCAGTGCCCACAATGGGCATCACTGATTGGCATGCATTATTGTTTGGCACTGATTGGCATCCATTAGTACAGTATAACACCTGTGTTGCTAATGAGTGCCCACCTGTGCCGCTAATGAGTGCCCACCTGTGCCACCTATCAGTGCCCACCCATGCCCATCTGTGCCGCCTACCAATGCCCATCTGTGCCGCCTACCCATGCCCATCTGTGCCGCCCATCCATGCCAATACGTGCCAGCTATCAGTGCCAATTTGTGCCACCTATCAGTGTCCATCCGTGTCGCCCATCCGTGTCGCCCATCAGTGCCGCCTATCAGTGCCGCCTATCAGTGTCCATCAATGCCACCTCATCAGTGCCACTTCATTGGTGCCCATCAGTGCCGCCTTATCAGTGCCCATCAGTGTAGCCCCATCAGTGCCCATCCGTGAAGGAGAAAACGTACTTATTTACAAAGTTTTGAAACTGAAACAAAAAAAAAAAACATATTTTTTTTTTCAAAATTTTCGGTATTTTTTTATTTGTAGCACAAAAAATAAAAACCGCAAAGGTGATCAAATACCACCAAAAGAAAGCTCTATTTGTGGGAAAAAAATGATAAAAATGTCATTTGGGTACAGTGTAGCATGACCGCGCAATTGTCATTCAAAGTGCGACAGCGCTGAAAGCTCAAAATTGGTCTGGGCAGGAAGGTGTTTAAGTGCCCTGTATTGAAGTGGATAAGCAACAGTAAACTAAAATGGATAAGACTGATAAAATGTAAATTTCCCAGGTCTTTGGTCTCATGCAGAGTCTGAATTTCTTGCAGAGTAAATCCAATCTGATATATCAGTCACTGGCTCTTGTAAGGCCTGATTAACACTTATGCATTTTTAGTGCTTTTTGCATTTTACAGATTTGCCCTACAGTCCATTTAACATGGTTTCCTATGGAACACGTTCTGTAGTGCAAAATGCAAAAAGCACAAAAACAGCATAGGTGTGAATCCAGCCTTAATGACTCCTAGCATTGCTACATCGTTTCAATGCTAAAATGAGAGCTCAGAGCTTCTAGGGCAGACATCTTCTTTTTTTTTTTTTTTTATTATTTTTTTTTTTTTGCTTTTTTCCCGTGATGGGTGTTGCTAAACTGCCCAAAACCATTCAAATATGATATGTTTCTCCTAAGAAGTATAATGTGTAGTAATAGCTTTGTGGACCTTATACAGGTTTGGTGTTTGATAGATTGGTATCTCCTCCTATATTAAGGTGAATACTTTTTATGAACTCCATCAAAGCAAGAATTATGGATTTGGTCTGATTCTGAAAGTTCGGATGAGGGTAATAAAAAATATTTTTGCGGTAAAGTGTAATTAAATTAACAAGAGCTGTACCTATATATCATCTGAATACATAAGATGATCCAAATAAATCTATACAAAATATCATGCGTTTCCTGATATAAACCTTATAACTGATACAGTACAAATTTTTGTAATAAATACTAGAAATACAGTACATACAAAATGTGAATTCATGTAAATATATACAAATAAAAATACTACCTCATATACTGCAGATGTGTGCAAAAAAGTGATGACACAATTGGATATTGAAAAAAAGTATAAAAATAGTCCAATCTTCCCTATATGTAATTATGCAACCCAATTCCACCAACAGCATGAAGCCTACCCGAATATTCAACACACATATGCCCTCCACCACACTTAAGCCTCCCAATGGATCCACAATTACAGGGATCAAACCAGCAAATGTAACTGACACCTTCAGGTGTCCTACAGTTCTCTAGATCCGGTCTGTTGCATCCCAACCACAGGTATCAAATGACTCTGAATATAACTCCAGATCACATTACATAAATTGTCCACCATGGAAGAAGAAAAACAAAGGCCGTACGTAGCGTGAATACTGCTAAGTGTGTGTTTATTAAAAATGTAGAAAATGAGTGTGACTTTGTGTTCAGTACAACTCCCTTATTCTCGACACAGTTTGGGGTTCATCAGCCGTCCCTTTCATCATATTCGGCTTAGCTTGGCAATCAGCAGTAAAGCTTCCCCTTATGTTGAAGGGCAGTGGTGACTTGCCTCTTTACATTGGAGGTTAATGGACCCTTGAGAAAGTCACTTATCGGTGATGCAATGCGTCGGGGGAAGCCCGGATGACGTCACTTCAGGTCGCGGCTGAGACGATAAGTTCGGATCTACCAGTGTCTTACTCAACTGTTTGCCAAAGCGATTTTGACTGTAAGTCTACACATTTTTATAATAAACCTGTGCATTACTACTACACCATTTGGATTTCCAGTCTTGTTCCATATATGGGCTGTTTGAGCACCATCTACCATTGAGAGATCACAGTATGGAGATTACTGATTCAATTGAAGCGTGTGACATTGAGTCTTAAGGTGAGTGGCCATTGCACTTAGTGGGGGAGCACTTGGATTGAACACTGGATTGCATGATACTTGATTATCACCGCATTTGAAGAATTGTCACAGTATTTTTACTAAGAACTGTCTGAATGTAAGGTTCACACATCACTGGAAGCTTGGATGCACTACTTTTTTGAGCTAACCAAATTTATTATGTGATGTTTGTTTAATATTCTGTTGATTATTTGTGTATCATCTATTTGAACACTTTTATATCTCACAATATATATTTACATACTTTTTCTAAGGCTTTAGCACTACCCCAATTTTTTTTATTTTGAATGGTGACATACCTGCCTGCTGTTATAGGTCACTGGTGAAGTGTCCTCCTTGCATTGGTGATAATTGGTGAAGTGCTCATCTTACATTGGTGACTGGCGGTAACCCTCACATTGGTGGTCAGTTGGAGGGCTATAGACACATTGTATCAGGGGTTACATATTTGGGAGGCTTTACAGCTCTTATGCTGTTTGGCTCTGGCTCTTGACATTGGCACTGGAATTACTCAGGCACTGATGGCTAGGGCAGGGAAGAGAGAGGATCTTCCCTTTTTATAGTGTTTATATGTTAAAGTGTTACTAAATCCACAACAGTAAAGCATGCTTGTTATACTCACTGTGGGGATAATCCTGCGTGTTATGTAAAAAGGCTGTTTGATCCTGCCTTCTCTGATCCTCCCCTTCTTCCACAGTCCCCGAACCATCAACTGATAGCTTGTGCAGAGTGCTCTCAAGGCTCTCTCCTAAGTGTTATATGCATTGCTAGAGGTTTTATATTAATTTTTTTAGGAGGGTGCATGTGATCAGCGTAGGGCCAATCAGCACTGTCCAGATGGAGGGTCAGGGGTCCTGCTGCCTCATAGAAGAATGGAAACGCCTACTACAAGCTTAAGGGTCCTTTCACATGGGGCGGATCAGTGCTGATCCGCCCTGTGGATATCCGCTTGCTCAGCGGGGATCACCAGAGCCATCTCCGCTGAGCAGGAAGATGACAGGTCTGTCTCTGCACACTGCACAGGGACGGACCTGTCACAGCGCCGCTCTCCCCTATGGGAGATCGGGTGATGACGGACCCCAGTGTCCGTCATCACCCGATCCAATCCGATGACGGATGGAAAAATGGCTTTTTCCTCTGTCACACTTTTTCGGATCAGAGCGGGTTGGATGTCAGCGGACTTGTCACCGCTGACATCCGACGCTCCATAGACCTCTATAGAGCATCCTGAAAAACTGACAGGCGGACCTGAACAGATCGTCCATGTGAAAGGGGCCTTGTCCAGTGCATGGCTTAACACTGATGAAAGTCATAAGACTGTTATATGCTGCTGATGAGAAAAGGTATTTAGCAGTTTATATTTGCTAAAATAATTGCATTTCCATGTTCTGTGTACTCTGGGAGACAATATATATGAATGCAGGCTCCTGGGTTGAGTAACAGTTTAAAAGGGAACTGCAGTCTGCTCACATAATTTGTAATAGTCTTTACCATTCTGAAGCTTCCCTTCAACCACTTTGCATATTTTATATATACTGTGATTCTGTACTTGCCAAATATGCTGCTGAAATCTCCCTCCACTAAGTCTGGCTGCATCCGTTTTAACTGTGGGCAGCTGAAGCTGCTGCCTGTTATTTTCCTGGATTTACACAGAGGCACACCTCCAGCTCTGCAGATCTCATTGACCCTCTTATGACTCACCCCCCCCCCCTCCCTTCCTGGCAAAATCTTGAGAGAGATAGCTGTGCATTATGTCATATGTAAGAAATAGGAAGTGGGCTGTATAAGGTATTTACTGGCAGAAAAAAAATCTTTACTATCCAAAGTTAAAACAACAAGGGCAAAAGATTTATTAGATGGAAAGTTGAAAAAATTACTGAAGAGCCCTTTTAACTATTAAAAATAGATAAATACAGAGCTCACAAATATAAACCAATCATGAGTGAAAACAAAAAATGAAGTCCATAAAAAACTGAGAGAATGCGTTGCATCTGGTGTGCAAAAAGTGCAGAGAAACTGTTGCAGACAAAACTTTTTCAGGCGTACCGAGACACCCCCACATGTGTCCCCACTCAACAGATCACAACGCTACCCTGCTTTGCAGTCTGGGGGTCAATACAGACTTATAGCAATATCCAAAGGACGTCCACAGGATGGCAGATTCAATGATGTGACTTGATCATAAATCCTTCAAAATGATTTCTCAGCCATAAAAACCAGGTACCCAAAAGGAAAAGAATGGACTGATAGTGAAGTATGCTAAGAACAGGTATGTATTGTGCATACTTACAGACGTAAGTTAAAAACAGGCATGAAATTTAAGAAGAGATTACAGCAAACGCCGTTAGTGGTGTTCTTGCCACAAGACCGGAAGTGGCGTCAGTTGTGCCGGAGGTAGCGTCAATGCATTTCGCCCTCCCACAGGGCATCATCAAAGGACCTGGTTTGCGATTAGAACTGACTACCTTTGGTAACAAGGGAGAGAGTACACTCCCCTTCCTCCCTCCAATCAATAAAGGCATAGCGGCCATCTTGTTTGGGGAAAAACATGTCGCTCATATGGATAGAGCACACTCCATGAGAGACTAAAACGCCATATTATTGGTTGGATAATCACAGTAGCTACGTGGTTAGCACTTCTACCTAGCAGCATGAAGGCCACTTGTTTGAACCCCAACCACGGCTCTATTATGTGTGTGTGTATTTACGAATGTAATTTAGGGACCTTCGATTGTAAGCTCGCTGAAGGTCGGGACTGATATGATGCATATACAATATATACTGTATATGTAAAGTGCTTTGTAAAGGGACAGCGCTATATACAGTGGGGAGGGATGGAAAGTATTCAGACCCCCTTAAATTTTTCACTCCTTTTTTTTTTTTTTTATATATTGCAGCCATTTGCTAAAATCATGCAAGTTCATTTTTTTTCCTCATTAATGTACACACAGCACCTCATATTGACAGAAAAACACAGAAATATCACATGGTCCTAAGTATTCAGACCCTTTGCTCAGTATTTAGTAGAAGCACCCTTTTGATCTAATACAGCCATGAGTCTTTTTGGGAAAGATGCAACAAGTTTTTCACACCTGGATTTGGGGATCCTCTGCCATTCCTCCTTGCAGATCCTCTCCAGTCAGGTTGGATGGTAAATGTTGGTGTACAGCCATTTTTAGGTCTCTCCAGAGATGCTCAATTGGGTTTAAGTCAGGGCTCTGGCTGGGCCATTCAAGAACAGTCACGGAGTTGTTGTGAAGCCACTCTTTCGTTATTTTAGCTGTATACTTAGGGTCATTGTCTTGTTGGACGGTAAACCTTCGGCCCAGTCTGAGGTCCTGAGCACTTTGGAGAAGGTTTTCGTCCAGGATATCCCTGTACTTGGCCGCATTCATCTTTCCCTCGATTGCAACCAGTCGTTCTGTCCCTGTAGCTAAAAAACACCCCCACAGCATGCTGCTGCCTCCACCATGCTTCACTGTTGGGAATGTATTGGACAGGTGATGAGCAGTGCCTCGTTTTCTCCACACATACCGCTTAGAATTAAGGCCAAAAAGTTCTATCTTGGTCTCATCAGACCTGAGGAGAGGCTTCCGTCTGGCCACTCTGCCAAAAAGCCCCGACTGGTGTAGGGCTGCAGTGATGGTTGACTTTCTACAACTTTCTCCCATCTCCTGACTGCATCTCTGGAGCTCAGCCACAGTGATCTTTGGCTTCTTCTTTACCTCTCTCACCAAGGCTCTTCTCCCCCGATAGCTCAGTTTCAGCTCTTGGAAGGGTTCTAGTCGTCCCAAATGTCTTCCATTTAAGGATTATGGAGGCCACTGTGCTCTTAGGAACCTTAAGTGCAGCAGAATTTTTTTTGTAACCTTGGCCAGATCTGTGCCTTGCCACAATTCTGTCTCTGAGCTCTTCGGCCAGTTCCTTTTGATCTCCAGATTCTTATTTGCTCTGACATGCACTGTGAGCTGTAAGGTATTATAGACAGGTGTGTGGCTTTCCTTATCCAGTCCAATCAGTATAATCAAACACAGCTGGACTCAAATGAAGGTGTAGAAACATCTCAAGGATGATCAGAAGAAATGGACAGCACCTGAGTTAAATATATGAATGTCACAGCAAAGAGTCTGAATACTAGGGACCATGTGATATGTCAGTTTTTCTTTTTTAATAAATCTGCAAAAATGTCAACAATTCTGTGTTTTCTGTCAATATTGGGGTATTGTGTGTATGTTAATGAGGACAAAAATGAACTTAAATGATTTTAGCAAATGGCTGCAATATAACGGAGTGGAAAATTTAAGGGGGCCTGAATACTTTCCGTCCCCACTGTAAGTACCTGTAATAACAATTTTTTTGTATCATTCGAGAATATCAAAAAAAACTTTTCATTTTTGCGTTAGCTGATATTTGGCACAAGAATTTGTCCGTTATGCCTGAGGAAGATTTTTCCCAGCACTTAGAAATAAAATTAGCACGACATGGTTTTCATACCTATCTAGTCAGTTTATTTTTCTCTAAAATAGCTGAATCTGCGATGTTTGCTATACGGTGGATACAAGCTTGTCCCTTTACCCAGCCAAATTTAGACCAATCAGGCAACTGTCTTCAATCTCATGTCTCTGGCAAAATCACCTGCCAGTAGTAGATCCTCATAAAAAAATGATGCAACAAAGCCATAACTATACAATCAAGCATTGGCTTTACATCATTTACTTTAGACTGGTTTGTCAATTATTACAATGGCAGACCATGCCTGCGCAATGTGTCTGCCTGGTCACTTGAAGTCTTCACCAAGAGATAATGTGACAACACAGGTGCATAAGTTGGGGATAGTTGTCACCCCATAACAGAAAGTGTCTAAACAAGAAGCTTTACAACAGATTCACCAAGTATTCTTTAAATGAAAGTTACATATTGAAAAAGCTTTACAAAAAATATTACATCAAAATGTTATAGTATATGAGATCGGATTTACATATTCTTTGAGATGATTCCTTTAACAGATTTCCCCTGATGTTTTGAAGTTGTGCATACTTTCCCTTATTATACAAAACCCTCAAGGGAATATCACTAGAATGCTGTATGTAAGAGGCGGCTGAACGCAGTCATCTTCTAATCATTTCAATAGGCACAACCTAGTTATGCTGTATTGTCATAAGGATGAAATAAAATAAAAAATCCCCCATTTTTTTACTAAGGATATTGGCAACTTTATGGGTCAGTTTACTATTGCCACCTTAGTAAATGTATTATGTTTTTAGTGCTTTTTAATTGTAAAAAGTACATTTACATCACATGACATTGATCAATACATTTGACTGATATGTTGGGAGCAGGTATACCATTTCCTGGTTTATATCTTCAGTTTCTGAACAAGGAGTGACTCACACAGGTGTTGTCACCATCCACCACACCTCACCTGATCCAGAACAATTTTCTCATACTTCTGTCAGTAACATTGTGTGAAAATGTAAATATCTCGCACGTATGCATCGGCCAAGATGCAAATCGCAGCCAGCATACACTAGACATTATTTCTATGTAGGATTCAGCATATAGGCATCGTAGATATATTCTAAATTCACATAGGTATGAACTGTACTAAACTGGTAAGTGTCTCAAAATGGAAACAAAATATACTGGGGGACATTTGTAACTTGCAAGCTGAAAAAAGTAGCAAATTGCACCCTTTTTTTGCGATACGGCACTGCGTCGCTTTAACTGCCAATTGGGCCGGCCGTGTGACATTATACGCAAACAAAATTGACGTCCCCCCCACAAATAGAGCTTTCTTTTGGTGGTATTTGATCACCTCTGCAGTTTTTATTTATTGCGCAATAAACAAAAAGATAGAGAATATTTTGAAAAAATAAAGAAAGCAATATTTTTTACTTTTTACTATGATAAATATTCCCCAAAAATAAATAAAAACACATTTCTTCCTCAGTTTAGGCCAATATGTATTCTACATATTCTTGGTAAAAAAAATTGCTATAAGCATATATTGATTGGTTTGCGCAAAAGTTATCGTGTACACAAAATAGGGGATATATTTATGGCATTTTTATTATACTTTATTTTTTTTATTTTTTTTACTAGTAATGGCGACAATCTGAGATTTTTATCGTGACTGGGACATTGCGGCAGACAGATCGGACACTTTGACACTATTTTGGGACCATTGCCATTTATACAGCAATAAGTGCTATAAAAATGCAGTGATTACTGTGTAAATGTCACCAGCAGGGAAGGGGTTAAACACTAGGGGGCGATCAAGTAGTTAACTGTGTTCCCTCAGTATGTTCTAACTGTAGGGGGGATGGGCTCACTAGAACATGACCGAGAACACTGCTCCCGATCACTGGGAGCAGTAGATCCCTGTCATGTTGCTAGGCAGAACCGGGAAATACCTTGTTTACATAGGCATCTCCCCGTTCTGCCTTTCTGTGCCACGATCGTGGGCCACCGGCGGGCAAAAAAAAAAAAGAAAACCACCAAATGCCTCTAGAAACGTCAATAAAAAAAAGTCCAGTGTGCATACGGCCTTAAGAGTTCTATAAGGCTCATGCTGCGACTAGATTTCTTAAAACAAATGTGTGCTATATTTACTTTATGCTATACCAATTTGATATAGCTGTCATCTTGAGCAGTGTTCTCTCCTGATCCACATTTTCACCATTGCTCACTGAAATACATTCTTAGAGTGTTATTTAGTTTTAGAAAAAGGATTAGCACACCTGTCAGTTTTTATTGCTGTCTGTGTATCTAATACAGTGTGTAAAGTGTCTACTACACTTCTGGTGCTGTACACAGTATAAAATACAGTGCAGCTTTAGTACAGTTGCTAATAAAGTGCAGGCGATGTACACCTTATCTAATACAGTGTGTACAGTTTCTACTACACTTCTGGTGGTATACACAATGGCAGTCATACAGCAGGTCTCTAGTGGGGGGTGATTGGGACAAAAGAATATTGCAACAGGAAACCAAATGGATAGGACGTTTGAATGCTACACATCTGCCTGCAATTAACAAACGAATATCATATAAATCATTTTTTATAGAAATGCGTTGGATCACCATTAGTTTATCTATCGATTCCTTGCTATGGTTCTCCTTTTATGTTGCATATTCCTTTGCCTGGATGTCTCATATATTAGTCCTGAATTTGCCACTCCTGATCATTGTGACGTATTGCAGTGCTGTTTTGGTTTCTGTCTTTTTTTTCTTTGTTTTAATCCATGCATTATTTATTATTTAGCTCTGGCATTTTCCTGCTTTTGTTCATCTAATATCCAAATGTTCTGTCATATGTTGTTGTTGTTAGGGTTATTTGTTGTCTGTATATATGTGATATTTTATTTTCTATTTTGTACTTTTTCAAACTGATGTAGCTATTTGGTCTCTTTGTGTGTGTTTGATTGCGGGATTGCACTGATCTGCTGGCCCTGTATGGGTATGTGGCACTGTCGCTGTGTGGCCACCAAGCTTCAGTCTCATCATACATTGTGGCAGCGTTGCAGCTTGTTAGGCCTTGGGCTTGGAGATCCCCTTGGTGTTACCCCTGGCAAGCTGCTTTTTTTTTTTTTAGCAGCACAGGCTTTTTCCATCTATGCCTATTGTGCACGCCTGGTGCACTGCTATTGCCAGCGGTTCCTCTGGGGGGAGCACATTGCCCTTTGGACCTCACTGGGCTGCTCGCCCCGTCCAACCTCATCTCGGTGTGTGCATGCACGGCGGGGCAGAGTTCTTCCACACACCCAATTGGGATGTGTATATAAGGCTGCTGGTAATAGCCTTATACAATGGCATCCACCCCAAGAGCTGTTTCCATCTAGGTGTTTGCTTCTTTATGCTGCTGCAGTGTCAGTAGCCATATATATATACCAAGAAGAATATAACGAGTGTCATCTTTCCATGATGTTTAGCTTTTTGGGCTCTATGCTGGTCTAAAATCTATTGTTTTGGCCCTGACATCTTCTAAATATATTAACTATAAATATCAGGTGAGACCTATGTTACTTTTAATACTATCTTCCTATATATTTCTGCCAAATTTGCTCCAGTGACGAGGAGGGAAGGGATGATGAGGTCACTGACTGTACTTGGGTGCGTGAGAGAAGAGAGCAGGAGGCACAACTCCAATGAGGCAGGATGTCCTCTGGGGGGCAGTTTAAGGGCAGCCACCCTATTGCATCACACCGCAGAGCTTCGCAGGTGCAGGATGCTGCTTACTTCCCGCTGACTTTCCTGAAGTTCCTTGGTGTGGGCTTTTTTCGACACGTGTGCAGCAGATCGCACCGTTGCTGTTTGCAACCTATGTCTGAAGCGGATCAAGCGTGGCCAGAACAGCAACTGCTTGGGCACCACATGCTTGACCAGACATGACTACCTGCCATGTAGCTCGTTGGCAACAGCACTTGAAAGACCCACATCAGAGAAAAAGGCAGACTTCTCATTGCTCCTCATCTGGGATCTCCAACCCCACTATACCTCCAGTTCTCTCAAAAACCTGTACTGAGAGGAATGAAGTTACAGCAATAGGTGTCCCAGGTATTTACAGCCATTCTGCTAGCAGTACACCACCATCTGATTTTAGCAGGCAAATTTCCCTACCCTAGTTGCTGAACCATAAAAAGAATGTCAGTCCCAGCCATCCACATGCTCAGTATCTAAATGCGAGCTTGGCCAAATTGCTAGCACTGAAACTGTTGCCTTTTCAGCTGGCATACTCTGCCCTCTTTTCGGAATTTGTGGAATGTGCTGTACCTCAGTGGCAGGTTCCAAAAAAACGCCATTACTTTTCATGGAAGGCCATTCTGGCTCTCTACCGGCATGTGGAAGGCAATGTTTTGGCCTCATTGAACAGGGCGATCAGCAATAAGGTGCATATTAGTGCTGACTCATGGTCCAGCAGGCATGGGCAGGGAAGGATTGCCTTTCTTTCATGGTGCACTGGGTAACTCTGTTGGCAGTTGGGAAGGATGCAGGACAGGGTTCAGTATTGTTGGAGCTTGTTCTGTCAAAACGCCTCCAAAATGCTAGTGGTGATTCTGCCACAGCTCTCTCCTCCATCCCCTCCTTTTCTTCTTCCTCTATGACCTTATCTGCAGATTTGTCCTCTGAACCAGCAGTGCTCCATAAGCGTTCAAGGGGCTACACAAGCAGTTGGGCAAAAAGATGCCATGCGGTGCTTGAGTTATTCTGCTTAGGGGACAGGAGCCACACTGGGGCATAGATTTTGTCAGCTCTGCAGGGGCAGGCTCAGAGGTAGTTTACGCCATGCCAGCTTCAGTCAGGAATGGTTGTATGTGACAATGGCACCAACCTTCTCTCCGCCCTCTGACAGGGACACTTGACCCATGTTCCATGTTTGGCACATGTCCTGAATTTAGTGGTGCAGCGGGTTCTTGAGCAGCTACTCATGCTTACAGGATCTCCTGAGGCAGGCTAGAAAAGTCTGTGGTCATTTACGCCGTTCATACAATGCCAGTGCTTGGCTGGCTGACATTCAAAGGAAATGCAACCAGCCCACCAACAGCCTCATTTGTGACATGCCCACCAGGTGGAACTCAACGTTGGCAATGCTGCAGCTGCTGCAAATGCAGCAGAGGGCCATCAACTAGTAGCTGTGTGAGTATGGCACCAGGACAGGGTCAGGGGAGCTTGGCTATTCATCACGCCAGTGGCTACGGATCAAGGATGCATGCACTGTCCTGTCACCATTTGTGGAGGCCACAAAGATGGTGAGCAGTGACAATGCATCCATCAGTGACACTGTTCCTCTAGTCTTCCTGTTGGAGCACACACTTCATGGAATGATGCACAGGGCACTTGAGGCAGAACAGCAGGAGGAAGAGGAGGACTTCCTTACCTCTCAAGGCCCCCTTTATCCGAATAGCATTCCTGTGGGCCTGCCAAACACACAGGAGGAAGAAGAGGAGAAGGAGGATTGTGTCCGCATGGATGTAGAGGATAACACTCGGCAGCAGTCTTCAAGGGATGGTTTTCAGTCCCCAGAAACTCAAGGAGTTGTATGTGGCTGGGAGGAGTTAGTTACGGATCATGTGATGCTTAGTGACCCAGAGGACTCTGAATCGAATGCCTATGCAAACTTATGCTGCGTGGCCTCCCTGATTCTGCGAAGCCTGCGAAAGGACCCTAGGATTTGTGGTATCAAGCAGAGGGATCATTACTGACTGGCAACCCTTCTTGATCCACGTCACAGGGCTAAGGTTGCAGAACTCATGCTGCCTTTGTAGAGGGAGCAGATGATGAAACATCCTTCAGGAGGCCTTGAAGAAAGATTTGTGCAATGTATTTCCAGACCCTGGGAGGTTATAACTTCCTGGTGCTGAACAACGTGTTGCTGAGGCTTCGTTCGGTCAGAGGAAGAGTGGTGGAGAAGGTGGCCAGCTGACTGATGCCTTTCAGTTCTCAGCGCCAAGGTCTGATTGGTTCAAGCAACCATCGCCAGCATCTGCATTACATGGTGCAGGAATATCTAGGGGCAAGAGCAGACTTGGAGACCTTTCCAACAGAGCATCCACTGGGTTACTGGGTCTTGAGGATGGACCACTGGCCAGAACTTTCTCAATATGCAATTGAGCTACTGGCCTGTCCTGCATCCAGCGTTCTTTCTGAACACACATTCAGTGCTGCTGGAGGGTTTGTAGGCTCACATTCATAAAAATGTATTAGTCTTGGATCAGCAGCTATCAAGCACCTGATACTGATGTAACTGACTGAATTTTCTATGGATGTGGGATCCCTTGAAGACTGCCTATGCTGACTATCCTATTCCTCAATTGTAATGATGCTAGCCTCCAACAATATTTTTGGTTTAGGGCACCACCACCACCACCCAAGGCCCAATTTTTCTGCCCCTGTTTAACAGGGGCATGTGATTACAATGTTTGATACAATATTTCAAAGCGGGGCCCATTCCTGTGCCCAACAAGAGTAACTGTGAGGGCTTACACTATTGTGGCACCACCACCACCCAATTTTTCTGTCCCTGTTTAACAGGGGCATGTAATTACAATTATTGATATAATATTTCACAGCAGGGCCCATTTCTGAGCCCAGCAAGTCCTGGTACCACCACCAGCAAAGGCCCAATTTTTCTCACCCTGTTTAACAAGGGCATGTAATTACAATTTCTGATATAGAATTTCGCAGCAGGGCTTGTTCCTGCGCTCTCCAAGAGTATCTGTGAGGTCTTAGTGTTCTGGTACCACCAACACCTAAGGCCAAATTTTCTGCAGAGTATATAGGGCAGTATATATTATACAGTATCTCATAAAAGTGAGTACATCCCTCACATTTTTGTAAATATATATTTTCATGTGACAACACTGAAGACACTGCATCTTTATGCATATTTTTTTTTAGGGTGTGCCCCCCAAATATCTTTGTCTATTGTATGGATTCTGACCAAATCCTTTTGGATGGAGCACCCCCACTCCCTCATTAGTACCTCTCATTAGTGACCACATGTGTCATGGTGGAGACCTCATGTTCTCCCATTTGGAGGAGTATAGCTCCCATGGTTCAGAGAAGCAGGATCTCCCTCTATGGATAGTAGGGGTGCAACGGATCAAAAAACTCACGGATCGGATCGTTCCTCGGATCAGAGTCACGGATCGGATCAATTTTTGGATCAGCAAAAAAAAAAAAAGACAAAACATACGTTTTTGTCTTTTTTGTTTATTAACACTTTTAAATTACTTTTAAATTACTTGAAAATATATAAAAATATATAAAATCAAGTTAAAGTGCACAAGGCATAATATCTTATTTTTAATTTTAACATAATGAAAATGAAAAACAACTTAAAGTGCAACAGAAGGCACATCATCTTCCTTGAAACATGGATAGCAAAAGCCTAGTATGTCCACATCAAATAAAAGAAAGCAAAGCATTCCTGCGCTTATAATTTCAAAAAGACAAGGATGTCTACATTGTCTGGGGAGAGTGTGGACCTCGTTGCAGTCACTATGTCCCCTGCTGTTGAGAACACTCTCTCGGAAGGAGCCTGGCACAGCGAGATAGCATCTTGGCAATATGAGGGTGTTTACACTCATTGCTTTTCCACCATGTCAGTGGATCACCATCCACTGTAATGCCACTTGCTGCCAGCAGGTAGGATGCCACCTCCTCTTTGATGTCAGCAGGAGTCTTGTCTTTGCTGGCAAAGGACTTCTTTTGGTGGAGGAGAAGATGAGTCCAAGTTTTCTCCTGTTGGCTCTGCAGCTTGACCCTGCAGAAAAAAAATTTGTTGATTAAACCTATTTAGTTTCACGTTTCATAAACATGAAAAATGTGGCACTATTATTGCCACATTTTTCATGTCTATGAAACTTGTAAATAACATTTAATAAAATCCATTATTTGAAAATAAATGTATTTAGATTTAAATTTGTACTCTGAGTCAATCTGTGGATAGTAAAGGAAAGGAACAAAGAGCAATAGAGAACATAGACCTGAAGTGTGCCAGGGTCACGAGGTCAGTATGCCTAGAAGGGGGCATACCCAAGTATGAAATGCAATAAATGAAATGAAAAGAAAAAAGGGAATGGGTGGGTGGGACAGGAGAGCCAGCGACCATGAGGGGAGGAGGCAAAGGAAGGCAGGCTTTATGCAGCCTGACTCCTCCTACAAACACAGGCTGACCTTCAGTCAGCCTTAAATTTGTGCTCTGAGTCAATCTGTGGATAGTAAAAAGAAAGGAACAAAGAGCAACAGAGAACATAGACCTGAAGTGTGCCACGGTCACCTGGTCAGTATGCCTAAAAGGGGGCAAAAATAACACAGTAGGATGAAGGCTACCAACCAGATTTATTACCCACTGAATTAACGCGTGACCTGCCAAATTTGACAAATGCTTGTGTTATCTCAAAAAGTGGCACTGAGACATGCCCAGAGAAAAGACTACCTCCACCTACCCAACTACCGAATAAGGGTTGGGGCCCCCTGGCGCAAAGTCGCAGAAGCTACTCCTATCCTGAAAGAAATAGCCAAAATATGCTTAAAGGTCCAGACCCTGTTTGGCCAAACCAGGGGGCGGGAATGAAGTATGCATTCGGCTGCGGAGAGGGGAGCGTCAGGAAAAGCAATAGAGGACCATCCCAGGGTTTGACAAATGTAGTACTGACGAGCTGGTTAAAACCAAACACCGGGCACCACGCCTTGCCAGGCTCCAAGAACCTGATAACAGTGCCGACCCCGATTGCCACGTCTTGCGAGCATGCAGATGTAACAGAAAAGGTTGGGGGCCAAACCAGTTGATTGACCAGAAATAATCGAGACCCTGGGCCAGAAGTGCCACTCCCCTACTTCAGGAATCGCAAAAAAAAGGCCAGCTTTGCACTGCCTTGAGCTCCAAGCTAATAACCAACGCAAAAGGAGACCTGAGAGCATGTAAGATATGTCACGAAGAATATGACCCATAATGGGAAGACTGCTGAGCACAGCAGGAGGACTACTCTTCTGGCTCACCTGAGGATGACTTAAGAGTGCGCAGAAAATAAAGAAAAGCCTGTCAGAGGCCTTCAACAAACACGAAATGCTGAGTCTCAGACAATTACGCCCCGGAAGTGCTATGGGCTGATACAAGCTGGAAGAGGCAAAAAGCAAAAGGAAATAGGGACTGGATAAAAAAAAACATCAGGACTAGGAACCTAGCCCGGAAAGCCTGGAAAAACATCCCAAGCAGTATCATGAGCCTACCTGGTATTCAAAATAAAAACTAAATGATCAAGGCTGCTGCGTCAGCCAAATGGGAACCCAATGCCTCACAAACGCTGGAGACTGAAGAGAAGGCGTGACGCCGGCATCTGAGACCTGGGCCTACTGGTACCGGCCTAGACACCGAGAGGGTTCTGGAATCCACCAAAACCCCTGAGCCAGTAGCAGCTGCAGGAGCTGCAATGGCTGACTTACCAATGGTACCATACTATTACGCCACTCCTAGCCTGCCGTAGCTAGGAAATAAAAAGTAGTGTGGATTTGGGACAGGGAAGAACCACAGTCAGCGGGGTAAACTACTCCGCCCTTGATGCGCAAGGGAACAGTAACCTAAATAACTTACTGAGCCAAAGCTAGGAAAGTGAACCCCCTGCGTTTAAAATACTGCCAACAGAGCAAAGTTGAAGCTAGCTATGTGTGAACGATGAGGCCTTGGGATGGTCCACGTACTGAGAGAGGGTGAGCTATCGAGCTTTGACCCTCCAGCTGGAGAAGGAGTGAAAGAAGCTAAATCCCCCAATATGCGCTGCCTGAGACATGAGAAACGAGAGTAAAATGGGGAAACGAGAGAAACCTGGGAAACGAGAGAAACATGAAAACGTGAGATGGCATAGAGACAACAAAATGCATGAGAAACATTAATTGCATGAAGAACGTAAATTGCATGAGAAACGTGAGATTGGTATGAAATATGTAAGCAGCGTATGAACAGATGAGGAGACTTGCCACCAAACAAGCCAATTAAAAACGATCACCTCAATCTGTTAAACCCATACACGTGATGGGTAACCTGCAGTGAAAGAACCTGGACAACCCAGCTGTGTGAAAACGATCAGAGAACATAACAGACCATCAGCTCATGACCTAACACGCCTGACACTGACAAATGAGAAATGTGGGTGCAGAAATTACAAGACCAACAGTGCATGAAAGTGAACCTAATGACAACACCACCCTACTATATGCAGTAAGCGAGCCCGAGCAACCCGCAGCACCAAGACAGAAAATTGAAAACAAAACACTCAGGGCTAAGGTACCCACGGACCGTGGTGGGTAGTAGTAAATGTGTAATGGTGAATGTGTACATATGACGTATGGAAAACAGGAGAGAAGATTGTGGGACAACAATCGATTAAAAACGAAACCTCAGCCCGTATAGATCTGTAGACGTGACAGATCCTGGATGTGAGCACAAGCAAAACGCGAATGCAGCGAAACTAAAGGAAACAACATGAAAAAAGGCATGTGACATGAAAGGTAAGAAACACTGGAGACGTAAGCAACACTGGAGACGTTAGCAACACATGACACGCAAGAACATGAGAAGAGAAAGAAACATGAAGTGTAAGGAAAACAAACTGGCATCAGAAGCGAAAAAAATAAAATAAATGCACGAGAAAACATAAAATTACATGTATGATGTATGGAATACAGGTGAGAAGATAGTGGGCCAACAATCAATATAAAATGACACCTCAGCCCTATGGAACTGTAGCTGTGACAGATCCTGGACGTAAGTACTATCTAATGGAAAAGCAGCGAACTAAAGGCATGTGCAAGGAAACGTGAGCAACATGGGAAAATGTAAAACACGGGGACACGTAAGAAACATGGAACACGTTCTGTGCGCAATAGTAAATCTCCCCCCTTTAATCATTAAATGTATCATATGTGTTTTGGCGTTTTTGCCATTTTCCATTAACCTTAATATTGACAACACTGTGATAAGTACAATAACTGCTGGAGTACTGGATTGTTGTGCATTATTTTCTAAAAACTTGAATAAAAACCTACAACTATAACAGTGCAATTTTATTCTGTCATTTCATTTATAATGACCCCAAAATTGATAGTGACCCAAAAAATTACATTGCTGATACGATGAACAGTAAAAACATTTATTAATAAAATAGAGGCACATTTTGTATCGTTTAATGCAATCCAAACACTAAAAATATATTTACATACATAGGCGTGCAGATGGGGTGTGCCTGGGCACACCCTAATCACCCTGAGCTGTCTTCTGAGATCTGCCCCGAAATGCTGCATCCAAGGAGTGTGTAGTGTCAGTGAAACCATTTTACAGGCAGCAGATCGTGAGCCTTGTCAGAGCTGCTCAGTGTGTGAATGGTCAGATAATGTAACTGCTTGCAGAGAGACCAGCTGTCAAAACTCAGTGGTGATGTCAGGGGTGGGTGGGACCAAACTGCTATCAAACACCAGCCAATGGAATGGGGTCTGTCCGGGCCACTAAGATTATGTGGCTCTGCCTGCTTTTTTAAGCCCAATCGTTGGCTGTTTGATAGCTGCTTGATCCCGCCCATCCCCGACATCGCAGCTGAGTTGTGACAGCTTGTCTTTCTCCCAGCAAGCAGTTACATTATCTGACAGTGTCACACACTGTGAGCGGCTCTTGCAAGTCTCACTATCTGCTGAATGTGAAACTCCCCCTCTCCCCTATCAGTGCCAATCAATGCTGCCTATCAGTACCAATCAATGCTGCCAATCAGTGCACCGAGTGCAGGGATGGGGAGATGAACTCGGCAGGCACATTGTTCATGGGGTGGCTGCCTGGTGAGGCGCAACTGAAATCTGTTGATGTTTATTAATGCCACATGCCGATCTTTAGTATAATAGATAATCACCACACTACTACTAACAATTAACTACTGGAGGTAAAATAAGTGTGTCAGTAAAAGGCCTGCTGCTAAGTACTGTTGCATGTTGCCACACCACAAAAAAAAAGTGCAGCGCAAGCTTACTAATCAATCATTTAACAATAATGGTGAAACCCTCTACTGTATGGAAATCTCAATAAACTTTAGTTGGGAGGTTCACGTCATTATAGCACTTTGGAACTTTTATTTTTTAGATTGTTACACTTAATTTAATATGTTTTAGTTACCCATAGCATGTGAATTATTGCACTTGAAGTAAATTTTTTACCTCCCCTGCCAAGTCCGTGTCTTTTGGACCTTTCTTTGTGCACTGGTGTGCAGTCATGTTGGAACAGAAAGGGTCCATCCCCAAACTGTTCCTATAAAGTTTGGAGCATGAAATTGTCCAAAATGTCTTGGTATGCTGACGCCTTATGAGTTCACTGGAAGTAAGGGGCCAAGCCCAACCCCTGAAGTACAACCCCGCACCATAATCTCCCCTCCACCAATTTGGACCAGTGCACATAGCATGGTCCATAAAGACATGGATGAGAGAGTTTGGGGTGGAGGAACTTGACTGGCCTGCAGAGTTCTGACCTCAACCCGATAGAACACCTTTGGGATGAATTATAGTGGAGACTGCGAGCCAAGCCTTCTCGTCCAACATCAGTGCCTGACCTCTGGAAGAATGGACAAACATTCCCATAGACACACTCCTAAACCATGTGGACAGCCTTTCCAGAAGAGTTGAAGCTGTTATGGCTGCAAAGGGTGGGCCAACTCAATATTGAAAATTAGTGGCGGGAGCCGCCACTAACGGCATGATCGCCGTTAGTAGCGGCACGCTCAGTGCGCCTGCGTGCCGCTGTCTACGGTGCATGTGCCATAGACAGCGGTGCCTGGCTTTTGCAAATATCTCCTAAATCGCGTAGGTTTAGAAGATATTTCTTGCACCTACAGGTAAGCCTTAATCTAGGCTTACCTGTAGGTAAAAGTGGTCTGTAAGGGTTTACAACCACTTTAATGCACGTTTCTGATCCACTCCTAGCTGCAAAAACAGCAGGATCCTGGAAACTGAATATGTACGTGGACACCACCCCATCTCCTCACACATGTAGATGTAGGCCTTCCGCGTACGATGATAAATCTTCAGAGAAGATGACTTCCGTGCCCTCAACATAATGGATATTACCGAATCCGTCAGAACTCGGTCCCTTAGCACCTGGCTTTCAACAGCCATGCCGTTAAAGCCAGTGACTGTAAAGCAGGATGAAGTATTGGACCTTCCGACAGAAGGTCCACTCGCATTGGCAGTCGCCAAGGAACATCCACCACCATATGTACTATGTCGGCATACCACAGACGCCGAGGCCAGTCTGGGGCAATCAGGATTACCGGAATCCCCTTTGCCTCCACTCTGTGAAGCAGACGTGGTAGAACTTTGAGTGGGGGAAAAGCATAAATCAGTCGATTATGCCCCCATGGAGCCACCAACGCGTCTGCCGCGTCCGCCCAGGGATCCTCTGACCTGGCCACAAACCTCTGTACCTTCCAATTGAGTTGAGAAGTCAGGTGATCCACATCTGGTGTGCCCCATCTTAGGCAAAGGATCCGAAATACATCCGGATGTAGCGACCATTCCCCTTGGTCCAGCAGCTGATGATTTGGGTAGTCCACTTGTCAGTTTTCTACGCCCAGAATGTACATGGCCGACAGAGCCGGCACGCGCAGCTCTGCCCACCGCAGAATGTAAGCGACCTCTAGTGCTGCAGCCAAGCTCCTTGTTCCTCCTTGATGGTTGACATATGCCACCGCCGTGGTGTTGTCTGACTGGATCCTGACCGGCTGCCCATGCAGCCTCTGTGACCATGTGGAGAGGCACCACCTGATTGCCCGAAGTTCCAGCGCATTGATTGGCAGGCGGGATTCTTCCTGGGTCCACTGACCCTGGGCTGACTGTACGCCCCAAACTCCCCCCCCCCCCCAATAGGCCAGACTGGCATCCGTTGTGATCACCGTCCAATAAAGAGGAAGGAATGACTTCCTGGACCGAAGAGCCAGTGACCTCGGCCACCAGAGCAGGGAGTCTGACTAGTCGGCTCACTCGCAATTGACAATCCAGGGATAATGGAGATTTGTCCCATCTTGACAGGATCTCCTTTTGCAAGGCTCGAGTGTGGAATTGAGCATATGGTACCACCTCGAAAGTGGAGACCCAGGACTCGCATGCAAAAATGCAGCGACGACCACCTGCTGGATACCAATAACTTCACCGCAGCTTGAACAGTCTGCAACTTGTCCGAAAGAATAAAAACTCTCGCCTCTGAGGAGTCCAAAAGCAAGTCCAAGTACTCAAGGCGCTGAGTCGGCACTAACACCAACTTCTGTAGGTTCAGTACCCAACCAAACTCCCGAAGAGTTTGCATGGTGATTGCTACATCCTCCCTTAATTTTGAGGCGGAATCTGCCCTCAGAAGGAGGTCGTCCAGGAAACCCATGATTGCAAACCCTCGCTGCCTTAGCAAAGCCAAAATTGGGGCTAGCACCTTGGTGAAGACCCTGGGTGCTGACGCCAGGCCAAAAGGGAGAGCTATAAATTGGTAGTGCTCGTCCCCGACCGCAAATCACAGAAACTTCTGATGCTTGATGCATATGGGGACATGCAAGTATGCGTCCTTGATGTCTGGGGATGCCAAAAAATCCCCCTGATGGAGAGCAGCGACCACTAAGCGAACTGATTCCATCCTGAACCTTTGTACTTTTTACAAAGCTGTTGAGGGCCTTGAGGTCCAGGACCGGACAAACCCCTTCCTTTGGGACTACAAACAGATTGGAGAAGAATCCCTGAAACCTCTCTGGCGTCGGTACAGGTACTATCACCCCACGCAGTAGAAGGTCCTGTACTGCCCCAAACAGGGCCTCCCGATGAGCCGGAAGAAGATGAAGGTTGGATGGAAAAAAACCTGAAAAACTGCATCTTGTACCCTGAGGAAACCAGTTCGCAGAACCACTGTTCGGAAAGTAGGGAGGTCCACCGGGCTGCAAACTCCCGAAGGCGACCCCCCCCCCCCACCCAAGTGTCGGGCGGGGGCAAACCTTCATGCGGTAACAGATTTGCTCGCAGGCTTGTGTGGCTTGCGAAACCAGGGATGCTTTTGTCGCTCAGCGGGCACCTTGTCTGACTGGGAACGGTTACCCGCCGACCCGGGTGAACAAAAAATCTGCTTCTGAGCGGAAAAGGAGGGCCCTTGCCTACAGCGTGGCTCCTTCCCTTTTCTGGACTGTGGGAGTAACATACTCTTACCCCCCCAGTAACATTCTTAATGTCATGCAGCAAGGCTCCAAATACCCTTCCAGGGTGAGAGGCTAAGTCCACCAGTGCTTTCTTAGATGCTTGGTCCGCAGACCAGCATTTCAGCTAAATCGGGCGACGTAGCACTACTGCTGATACTGAGGCTCTAGAGAGCAAGGGGGCCGAATCTAAGGCTGTATCACAGACATACTTAAGGCCCTGCACCACCTGGTCTGCCAGCTTCACGCAGACCGGGGAAGTCTGTTGCTTCTCCAATTTACAGTGCAACAATTTAGCCCATTCAGTAAGCGTCTGCGACACCAGGGCTGTGGCTAACACTGGCCGCAATGCTGACCCCACCATGGTAAACGTGGACCGGGCAACCACCTCGGCCCTTCTGCCGGCAGGGTCCTTGAAAGGAGGAGTCCCTTCCACCAGAATTGTGGGTTACGTTATTTAACCTGGAAACCGGGGGGGTCAACAATCGGAGGAGATGTCCATCTTTTCAGAAGACTCTCCTCAAAGGGGTAACGCACTGCCATGCATTTCGGGACTGAAAAGGCCCGCTGTGGTTTTCGCCACTCCTTGTAAATAAACGTATCAAAATAAGTTGGGTAAGGAAACACCTTAGCCGTGCGGGCCGGCATGTGGGACCCGAAAGGGACCGACACCTCTGTAGATGCCCCGCCGTATCCTCCATTTTTAGGGTATCCCTCACCACTGTAACAAGTGCTCCTACAAGCGCCTTTTCCTGCGCTGACCCGGACACAAAGTCATCCTCGCTGTCCGAACGGTCCTGGTCCACATCCTCTGATACATCAGAACAGGGGCCGTCTGTCACAGCGGGGCCCAAGTCTGAATCAGAGCTTTCCCCGGAAGACGGTGGGGGGAGGGGGCATTTTTTACCCCCCTTGTGCCCGCATGCCACTTCCATCCTGGCAACAAAGGCCTCCAGGAGTGCCGACAGAGCGTCCATAGGCACCACAGGTGCAGGGGAAGTAGTTGCAATAACAGGGTTGTCTGGGGAAGAAGCGCCAGCTTCTGACGCCATGCTGGCCCACATGCTGATCTGCGTGAGGCAGTGGGGAAACTGTTAATAATCGCACACTCACCTGTCCTACGGTCCACTGATGCAGGCGTACAAAACTTCACTCCTCTCCATGGTGCTGGCATTCTTCCTGTGGCTTCACAGCCGGGCACGCAATGCGTATGTGCGAGCCGCGATGTGCATTGTGAATGGCCGAGCAATCTTCTGGGACATGTGACATGTCCCAGAAGATTGGAGGGGGGAGAGGTGAACTTCCTTCCGGTGCCGCGGACCCCCAGGAGGATGTGGGAGCTGGGTGCCTCTAAAAAGAGGTTATCCGCCCCCCCCAACCCAAAACAAAATGTCAGGGGTCACCATCACTTAAAGGGGAAGTTACATTTTTGTGTGGAACTCCACTTTAAGGACCCATGCACACAGGGGTGCCTACTTTTTTGAAACTATTAAATGTTGCAAAACAACATGATGCACAATACTGAGGTATGAGCAGGGAACACAGAAAATAATAGTTTTTTATGTCGCCTTGCGTTGCACCTGCTTTGATCTCTGCAGAGCAACACACCTCAAAAGACATGGTATGAACAAGCGCTAACGGTAATATTTCTAGAAAAGCCATACAATTCCTATGCTTGTAACCCCCAGGTTTCTCTAGAAGGGAAAATGCTCATCTAAAGAAGATTTCTACAAGTCACTTAGGTTGCCAAAATGATATTATTGTATAACCCCACCCCCCTCCACACACACACAAACATTCCTAAGGAACCGGTTTAGAAATTCTATACCATATATGTTCATATATATAGTGTGTAATGTGAAAACGTGTATGCAGCATGTCAGAGCATTGAAGTGCACATGCATTTCATAAACTTAAAGCGGTATTAAACCCAAAAATATAATCTATTGCAGTTTACCAGCCTGCCAGTGGTAAATGGTTTGTCTCCTCCATGTATACGAATACATTCTGCTGGACAGCTTGTGCTTTTGAAAAACAGGACTTGCTGGCTTGATCACTAGATGAAAATAGAAGAAAGAAAACCTTAAAGTAAACTAATGCAGCCATCACATCTAAGAATTGTTAAAGTGGTTGTAAACCCTTACAAACCACTTTGACCTACAGGTAAGCCTAGATTAAGGCTTACCTGTAGGTCCAAGAAATATCTCCCAAACCTATACGGTTTAGGCGATATTTGCCCGAAGACGGGCACCGCTATCTACGACGCATGCGCCATAGACAGCGGCGCGCAGGCGCACTGAGCGGGGCATCGTCGATGAAGGCAATGCCGCGAGTCTCGGCTCCCGTGTGCATGCGCAGGAGTGACGTCATCGCTTCTCCGGCGAATCACAGCGCCGGAGCAGCGAGACCCACCAAGAAGATGGACGCTCGGAACTACAGGGGACAGCGGTGACTTCGCTGGCTCCTGTGTCAGGTAAGTGACACATAATGGACTACTATGCGATGCATAGTAGTCCATTATGCTTTGCCTTTACAGGGAATGAAAGAGGAAGTAAACTCATCAGGGTTTACTTCCTCTTTAAGCTGCAATATAATAAATGTTTGCTTTTGAGATTAACACAGCTTAAAATGTAACCATTTGTGACAATATACAGAATCTGGTATGGCATATTTAACGCTCAAGTATTTTAAGTGCAAATATATTAACAAGAAATCCATGTTTAATTTGTCTTCTAGGTTTATCTCCTTGCGTTAAGGCCCCCCAACCAACCTCCTTATAAAAGGTGTCAGTGACCCCCAATACCCAAATGTACCCAGACAAAGCTTACAACTGTACTGCACATGGAACCCACCAGAACAGAAAACCTTCCAGAAGGCTTCTGGTACCTGAAACACCATCAAAAAGATATAAAAGCTCTGATTTCCTCAAATTAACACTTACCCTAATTATAATAAATGGTTTCATCTGTTATTATGTGCCAACAAACAGTGCTGCGCTCCTAAATATCTTAGTATATTGCTTACAGATTAGTCATATTATAAATGAAAAGCAATATCATACAAATTGATATTGCGCTATTAAATGTGTACAAAACTATTAATGTGAAAAATCCTATAACAAAAGTTCATGTAAATAATGCTTGATTGGTGAATTGATTTATGGCAGGATTTTCTTCAAACAGTGCAAACATGGATGAGTGCTCTCTGCCACCAGTTTCACGGGTGCTCACCTCATAGCAGAGAAAAATCAGCAGTTAATGGGGAAAGGGGAAATGATGACACCTTGCAAACATATGGATCACAGACCTTCTTAGATGAATGGCTCCTCAATAGGGTTCCAAGAACCCGGATCGTCTTGGCCAATGAATTTTATATGTAAAAGAAAGGTAATACCTAGTGCTCTAAATTTCCAAAGGATTTAATAGTAAAAAGGTAAATTAATACACAAGTGAAGCAAAATCAGCTTGTGCAAACTGCAAGGCATGGCAAACATCCAATTTTCAAGATGGCTGCAGTGTGATGTCAGTGCATAAGGTCCGCACCCCAGACGCGTGTTGTCAGGGTATTGACTTCCTCAGTAAGGGGTGGAGCTATAACCTTACCGCACAGGCTTATATACTTCCCTATCATCCCTACACACGTGCGCAACTTGTTAGCCAGCAATCACGCTGTCCAGACTGGACATATAGCGCACAGGAAGGGGTCACTGGAGAACACACTAGGGACATGTCAGATAAAACTGACCTCATGTATGCAATAAGAAAAAATAAATAAATCTCAGCAGAGAGAGAGAGAGGTCCTGTTTCCACTCTAAGGAATAAATCTGTTTTTAACCCTGCTAATAACGATAACAAATATTTAGAAGTTTTTTGGAATATGGTAGTGGAAGATGTAGAAAATCTGAAGTTTAGGAAGGTCCACCATCCCCAGTGGATTAAAAAGGGTATTGAAAATATTGAACAGAAGAAGGATGTAAATATTCGTCCGGCCGATAAAGAGGGGGATTGGTGGTAAACAATACTATTGGGAGGAAATGAAAAAACAATTATTCGATTCTAAAACCTACCAACTGATGAATATTAATCCCCTTTCTGAATTTAAAAATAAATTAGAAGTATTGATTAAAAAGGGGGAGAGGAGAGATATACTAACCAAGAAAGAAGCCTTATACCTGAACCCTGTAGTGTGTAGAAGCCTATTATATACTTTTTTCCTAAAATACACAAAGATGCATTGCAACCCCATGTTAGACTTATCATCATTGGGATAGAGTCTATATGCTCCAGGTTGAATCAATACATAGATTATATTTTGCAACTGTTGGTGCACCAGACTGAGGCCTATATCAATCATATTATTCAATGCTTGGGGTCACTTGAAGGGCTTCAGTCATCTATTTTGGCCACAGCCGACATTGGCTCACTTTACACGATCATATGTGACAAAGATGCCTTGCGATCAGTAAAGTGGGCATTGGAAGAGTCTAACCTTACTATTAGCCATAAGAAATATTTGTTGAAATGTTTAAAATTTGGGTCATAATTATTTTTGATATCAAGATCAGTTTTATTTACAAACCTAAGGTGTAGCCATGGGAGCCAGGTTTACACCTAGTGTAGAGAACCTGTTCATGGTGTGCTGGGAAGTAGAGCAGATTTTATGTGAACGCCCAGAGGCACTCATATGTTACAAAAGATTCATAGACCTTGATCTTGGAGGGGAGACCGACGATTGTTTGATGAGTTTAGGGCGAAAATGGATAGTGCCTCTAAAAATATGAAACATGGACTGTTAGTACTGAGCAGGTGGTATTCCTGGGTTTGGAAATATTTAAAGACCTTGACAGGTTACTCTGATACTGATAGAAATGCCTATTTTCCCTGGGATAGTTGTCATCATATTTCCTGACTGAGCAATATTTCTAAGAGACAATTTATTAGAATACATAGAAACTGTTCTAAAGCATCAGACTATTTACAGAAGTCAGAGGTTCTGACTAATAGATTCATAGAAAAAGGTTATGCCCGTGTGTCAGTATTGACAGACAGACACAAAGTGTTAGAGATGGATAGGGAATTATTATTACAGGATGGTCACCAACATACTAATTCTGGTTTTGAGTATAAGGTTATTTTAGACTTTAATATATAGTTTAGACAGGTTGAACATATCAATAGAAATCATTGGGACATTTTAAGAAAAGATAAGGTATTGGGACCTCTTCTGCCGGTACATCCAGGATTCATCTATAGAAAGGCTTGATTCTGGGGTTATTGACCCGCCAAGATCTTGTTTAATTTTAAGTTTAACCACCTCAGTACAGTGCAGTTACACCCCCTTCCTGACCAGACCAATTTTCAGCTTTCAGCGCTCTCACAGTTTGAATGACAATTACTCAGTCATCCTACACTGTATCCATATGAAACTTGCGTCCTTTTTTCCACACAAATAGAGCTTTCTTTTAGTGGTATTTAATCACTAGTGGGTTTTTTATTTTTTGTGCTATAAATAAAATAAAACGTAAATTTTGTGAAAAAAATGCCTTTTTCTTCGTTTCTGTCATAAATTTTTGCTAATTAGTAATTTTTCTTCATAAATTTTGGCCAAAATTTATACTGCTACATATCTTTGGTAAAAATAACCCACATTAGTATATATTATTTGGTCTTTGTGAAAGTTATAGAGTCTACAAACTATGGTGCCAATCACTGAAAATTGATCACTTCTGATCAGGCCTTCAGTACATCAGGTGTACCTCATTTCTTGAGACACTAACAAGTCAGGAAAGTACAAATACCCCCCAAATGACCCCTTTTTACAAAGTAGACATCCCAAGGTATTAAGTAAGTAGCATGGTGAGTTTTTTTAAGTTGTCATTTTTTCCCACAATTCTTTGCAAAATGAAGATTTTTTATTTTTTTTTATTTTTTTTTACTAAATTGTCATATTATCAGGTTATTTCTCACACACAGCATATGCATACAACAAATTACACCCCAAAATACATTCTGCTACTCTTCCCGAGTACGGCGATACCACATGTGTAGGACTTTTACACAGCCTGGCCGCATACAGAGCACTAACATTGATGTAGTACCTTCAGACGTTCTACGAGCAAAAATTACGCATCTCATTTCTCAACCACCTATTACACGTTTGAAGGCCCTGGAGTACCAGGACAATGGAATTTCCCACAAAAATTACCCCATTTTGGAAAGCAAACACCCCAACGTATAATCTGTGAGGCATAATGAGTCTTTTGAACGGTTCATTTTTTTCCAGAAGTTTTTGGAATATGTGGAAAAAAATTTAAACGCATTTTTTTTTTTACACAAAATTGTCAATTTATAAGATATTTCTAACACATAGCATGTATATAGCAAAAATTACACCCCAAAATACATTCTGCTACTCCTCCCGAGTATGGCGATACCACATGTGTAGGACTTTCACACAGCCTGGCCACATAGAGAGGCCGAACATTGAAGTAGTACGTTCAGGCGTTCTAGGAGCATAAATGACACATCTCATTTCATTCCTACCCATCACACTTTTGAAGGTCCTGGACCACCAGGACAGTGAAATTACCCACAAAATGACCCCATTTTGGAAAGCAAACACCCCAACGTATATTCTATGAGACATGGGCTGGAGATAGGTACTCGGGTACTCTGATGGCCTGGTGACAGGTACTCGGGTACTCTGATGGCCTGGTGACAGGTACTCGGGTACTCTGATGGCCTGGTGACAGGTACTCGGGTACTCTGATGGTCTGGTGACAGGTACTCGGGTACTCTGATGGCCTGGTGACAGGTACTCGGGTACTCTGATGGCCTGGTGACAGGTACTCGGGTACTCTGATGGCCTGGTGACAGGTACTCGGGTACTCTGATGGCCTGGTGACAGGTACTCGGGTACTCTGATGGCCTGGTGACAGGTACTCGGGTACTCTGATGGTTTGGTGACTGGTATTTGGGTACTCTGAAGGGCGGTGACAGGTACTCATATGGACTGTGACAGGTACTCGGGTACTCAGATGGACTGTAACAGGTACTCGGGTACTCAGATGGGCTGTGACAGGTACTCGGGTACTCAGATGGGCTGTGACAGATACTCGGGTACCCTGATGGACTGTGACAGGTACTCGGTACTCTAATGGACTGTGACAGGTACTCGGTACTCTAATGGACTGTGACAGGTTCTCGGGTACTCTAATGGACTGTGACAGGTACTCGGTACTCTAATGGACTGTGACAGGTACTCGGTACTCTAATGGACTGTGACAGGTACTCGGGTACCCTGATGGACTGTGACAGGTACTCGGTACTCTAATGGACTGTGACAGGTACTCGGGTACCCTGATAGGCCGTGACAGGTACTCGGGTACCCTGATGGGCCGTGACAGGTACTTGGGTACCCTGATGGGCCGTGACAGGTACTCGGGTACCCTGATGAGCCGTGACAGGTACTCGGGTACCCTGATGGGCCGTGACAGGTACTCGGGTACCCTGATGGGCCGTGACAGGTACTCGGGTACCCTGATGGGCCGAGACAGGTACTCGGGTACCCTGATGGGCCGTGACAGGTACTCGGGTACTCTGATGTGCCGTGACAGGTACTCGGGTACTCTGATGTGCCGTGACAGGTACTCGGGTACTCTGATGTGCCGTGACAGGTACTCGGGTACTCTGATGTGCCGTGACAGGTACTCGGGTACTCTGATGTGCCGTGACAGGTACTCGGGTACTCTAATGGGCCGTGACAGGTACTCGGGTACTCTGATGGGCTGTGACAGGTACTCGGGTACTCTGATGGGCTGTGACAGGTACTCGGGTACTCAGATGAACTGTGACAGGTACTCGGGTACTCAGATGGGCTGTGACAGGTACTCGGGTACTCAGATGGGCTGACAGGTACTCTGATGGGCTGTGACAGGTACTCGGGTACTCTGATGTGCTGTGACAGGTACTCAAATACTCTGATGGACTGTGACAGGTACTCTGATGGACTGTGATTGACAGGTACTATGAGGGGTGGTGACAGGTCCTCTTTATTGGGGGGGGGGCAATCAGTGTGATTGGTGTACACTGTATGCGGTAACGAGATGTTACCGCAATCTCCTCCTTACACACGATCGGTGTGTGAGGAGGAGAACCCGGTAACATCCCGTTACCGCAGTTTGTTTACATTTTTGTGATTGGCTGTGAAAGGATCACAGCCGATCACGTGGGTAAACAGCCGGCCAATGGCTGTTTACCAGCGTCGGTGACGAGCAGTGTTCCCGGGGAACACGCCGCCACCGACGTGCACGCGCAGTGCGCTCGCGATCGCGCGCATGCGCCGTGCACGTTCGGGGTGTGACCATCTGTGATCGGCCGTGACTTCATCACGGCCGATCACGTGGTAAACAGCCATAACGAATGGCTGTTCACCCCCCTTCGGTGGCGAGCGGTGTCTCCGTGACACGCCGCCACCGAAGAAACAGGGATGCGCGTGCACGATCGCGCGCATTCCCTGTTTAAACGGGAGGCCGTCATATGACGGCCTCCCGCCACAATAGGTGCGCCGCCTGGCCGTCATTTGACGGCCGGCGGTCAGCAACTAGTTAAATGTATTGACAGGCTTTTATGCATTTGGAAAATGTCTAGCACGTCGGCAGGCTAGATTAAACATCAAAAGGAGTAAAAATTATATTTGCACCAGCACAGGGAAAGAATACCCCATTTGTGATTTCATTACCTGTGGGACCAGGGGTGTCACATTAGAGTGGAAGAACATATGAGGAATATCAAAAAAGGAGTAGTTATACACAATGTACCTAAGCACTTTAGACATGTTCATGAAAAACTTTTCATTCATTTACAATTTGGGGGATCGAACGTGTAGAAAGACATTGGAGGGGAGGGAATTTTATCAGGCAACTTAGTAAGAGATCTTCATGGATATTTGAGGCCAAGGTCCTTGTGCTAAGGGGTCTGAACATAGATTTTGATTTGAATTGTTTTATTAATGACAGATGAATTGATATCTCCTGTGTTTTTTTTTTTTTTTTTTATATATGTATATACTTTTCATACAGTGCATCTTTTAAGGATTTATTTTAATCCATGTTTGTTAAGTAATTTTATTTTGAGTTTATTTTTGTTAATCTTTTTTTTTATCTTTATTTTATTTGTATTGTTATTTTGAGTAAGTATGCTATTTTAAAGATGGCTGTGATATTGTAGATTAGTGTGCAGGCCCTGATTTTGTCATTTTTTCTTGTTGCATACATGAGGTCAGTTTTATCTGGCATGTCCCCAGTGTATTCTCAAGTGCACTATATGTCCAGTCTGGACAGCATGATTGCTGGCTAACGAGCTGTGCACATGTTTAGGGATGATAGGGGAGTATATAAGCCTGTGCAGTGAGGTTATAGCTCTACCCCTTACTGAGGGAGTCAACACCCTGACGACATGCATCCATGGGCGGAGCTTACACACTGACATCACACTGCAGCCATCTCAAAAATCAGATGTTTGCCATGCCTTGCAGTTTGCACAAGCTGATTCTGCTTCACTTGTAAGTGTATTAATTTACCGATTTACTATTAAATCCTTTGGAAATGGAGAGTACTAGATATTACCTTTCTTTTACATATAACATTCATTGGGCAAGACGATCTGGGTTCTTGGAACCCTATTGAGGAGCCATTCATCTAAGGAGGCCTGTGATCCATAAGTTTGCCAGGTGTCATCATTTCCCCAGAGGGGATAACTGCTGATTTTTATCTGCTATGAGGTGAGCAGCCTGTGAATGTGGTGGCGGAGAGCACTCATCCATGTTTGCGCTGTTTGAAGAAAATCCTGCCATAAATCAATTCACCAATCAAGCATTATTCACATGAAGTTTTGTTATACAATTTTTCACATTAATAGTTTTGTACACGTTTAATAGCGCAATATCAATTGGTATGATATTATTGCTTTTCACTTCGTATATTGCTTACAGAATAGTAGTTTTATAAGATATTTAGTAGCTCATCGCTGTTTTTTGGTACACAATATTGTTTGTACGTGGAAGTGAAATCACTTTAAGTGACAGCAGCTACTTTAGTAATTATAATTCTCACAAGTAAATTGCGCTGATTTGATTTATTTTTTTCCAACGCTTTCATATGTTAATTATATTCAGGGGGCAGACAACACCAATCTATACTAACATGCTCAATGTAACACCATAATGGCAGTGCCCATCAGAACACTATGCAGGTTTAGGTTGCATTCACACTATAGAACATGTGTCAAACATGCGGTACCATTCACTGTTATAGGCACCCCAAACATGGCAAGCAAGACACGTTTTCTTACATCAGAGTCCCCGCCTACATCCCTGCCCTTACATCAGAGTCCTCCCAGTACATCTCTGCCCTTACATCAGAGTCCTCCCGTACATATCTGCTCTTACATCAGAGTCCTCCACTACATCTCTAGTCCTCATAGATAAATAGCAAGAAAGAGATACAACTTCTCACAAAATAATATGCTGTGCAAAAAAACTGAAATTTCAAAAACCACTCAATGTCCACTAGGATTGTACACCAAATCACTGTGAATAAAAAAGTGTTTTATACCACGTAAAAAGAGGAATAAAAAAAATTCCATATAAATCATGCGTCGTGTGATTATAAGTTCATTGCATGGAAAATCCTCCAAACACAATGCCTTTGAAGAGGTTGATGAGAGCTTTTCATACAAGTGCTCCACCACATGAGACGAATGCTCACTCACCAGATAAAAGTGACCTCTGAAGGTCTCAATCACTCTTAATATAATTACGCCAGCTCTTTAAGGCTCTTCAGAATGTTCAATATAGAATGGATTTACCATTGTCCATACACTCCCCACCAATACTCTCTCATAGGTGATGCAAACCATAAACCCAAAAAGATAATATAATCTTGGTGCAGTGTTTTATTCAAATAGGGAAATAAAAGCAGAGAATATATTGCACTTACATTTATAGAGGCTTTAAAAATGCCAACACAAGGCGCCTTCAGATGTTTCAGCACCGCTGCTTGTCTACAGAGCATGGGTTCCAAAAGGCCGGCATGTAGTGTTTATCCAGAAGTGATTCTAAGGTAGCAGCAGCAGCGTGGCCTCTGTGCATTGCACACTCTGTGTGTCCTCAGGAAGCCCCTTTTTTTGTTTTAAGGTGGCGCCATTCTTTATCACTTTGTAATACATCAGAGTCCCCATGACAACATAATTCCCAGGGAGGACCCTTAAAAAAAAGTGCCCCTTCAGAGTCCTCCCTTACATTGCTGCCAGTTTCATCAGAGCCCCTATTATGGCGTTATGAGTTCTCATCAGAGTCCTTCATTACATCTCTGCCCTTACAAGAGGGTCCCACCTTACATTAGAGTCCACCCTTACATCAGCCTTACTTAGGCCTGATTCACGCTGGTCTGACTCCTGCTTCGAGAGCACAGGTCGCATGACATGTCAAAATCAATGGTTGCCTATGAGAACCATCTTAACTGGTCCGACTTGTGTCGGTGCACCATTGAAGGTTCCTGCACTACTTTGGTATGACTTGGGCGCAATTTCAGCTCATTGATTTGAATGGAAGTCTTAGTCAAGTCAGATCACCATCTTAACTGATCTGACTTCTGACATGCAACTTGTGCTCTGAGATCAAGTGTATGCAATGTTAACAATGTAAGATCTCCTAAAAAAAAAAAAAAACAGCATGCCCCCCCCAATCCATACCAGGCCCTTTGAGTCTGGTATGAGTTTTGAGGGGAAACCCTGCGCCAAAAAAAAAAGGTGTACCCCCCTTCTCCAAAATCCATACCAGACCCTTATCGAAGCATGACATCCGGCAGGTCAGGAAAGGGGAGGTACGAGTGGTCAGCCCCCCTGCCTCAAAGCACTTTGACCCCATGTTGATGGGGACAAAGGCTTCTTACCTACAACTTTGGCCGGTGGTTGTGAAGGTCTGCGGGCAGGGAACTTATTGAAATCTGGAAGTCCCCTTTAAGAAAGGGGCCCCTGGATTGGATCCCGGCCCCCCTCCTATGTAAATGAGCATGGGGCACATTGTAGCCCTACCAATTCACCAAAAAATGCATTTTTTAAACGCGCTAGGCAGTTGTTAACCCTTACAGACCCCTTTTACCTACAGGTAAGCCTAGATTAAGACCTACATGGCTTAGAAGATATTTGTAAAAGACAGGCATTGCTGTCTACGGCGCACTGAGCGTGCCGTTGCTAACAGCGATCATGCCGTTAGCAGCGGCTCCCACGCATCATGCTCCGGGGTGCATCTCGGCTCCGGGGCAATCACAGCACTGGAGCCGTGATACCCGGAAGGAAGATGGACGCTTTGTGGAAGAGGGGACAGTGGTGAAATCGCTGGCTCCTGTGGCAGGTAAGTGACACATAATGGGCTACTATGCGGTGCACAGTAGCCCATTATGCTTTAGCTTTGCAGGGAAACAAAGAGGAAGTAAAACCCATCAGGGTTTACTTTCTCTTTAAACTTTTTCAGATCTGTGGTATAGCTGAATGACAGCTACAGCGCAGACCTACTTTGCCACGAGGACGTCAATAGTCGTCCTCCCGTCCCCCCTGCAGGGCACACTCTGTGATCAGCGAGTCTATGAGACTCGGCTGATCACAGATCGGACCCCTTACCACATGATCAGCTGTCAGCCAGTGACAGCTGATCATGTGATGTAAACAGAGCCGATAATCGGCTATTTTTTCTCCTTGCGTTGACAGCTTGAGGTGAAAAAGAAAAGCCGATCACCGGCGGCTCTCAGAGGGACATCAGTCCCGATCAAGGAGAGCTCCCACCAGCTCATTTGTGCCCACCTATCAGTGCGTCATCAACAGTGCTGTCCCTCAGTATCCCCTACCAGTGCCATCTATCAATAACACCTATCAGTGCCACTCATCAGTGCTGCCTTATCTGTGCCACCTCATCAGCGCATATCAATGAAGGAGAATTACCTGTTTCCCAAAAAATTTTTAACAAACTTTGAAAAAATTTTTTTTTTAATTTTCCACCTTTTTTGTTTGTTTAGCAAAAAATAAAAAGCCCAGCGGTGATTAAATACCACCAAAAGAAAGCTCTATTTATGTGAAAAAAATGATTAAAATATAATTTGGGCACAGTGTTGTATGACCGCGCAATTCTCATTCAAAGTGCGTCAGCGCTGAAAATTGCTATGGGCAGGAGGGGGGTTTAAGTGACCGGTAAGTAAGTAGTAAAACATGTTTGCAAAACTCGTCTTTGGGCGCATGTTCCTCTCCTTTATTCTCCTGTAGAGCACAGGAGTCCAGGGGAGTAATACAACCCATCCTATGTACAGGGGGCAAACACTTCACACATTTCAGCTGTTTCATAAAAATTAAAAGATGCCTCCAGCAGCCAATCAGATGTCTGCTTTCATGCACTAGGAAAGTGAGCCGATGAGTATGACTGCTTGTTGTTATTTCTAGTTGAATAACTCGTATAGTTTACGTTGGTGACAGAGCCGTGGCTGTAGAATGGAATGGGAGCATGTCCTGTGTCCTGTCAGGTGTGTCTGGGAAATCCGCAGACATTAAACTCATACATCTATTTCTGTGAAACAAAAGTTAGGGACCATCTGCACAGCTCTCTTCGGCTCTCTCCAGCCTCTGTGCCGCCGCTTTTGATTGGCGTAGATTTGCTGTCCCCGCCCAATTCCAGCCGTCTGCACCAATGAGCAGAGGGCTCTCTCCGCTCCAGCGCCCGGTGCCTCCCGACCGGAGGAGGGAAACCCTCCGCAGATTTAGGCCTCGGCCGCGGGGTGTCTCCCGATCTGTGTGCTCGGCGCTTTCCTTCGATAGATATTGAGAACTGAACTCCAGCTCTCTCCATATATGCCCCCCACTCGGGCTTTTCTGCTACGAGCCGCCCCCTGTGCCTTGCTACACATTCCTTACGGCCTGCTACCTCATCCCGACTGTCGCTTGGCAGACGGTCCCTAATTTTTAAGAAGCGGCTCCTTTAAGTGTGTAGCTGCCTAAGGATATGCCTGAGCGGATTTTTTTTTAAATTGTGAACGGGATTAAATACAGATAGTTGGTGGATGTTGTAATAGGATGTCATATCACCATTCATTGTATATCCGAGGATGTGCTGGGGATAAATAGTGGTGAGGTGTAGAGTGAACACAGTGCCGTTATACTCGCAGGGGACGTGCTGTGAGGTGTGTCAGGTGAGGAGAGTGAAAACTCAATGCAATATATCCGGCAATTGTTTTATTTGAATAAAAATTCAGAACCCTGACAGGACGGGGCGCCCCTCCCCCACTCCTGGCGGGTTTTCCTGTTACTCCCTTTTGTCAGGCATGAGTGAGGGCAGCCCCGGCGCGGGGTCCTTGTGACATGAGGTCCTATTTAGTCTGGGTCAGGATCAGCGCGGCTTCAGGAGGGAAACTTTAGCGGCTTTGTCCCGAGACAAAGAGCAGAGCGCGCCGCCGAGCCCGGATTGTCAGGGGGTGAAGCTGTATCAGGTGAGGGGCCCCCGGGGGCCACAAGGGTAGTGAGGGGGGCAGCCGGGTTCCGCTCTCCCTCCTCCCCCCGGGGCACTGCGGGCACGGAGAGGGGAGGAGGCCGCATCGTGACTCGGAGCAGCCAGTCCTCCGCCCGGTCCTGCTGTCAGTGCTGAGCAGGGACCTCCTCCACCGGTTCCTGCATGTGAGGAGGAGGAGGGCGCCGACATACCCTCACCCTTCCCATTCATTCCTATGGAGAGGCAGGGAGCATGCACTGCCCACCTAACATCACATGCATTGCCCATCCTGAACCCTCAACGTTACCTGCACTGCCCTCCAACATTAGGTGCACTGCCTACCCTGAACCCTCAACACAACCTACACTGCCCACCTAACATCAGCTGCTCTGCCCACCCTAAACCCCCCAACACAACCTACACTGCCCACCTAACATCAGCTGCTCTGCCCATCCTAAACCCCCAACATTACCTGCACTGCCCAACTAACATCACATGCACTGCCCATCCTGAACCCTCAACACAATCTGCACTGCCCATCCTGAACCCTCAACACAACCTGCACTGCCCACCTAACATCAGCTGCACTGCCCATCCTGAACCCTCAACATTACATGCACTGCCCATACTGAACCCCCAACACAACCTGCAATGCCCACCTAACATCAGCTGCACTGCCCATCCTGAACCCCCAACACAACTGGCACTGCCCACCAACATTGGGTGCACTGCCCATACTGAACCCCAACACAACCTGCAATGCCCACCTAGCATCAGCTGCACTGCCCATCCTGAACCCCCAACACAACTGGCACTGCCCACCAACATTGGGTGCACTGCCCATCCTGAAACCTCAACATTACCTGCACTGCCCATCCTGAACCCTTGACGTTACCTGCACTGCCCACCATTACCTGCCCTACCCTGCCCATCCTGAACTCTCGGTATCAGGTGCGCTGCCTGCTTCCCCCGGCATCAGGTGCACTGCCCGGTCCCCCCCCCCTGGCATCAGGTGCACTGCCCTCCCTGAGTTCCCCAGCTGTGTGAACAGCCTATCCTGCTTCTACAGAATTCTTTCTAATTACAGCCACCAGAGTTAGGTGGCTTTGAATGTTCACTTGCTGCCCAAGAGGTACAGCAGGCCCTCTGTGTTGGGAGGGAGTCAGGTGGGTATATCTGGTGTTCCAAGAATTATCTATTTTCAGCATGAAGACTGCAGATATGTGGCGTAAAGGGAATATTACACTGGCTCAAAAGTGGACTAATAGCCAGCACAATCTATCCAATCCATCCGTGGATGGCGTTACAGCAGAACTCTACATCTTTCTTTCAATGCAAAGTGACTGATTCTGGCTGGGACTCTTTCTGGTGTAGAGTATTGCCACTGTGCTGGTTAGGACCGTACCATGCTGAATAGGGATTCTCCTGTTGAATTAGGAAGTTGCGTTTTCATCTATTCTCTGGGCTGTACCATGATGACGAATGCTCAAATGACAAGTTTGTAGGTGTGGGGGGAGGTGGGTGTATGCATGTGCTGCATGGGGGGGGTCTGTGTGTGTCGCAGGCCGAGGTGTAGATTTGAGGGATGGCGTATAAACCAAAAGAGAAGAGAAGAGGAGGAAATAAAAGAAAACCTTGCATCCTCGGAACCCAAATCCTGCAGTTGATCCAGAAGAAGGCGCCAAGCCAATTGCAATTGTTGTCTTGACTATCCTTTGAGTGTAAACCTTTCCCCTCTGAAGTCAATAGGACACTTCCCAGACCAACCTGGTACAGTGTGATATTATATATATATATATATATATATATATATATATATATATATATATATATATATATATATATATATATATATATATATATATTATGTATGTCCATTCATTAACATAAGATTACTTTTTTTTTTCCAATGTAAATGAACACAACCAGGATTAACCCCTTTATGACCGCATATGCAGACAATTTTTCTGTGCTGATTGCACTTCCAGCACAGAGATGGAGCTGTGAAAGAGGAATTTCCCCCCCTGCTTATCTGCACCTATTGCAGATACCGTCTACACAGTGAATCCAGCGTTGTCCTCCTAAGATCGCTTCTCAGCAGCCACCAGGTCCATTGCCACCATATTTCTATGTGACATCACTGGAAGGCTGCCCTGGCACTTCTAGGTTAAGGCCCAGCTTCCCAATGATGCACCACTAGGCCCACCCCCATCCTCTGTTAGTGAATGGGGGAGATATGCAGAGTTCCAGGTGCCTCCTGGGATATAAAAATCACATAGCCCAAGAGGCAGCAGGGGGCACTGACATCATTTGCATAGGTGAATGACAGAGCTCCCCCCCCCCCCCCCATTACACGTTCCTGTTCCCTTGGTATTCAAAACTTTTAAGGGGATGCGGGGGTGGGTGGGAAAGGGTTAAGCAGTGAATGGCGATGAAAGTTTGGAACGTTAGAGGGGCAGAAGTGGCATGGGGTTGGGCCTGTGTGCCATTATTGAAAGCGAATTATGTATTTATTTTATTTACCTAGGTGGATGCAGCATTGGGGCAGTTAGCCGCTACAAATACTGTAGGACACTTGCCTGTCCAGGTTTCCTGCAATGTTGGCACCCCAGCTGATTTTCGAATCTGCTGTCAGGTGCTGCTGCCGCCATTCCTATTAAAGCGGGAGTTCCGCCGTTTGTTTTTTTTTTTGTTTGTTTTTTTAAAAGCCAGCAGCTACAAATACTGCAGCTGCTGACTTTTAAAATAATGACACTTACCCGCCCAGCGCGCCTGCGATGTTGGCACCCTAAGCCGATCTCTCGATCGTCTCTCGGGTGCTGCCGCCGCTATCTTGGGTATGGGAATCAGGAAGTGGAGCCTTGTGGCTTCATTTCCCGGTTCCCTACTGCGCATGCGCGAGTCGCGCTGCGCAATAACGATGGTCCCCGCTGTCTCTGGGATCCGTGTGTTTCCCAGCAGACAGCGGGGGACCTGCGGAAAGGAGCGTACATTCTGCAGATATCTATGCCGGAAGTGGGTGCAGATACCTGTACTGTACAGGTACCTGCACCCCCCCTCCCCCCTGAAAGGTGCCAATTGTGGCGCCGGAGGGGGGGGGGTTCCAATGAGCGGAAGCTCCACTTTAGGGTGGAGCTCCGCTTTAATGGAAACCGGCAGTGGAGCCTTAAAGTGGTTGTAAACCCTTACAAACCACTTTGACCTACAGGTAAGCCTAGATTAAGGCTTACCTGTAGGTCCAAGCAATATCTCCTAAACCTATATGGTTTAGGAGATATTTGCCCGAAAAGGGCACCGCTGTCTACGGCGCATGCGCCGTAGACAGCGGCGCGCAGGCGCCCTGAACGCGGCAGTTCCAAGAATGGAGCTGCCGTATTTGTCGATTCCCGTGCACATGCGCGGGAGTGACGTCATCGCGGCTTCGCCGAATGACAGGGGCGGAGCTGCGAGACGCCACCAGCCAGATGGATGCGGCGGACTACAGGGGACAGCGGCGACTTCGCTGGCTCCTGTGTCAGCTAAGTGACGCATAATGGGCTACTATGCGATGCATAGTAGTCCATTATGCTTTACCTTTGCAGGGAAAAAAAGAGGAAGTAAACTCATCAGGGTTTACTTCCTCTTTAAAGTGCACTGTGCTTTCTAATTGGCCTGCCGGCAGAGGAGGGGGGAGAACTTCTGATGGATGGTGCCGTCTCTGGAAGTAGGGAAGGGGGGCCAGTCAAAGAGGGTACCAGTTTCCTCCCCTAAAAGGTGGCACCGGAGGGAGGAGACAGGTAAGTGGAAGTTCCACTTTTGAGTGGAACTCTGCTTTAAGATCCTCCAGTGTCTTAGCTATAGTTGAGTGAATCCTCTTCCCTTGAACAGTAGTGAGCAAATCTTCAGTTTACTCACGTTTCTCCAGTTTGCGATTTGCAATGTTCCACCGTACCATAATTTCTTGCGGGTAGGGTGTGATCACTGCTTCTTGTGTTGATTCAGTACATTTAAAGTGCTGGGTCACTTTGTTAGCGGTTCATTGTTCAAGGTCAGTGATGGCGGTAATCAAGAGGAGTCTGTATAGTCGCTGGGGGTGTAATCCGTTTTGGATGTGCTGATTTTTGTGAAATATTTGTTTACTATCGGAATGTGTACCTGACATACGGGAGAACAGTGTAGTGCCTAAAGGTGGTTTGCTTTGCAAGTGGCATGTCTACAGGAAGGAGCTCCCTTGCTCAGCTGCTTCCTACATTGGACACTGGACCAAGTAGAACTTTTTTTAATGGCATGGTTTTTCTGTTATTGCGGATTCACACCTGTATAAATTGGTAGGAAAGCATGAGATATATTGCTGGCTGTAATGCCAGACATCTGTCTGCTCTTGTGAGACTTATGGCCTTTGCTGTGGAATTCTAGAAATGTGAATCTTTTACACATTTATCCCACTGGAGGACTGATCTGTGATGGCCAGTGATTAGCATCCAGAAATTTAGGTTTAAACATGGTTGCCTATCCCAAAGCCCCTAAAAACTTCTATGAATATCGGCATTGGTTAGCAATCTGCTCACATTGACCATTCCTTTTTGGGCTCGTGGTGATTTGTATTAATCACCTTTTTCTAGCAGTATCCATAAAGAGAACTCAAATTGGTGAATTGGGGCCCCTTCTTGCATTTGCATATTTCTAACTTTTTTTTTTTTTTTCTTTCTCAAGTCATCTTCCAGGACAACTGAGATTAGCCTCCTTCCAACTGAAACGGGAAATGCATCATCCACCGTTCTAAAACGTGGCACTTGCTTTAGTCTCTGTCTTTGTTTCTGCCAGCCAACGGGACATAACCTGCATGGGTTTTTTTTTTCCCCCTTCAGGAGCCTACCTTTCCAGCGTTCAAGGCACCTAGCTGCCAGACAAGCGCAGATAGGGCACCCCGGAAAACAGAGTCCTACCTCGGGATTCCAGGCAACACTTCAGCCCAAGGTTTTCATCTCTATTGGGAGATATGCAACCACCCCCCCTGCTGAATGGTCGATGGCCTCTTCCCCCAGCTCCTGCCGCTTTGACCTCACACTGGCCTGGTCTTGTCCGGAGATCATCTATATTGAAAGAGGCCTCCAAATCTTCCTCAACTAGTTTCTCTGGCCAGGCATACCAAGATGGTTATTGCCCACCCACACTGCATGTTGCAGTGCTCCTGGGCTTGCAAAATTTCTGTATCAGGCTGTATACCGAGCCAGGAACATGGCATGTAACCAGGTGTTTACAACACTAAGAGGGAGGCGAATGGAAGAGGGAAACATTTGGTATGTACCCACCTTGCATATTGAGGGACAGGAGCCAGGGCAAAACATTTAAAAGCGGGTGGTGCATGGATTTTGCAAAAACTCCTCATGTTAGATGCCACACCAGCACCCTGCAGGTGGCTCCAAGGTAAACCAGAGGGTAGCAGAGGTAACCTCTTCTGCCAAACCAGGTGTTACTGGGAGCTCCGTGAATAGTGCCACTTTTTTTTTTTTTTTTTCCCCGCTTTTTTCCTTGTGTGTTTTTTGGCCAAAGTCCCAGGAGAAGAGCAGTGGCTCCCGTTCACACCCTAAAGTATGTGGTTCATGCAGTTCAAAGTTGACAGCTTGCTGGGTTAAAAAACTATCAAAAGTGCATCAACAAACTGGTGGCAAAAGAATTGCAAGGTGTTTTTTAAAGGTCTAAAGTGTCTTCAGTCAAAAAAAAGTCTGTCACCTTTTTCTTTCATTACGGAATATGGGTCAAGGACTGCAGATGCGATGCCTATGCAAAAGGCATCCAGCCAATTGGCTATTCCCTCGTAGCTGCGGAGACTCCTCCTCCTCCATACAGGAAGAGGCTGAGCATTCTGAGGACGAGGAGTCCTGCGGGGAGGATAAAAAAGTTCCTTTTTCTCCTCAGAAGACACAAAGGGGTTGCTGAGAACCATTATGAACACTTTAGACGTCAAAGAGGAATATTGAATTATCATTTCATGACCAGATGTACAGGAGCTTACAACCTAAAAAGTGTACATTTCCTGTCCAATTCAAGGATATAACTTTAAAAAGAGTGGGCAGAGCCACAGAAAAAGATGTTACCCCTACCGCTATAAAGTGAAGATTTTGGCTTCTTGATGAGGACATAGAACCAAAATGATTGATGCTTCCTTATCCAAAATATTGAAGAAAAAAAATCTCTCCTTGTCCTTTGCATCTCCTTAAAGCCTCAGTGTCAATGGATAGGAAGGCGGAGGTTCTGTTAATGAGGGTCTGGGAAGCAGGGGTGGGGAACTTTTTAACTGATCATTGTGACTTCCTGCATATCCAGCACTATAATGCCCTGGCTGAACCAATTTCCATCTCACCTAGCGGTAGGAAGAGCCAGAGAAAAACTGAGTTCATTAACAAAACTGAATAAAGCTGTGACACTTATTGCAGACTCCTCAGCAGAGGCAGTAAAAATTAGGGCAAGGAGCACAGCCCTAATACTCCAGGAGAGTGCTGTGGCTCAAAACCTGGTGGGAGATCTAACTTCAAACATCCAGGTTGTGTAGGATCACTTTCTCAGGGAAGCTTCTTTCTTTTGTACCAGAATTGGAATCGGTACTGGACAAGTCCGCAGACCAAACAAAGGGGTTTGTTACCAAATAAGGAGTACTTCTATGTGCTCAATGGCAAGTACAAAAGAAGCAGAAGGAAACAAGGAAGAGGTGGTCTTTCACCAAGGGTAAAAGTAGAAAGGGGTCTGCTCAACCCTCTTTCTACCACAAAGAAATCCAATGACTCTATCTTCGTGAGGGGGTTGACTGGCCCACCTTGGTCAATAGAAAGATATTTGGAATAATCCCTTCTTAAACATCATCCAAGATGGGCACATTAAGCCATTAAACAGCGAGGTACAACATTTTCAAATGCAATTGATATACTCTATCTGTAATATTCACAGCTAGGAGTTTTCATAGCAACACAATATCTCAAAGATGCTTGTCTTCATGTACCCATCCAACACAGCCATCAACCATTCCTAGGATTTGCAAAAAGGCCCAAGATCGCAGTTCACTTTCTATGCTCTGCCCTCCCCTTTGCCAAAATTTCAAAGAGTTCTTGTTGGAGGCTTTGAAAGAACTGAAGTTAAAGAATATTGGTATTATCGCTTGCCTATGCAACCTTTCTTTTCAGCACCTGGGGAAGTAGCATCCAACTTGGAAACGTCAATTCAATACCTTTTGCGAATCTTGGCTGGTTGGTAAATGACAAAAGCATATTTCAGACTGCCACTTAAGTTATGTGGTGGATGCTATAAAAACAAATCTTTCTTCCTCAGAGGAGAAAATAAAGTAATGGACGGTGTGATCAAAATTCCCCCTTGACTCATGGGCTCCATGCACCAGTGTTTGAGAGACGAGTCTTAGAGGCAGAGATGCCCATGGACACAATACAACATAATCCGAATAACAATGACACAAGTGCATGGGAGTGTGGTTGGCAGACTAGTAAGCCCAGGGCATGTGGGACGGAACCTGGACAAAACAGGCAGACATGTTCTGATACGATTGGCAATTCAACAACCATCCCATAGATCAATAGGCAGGAGGGCCCCCGATCTTGCTGCCTGATGGCACTAGAAGATGCTTCCAACTCATCTGAAGAAAAGCATACCGTCTGTCCACAGTTCATTTGAAGGAGTTGCAGAATTAATGGTTTTAGGCCTTTCCTGCTCAGAAAATCTGCCAGAGTGGTCTCTAGATCAGCAGACATTAAAGTACAGCCAAAGCTCGTTTGGCTGTACTTCTATGGATCACAGTTCGTTCTGTACTCCTGTGACCCATTTGCAGTGGGCTGAAGACACAGAGCTTGTGTAAGATTGTGGCAATGAAGTTGGGATCTGCCCACATGCCTGGACCAGTACCCAGCTCAGCCTCTCGGTGAGCCACTGAGAGCCTGAGCCGGAAGCTCCCATCCCCTCCATAGCCCAATGCCTCCGTGAGTTGGGGGGGCAGCTCTCTGCTCAGGGAGCTTTGAGAACAGAGCGATCGGCTGTTTGATTGCTCAGTTCTCGGTGTTAAAGCCAGTGGGGGACAGATGCAGCATTAGACCATTTCTGTATCCACCTAGGTAAGATTCTTATGAAAAATAAGCCATACGTCTTAAGTTGGATAACGGCTACATAGGGGGATACTAGAGGTAGATCTTTTTTGCATCAAACGCAAAGGTCACTGGGGAGGGGGGGGGTTTCTTAAAAATAAATAAATAGAATTAAAAATGATGGCAACATGGGCTTGGAAGTTTTTGCTTAGAGATGGGCTTTTCCTTATGCGTTTTAATTCAAACCTCATACTGAGGGTAACTTTAAAATCATAGCCTTGAAGGCAACCACCATTCTTATAGCATATCACTGGCTTCAAAAGGCATGGTTCACTCGCCTTAAAAATCTCCTACAGCAAGGGTGAGCGACCACATCAGCAGGTAAAAACCCTAATGCTTTCAGGCTTGGCTATTGAGAGAATGAGTGAAGGGTCTGATATGGTGACTGATGCCCCACTAGCCAGCAGAAAAAAAGGTTACCCTAGGTATCTGAAAAGATTTCCAAAAACTTTCATTGTTGGTACAATGAAACCAAACAGGGAAGCAAGCCTCTCATTACCCAATCCTAGAATTTCTGCAAGCAGCAGTGGATAAAAACCTGTCACTCGGCACTACAAAGGTACTCAAAATCAAAAGGCACTCAAAATCTGAATTTCTAGATATTGAAGAATCCCTGTGTTTGTGTGTTTAAGATTCGTAGCCAGGTCTGAACTACCTCCTGCAAAAAATTTCCTGGCTTGTGACCTTATTGCAGGCATTTTTATTACCTCAATTTGAGCCCATCGAAGAATGTTCAATAAAAGTTCTCATGCTATAAAAAAAAAAGTTATCAGTTGCTATGGTGTTGGCACACAGAGTAAGCACAATTATAAGCTCTTCATCCTAGAGCTGTACTGCTCTATCTTTATGGATAAGATGGTCCTTTAAAACTGATCCAGCCTTTCTATCTATGGTAGCCTCTGTTTTTCGCAGATCCAAAGTCCTCATTCCATATTTTGACTTAAACGTTTCCAACAGTAAAGAGATTTTATGGATTGGTGACGATTCGGCCTTCCAGTAAAACTAAGGATTGGCGAAAGTTCCATCATGTACGTTTTTTCCATGTCTAGCAAAGGCTACAAAGCCTCCAAAACTACTATCACAAGAGGAATCAAAACTGCCATAACCCTGCCCTAGAATCTGATACTTTCCAAGGGCATCATATGCAGAAAAAGCTGGAGCAGATCTGCAGGGCAGCAACACGTTTTTAGCTTTCAAATTGCCACATAGATCTTCTGTCATGCCAAGATCAGTCATTTTTACAAAAAGGTCCTGCAGGTGGTGGTTCTCCTATTTCTTGCTAATCCTCACAAGCGCTGTCCTGGAAGCTGACTTGAGAAAACAAAGTTGGGTACCTGGTAACTTTTTTTTTTTTTTTTGGCTGTATTTAAATACATATATTATACAGTATCTCAAAAAAGTGAGTGCACTCCCCATATTTTATATCTTCATGTGACAACACTGAAGAAATGACACTCTCTGCTACAATGAAAAGTATTGTGTACATTTGCGGTCTCCTCAAAATTACCGCTGGCAAAAGGAGTACAGCCCTAAGTGAAAATGTCCAAATTGGGCCCAATTAGCCATTTCCCTCCCCGGTGTCATGTGCTCTGTTAGGGTTACAAGGTGTTAAATTTCTCACTCAACTTCAACATGACAAAGAACTCTGAGGCTCATAAAAAAATAAAAAAATTGTTGCTCTACATAAACATAGCTTAGGCTATAAGAAGATTGCCAAGACCATACAGCAGTTTAACAGGAACGGTTCCACTCAACAGCCCTTGCCATGGTAAACCAAAGCAGTTGAGTGCATGTGCTCAGCGTCATATCCAGAGGTTGTCTTTGGGAAATGGACGTATGAGTGCTGCCAGCATTGCTGCAGAGGTTGAAGGGGTGGGAGGGTCAGCCTGTCAATGCTCCGACCATACGCCACACACTGCATCGAATTGGTCTGCATGGCTGTCGTCCCAGAAAGAAGCCTCTTCTAAAGATGCAAGAGAGCCTCCAAGCAGTTCGCTGAAGACAAGCAGACTAAGGACATGGGGCTGCATGAGTGCTGCCAGCACTGGGGAGCTACAGTTCATTGAGGGAACCATGAATACCAACATGTACTGTGACATACTGAAGCAGAGCATGATCCCCCTTCTCCCTTCGGAAGACTGGGCCGCAGGGCAGTATGCCAACATACTGACCCCCCAAACACACCTCCAAGATGACCACTGCCCTGCTAAAGAAGCTGAGGGTAAAGATGATGGCCTGGCCAAGCATGTCTCTAGACCTAAACCCTGTTCAGCATCCTCAAACAGAAGGGGGAGGAGCGCAAGGTCTCAAACATCCACCAGCTGCGTGATGTTGTCATGGAGGAGTGGAAGAGGACTCCAGTGACGACCTGGGAAGCTCTGGTGAACTCCATGTCCAAGAGGGTTAAAGCAGTGCTGGAAAATAATAGAGGCCACACACAATATTGACACTGGACCCAATTTGGACATTTTCACTTAGGGACATTAATGGCTGAGTTATTTTTGAGGAGACAGCTAATTTACACTGTTCTACAAGCTGTACACTCACTACTTTACATCGTAGCAAAGTGTCATTTTTTTTCAGTGTCACATGAAAAGATATTTACAAAAATGTGAGGGTGTACTTACTTTTGTGAGATATAGGGGTTGATTTACTAAACCTAGAGTGCAAAATCTCTGCATATATAAAACTCCAACAATATAATGTAGCGCAAAAAAAAAAAAAATTGTGTGTGTGTGTATGTATATGTATATATATATATATGTGTGTGTGTGTGTGTGTGTGTGTGTGTGTGTGTGTGAAAAACACATGTGAAAAGAGAATAATCTCTGCATAGAAACCAATCGGCTTCCAGGTTTTAGGCTGGGTTCACACTTCCAAACTCTTCTGCCTCTGCCGGGTCTTCTCCGCTGATGTCTTCTAGCCCTCTCTGGTTTGTCACCCTCTGTCTGCTGTCTTCTCCGCTATCGTCTTGCTCTTTTGCTGGGTCTTCTCCCTCTGTTCTTCTTCTGATGTTGACTCCACGCTCTCTCCTGCTCTAATGCTGGGTGCGCGGTGTGCCACTACTTTATATTGGCATTGGGTGGGGTCACAATGTCATCCAGAGGCCCCACCCCTTGACGGCACTGCCTGGGGCATTACGGGGTGGTGATGTCATAAGGGGCAGGCCTCCAGTGACCCCGCCCCATGCCAGTATAAGTAGTGGCACACCACGCTTCCAGCATTAGAGTGGGTAGATTATGTATATCCATTTTTATTAAAAAATGGGTTGCCTATTTTTTCCTGAGGCACTAGGGTGAGTGCAATATTTTTATGCATGGGTTTGACTGCTCCTTTTAAAAGCGACGTATATGGCCTATTTAAAAAAAAAAAATTGCCTCCGTGCTGGAGCAGCATCAGTGTGGAGATGCAGCTGTCCCATGCTGGCTCTAAGAGCAAGAATTTAGTGACCACTGACTGCTCAGTTCTCGGTCTGCTCTGAGAAGAGAGCAGTGACTGTCGGACACTACCCTCCTCTCTGCTCTTCCAGCAGTTTCATGCAATGATTACTGTACTGACTTCACCTCCTAAAGCGGGGTACCATGGGTTATGTAGTCCTTTAGAAATTTGAAAGTAAGCTGCAAAAGCATGCAGGAAATCCAGGAAGTTGTGGAAAGAGACAGCTAGAGTAGGAAGCACTCACAACTTGAGTTGATTTTATTTTTATTTAATTTTTTTTTATTCCTGAGGACTGCCGCAGACATCTGTTATGCCTGTTTTTATCTACTCAAATGTGAGTGTACATCTTTTACATTATAAATAAAGCCATGTTTTAATAGACCTACTACTCTGAGTGGCTCCTATGTTAGTCTCTTCTGCTCTCTGGAGCCGACTGCCACTCACAACATTCACCAGAACGTATTAACATGAGTCTGAATTGCCACACGAAAAAAAACAACCCAGCCTATTCTCGTCCCCTTGGAAAAAATACCCCCCCTTTTTTTTTTTTTTTTTTTTTTTTTTTTTTGTGTGTGTGTGAAAGATGTTATGCCGAGTAAATACCCAACGTGTCACGCTTCAAAATTGCGCCCACTTGTGGAATGACGACAAAATTTTACCCTTAATCTCCATAGGCGACTTTTAAAAAAAAATTCTACAGGTTGCATGTTTTGAGTTAGACGTGGTCTAGGCCTGGAATTCTTGCTCTCGCTCTACCGAAGCAGTTTTTTTGCTTTTTATAATGTTGCAGTTCGTAATATAGTTTGTGTATTAAACAAACTGCTACACTTTCTGATACCCTTCCTCACTAACATCAGAAATGGCATGTTATGTTGTTCAAAACGATTGTGCTTATAAAAGCTGATCATACAGTGCTTGAATTCACTCAATGGGTGGCTCGGCTATAAAAGGAAAAAAAGCAAAGAAGTTTGGCGGGAAATTTTATTGGGTGAGCAGCAACAGCTTTCAATCAGATGCAGCCTCTGGTTGGGTCCTCTGGCAGCGGAGCCCAGCAGCCCCATTATGTAAAAAAGTCGGGACGCGGTGTAAAAGTTGCATAAAAACAAAATGCAATGATTTGCAAATTTCAAACCCATATTTAGTTCACAATAGAAAATAAAAAATCTAATGTTTGTTAATTTTTGGCAGCAGCACGTCTCAGTTTGGACAGGGCCATTGTTTGCCACAGTGTAGAATCTCCTCCTTACAACACTCTGTAAATGTCCCGATCTTGCCTGATAGAGGTTTATAATAGCTTAACAGTCTTGGATCATCTTTGCCGTGTTTTTCGTTTGGTGAAAGGTCTGGACTTTTGCTACAAAGCCATGCTGTTATAGATGCAGTATACGGTTTAGCAATGTCTTGCTGAAATGTGCAAGGCCTTCCCTGAAAGACTTCTGGCTGGGAGCATATGCTGCTCTAAAACTTTGATATCTATTTCAGCATTGAAGGTGCCTTTTCAGATATGTAAGGTGCCAATTCCGTATGCACTAGTGCACCCCCATGCTATCAGAAATGCAGGCTTTTAAACGGACTGCTGTTAAGCCAGAAGGGTCACTCCTCTTTAGCCCGGAGGGTGCAGCGCCCATGGTTGCCAAAGGTCACATTTTGATTCATCTGACCACCGAATAAGATTCCCCATTTTACATGAGCTTTGGCCTTGAGAAGATTGAGGTATTTCTGGATCATGTTCAGATATGGTTGCCTTATTTATTTATTTTTTTTCATTTTTGGTTAGCACGGTGAACTGTTCAGACAGGTGTTTTTTTTATTTAATTTTTTACAGTTCAAATAAGGGGAAAACAGAACGAGGAACTATGACACTACTGTGTTGTATACAGGTAAATGGGACAAAAGTGAAGGAAGCGCCTCTGGGGAAAAATGGGTCCTTAATATCTATGAAAGACAAATGTGCATGGAGATGGAGGGTGTCAACCTATTTAAGTCAGATGTGGATAAGAACAGACCGTACAGTAAAAAAAAAGTGATGATAAAACAAACTGAAAAAAACTCACTTTTGGAAGTTGAGAAACTGCTTGGGATTTTGGATGGTGGCACTCTGTGGTGAGGTAGAGGCTGCTCTGGGCTGTGTTCTGACACCAGGCAGGGGCACCGACTACCCTGCAGTACATCGGCATTCCTGACCGGTCGGTTGAGTTCGGGCCTCCACAAGGGGGACGTGGTTTGGCATTTCAGGGCTCTGCCCCTTTATCAAACCAATAGCAAGAGGCCAACGTAACCATGTCACCCTCGCGGAGACCTGAACTCAGCCGACCGCACCGGAGCAGGCTGACAGGTCAAACACAGATGTACCGCAGGGTATTCAGCGCCCCTGCCTGGGGTCGGAATACAGCCTCCACCTCACCACGGAGTGCCACCATCTAAAATCCCAAGCAGCCACACGGCAAGAGAGCCTGCACGGACAGCCTTGGCTTCCATCCGACAGCGGTATTTTCAACTGCAACTGTACTTTCAATGCCATCGTGAGTTGCCTTCACACTCCTTCGGCTGACACTGTCAACCATTACACAGCCTAAGTGACTGAGCAACTGTCTGCAGCCGACGGAAATCCTTCCTGCCTGCCATCGTATCAGTCTTCTCTGCCTTGCTCACACCAGCCGCTCTCCACAGAACCTGAGCGAGACCCACCGCCCCTCAAATGATCACTTTCTCCATTTCCAGTTGTTTTTTTTTTTTTTTTTTTTTTTTTTTTTTTCTATTGTACAGTATTCCTATCCATATCTGTCTTCAATAGATTGGCGCCTTCTTCCTCCTTAAATTTATTTGAACTGTCATAGTGACACGGTCTCCATGCAACAGTGCTTTATGCTGCAGTGCAGTAAAATGCTGTTTCATCCAGTACACTGTGGAGAAATACAGACCTGCTGCATTTTTCTGCACTGGGCATCACAGCAGCATTGTGGTGTCAACGGGTCACAGGAAAAGTTCTTTCTATGTGCCCTAGTGAAGACCGTCTATCCAATGCAGTATAACACAGGTTACTACACATAATGCAAGTGGGGCCTTAAATTATATTTTACATCATGTCACTCTTGAATTGAGACTTTTAAACTGGTAGCCTTTGTCCCCTTCTAAAAACTGCCCTGGTGCTCAACCTCCTGTTTACTACCCCCACCCTTACCACAAATGTAAAGGAACCTTGAAGAGGAATTTTTTATTTTTTTTCCCCCCCTGCATATTTTAGAATTATCACAGTATTGTTTTGCCAACTGTTGTAATGTTCGGTCTTCCTGTTTGATTCAGTATAGAGAATTTTTTTAGATTTGGCAGCAGCAATAGTTCACAGGTAAAATTTGGCTATCTGGACACTAGGGAGTACAACCCAACTCACACTTTTTATTCCAAGACACAGCAATAAACTAAAACTATTGGGTAGCCCTGCAAAGCTGAAAAGCTACATATGCAATGAGCAAATATGACTAGAATTCGGTATGTGCACAATTACACAAATGTGTTTATGTTAAAGCACATGTATATCTAAAAGTTCACTGAAAGGCTAACCATTCCCTCTAAAGGGACTGGGACATTTTTAAACAAGCTCAAGTCTATTGGTTTAACCACCTCATTACTGTGCTATAGCAGAGGGGTCCATGCCCTCCCAGGAACATGGTTATTGGCAGTCCTTTTCTCATGCTGTCTGAAGAAAGGAGTGCTGATAACTGACAAGGATGTCAGCACACTGTTTACACTGATGATCAGTAGAGGTTGATCTTTGGCCAATTTTTAAAGCCACTTGTGCTGCAAATTAGGCCGATTTAATTTATGCACTAGCCTGTTCACACAGGGGCGATCTGACTTGCGGGGCTACTCGGCACGACCCCGCACAGTGTGACTTCATCGTGACTTGCAAATGACTTCTGTAATAGAAGTCAATGCAAGTGGCCTGAAGTCTCCCTGTTGGGGTGACTTGAGTCTCTATCTGGGCAGCCTGCCAGGTCTGAGAAAATGGCTGATAAAAGAAGCAGAGATGCAATGTTTCTACTTGTCAAAGCAATGAACTCCGATGTGTAGAAGATCTCAGTTTATCCATTTTAAAGACTAAATCTTGCTGATTCATTGCTCACAAGTAGAAATCCAATATTTTCTGCTAGAAAATCACTAAGACCCCTTTCACACTGGGGCGTGGGCGCCGTTGACAGTAAAGCGGCGCTTTAACGTGGTTTTCGGCCATTAGCGCGGCGGTTTTAACCCCTGCTAGCAGCCTAAAAAGGGTTAAAACGCTGCACAAAGCAGCCCTTTCCCGGCAGTTCTGCAGTGGTGCCAATTCATTTCAATGGGCAGGAACGGTGTATACACTACTCCAAAGGTTTTACCCCCTTAATACCCAGGCCATTTTTTTTTTTGCGATACGGCACTGTTACTTTGACAATTGCATGGTCATGTGTCGCTGTGCATATCCTTTCTTTCCTTATAGAGCTTCTTAATGGTATTTGATCACCTCTGCAGATTTTATGCAAATTTTTTTTTTATTTTATTTTTTTTTCTGCTTAAAAAATAAAAAATTGTATTAGAACGCTGAAATGGAACGCTTTACTACAACAATGCATGAAGAATTAAAGTACAGAGCAGGGCATTCCCTTCAATTATCTCAAGGCTTCATTTACAACTTAAAATATATAAACATTTTAGTGCTTGGGGTTCATTTTAAAATTGAAAATGAAGGGAACGCCCTGCTCTGTACTTTAATTCTTCATGCATTGTTGTAGTAAAGCTCTCTATTTCAACGTATTTTGTCAATTTTTGAAATGTACTTGGGATGATGGGACTTGCTACTTCATATATTGTATGATTATTTTTGTAAAAAAAAAAAAAAAAAAAAAAAAACTGGTTCGGCATCTGACTAGGAAGTTGTGCAGCACAGGCTCCAGAAAGTCTTCTGCTCTTCCTATGGAGTTGATGACATTTTTGATAGCAGTGGATTACAGGTACATGGAGTAAAGTAAGCCTTGCGAAGTTTGCTTTTAACAATAGCAGCTCTCAGACTACCTTGACTGATTTTTCCTGGAATTGCTCTTGAACCTTTTGACTACCCCAGATATATGTAAAATATAACGGGTTATAAACCTGTTTTTACAATTGTACATCTGGCCTTCCTCATAGGTAAGACTAGTCATTGTACGGTTCTGTCTCTGGGGAAAAATCAGCATTTGAGTACAGCTGTGTATAGGCAGCTGTACATGGCACCTGCAGCTCCCTGGGCAGTGGGCACAGGAAAGTACTAGAGATTACACACTAGAGGACTTTACAGCCTCTAGCTTAGGGGTCTCCAAACTATGGCTACCAGTCAAATCCAGCCACTGGAGGATTGCATTTGACCAGCAGCTAGGTTTAGTTTCTCCTGCTGTGCTGTGCTGCCTTTCTCCAAATCAGTTGCTAGGACCACCAGAATCCTTGCCTTAGCTGAAGAGTGGAACTTCTCTATCCATACCTGCTCCAGCTCCCACCATGCTGCTACGTTGGCTAGAGGTATTTTTGATTTAAGGCAGACTCTGATATATAAAGGGGGTTATTCAAAGGCATACTGATGTGAGGTGGGCCTCTAAGGTCCCTGATATGGGGGAGTGGCTAGGATGGGTTCTCTGATGGGTACCCTGATGCAAACATGGGACTTTGCTTTTTATTTAATTCAATTCTCCCCCGCCCGAAAGGTGCCAAATGTGACAGCTGAGGGGGGAGAAGAATCCTGACAGTGGAAGTTCCATTTCTGGGTGGGACTCTGCATTTAATCCCTTTTTTTATAAAACCCTTTTGGCTTCACAAATATTTGTACAATTTACATTTTGGCTTTGTACGGAGTTTTTGAAAACTGCTCCTAGATGTCAATGGGCATGATGAGGGCTAACAACTCGGATACAGCTGATGTTTGTTTACATTAGCAAACTGACAGGATGTCCAAGATTCTGGTTTAATGGGGAGCTAATTGTGAAGCAAACAACAAATAGGACAAAATAACCGAAGGACAGACAAGTCAATGTTCATAACTTTTCGCCCCCCTAAAGTCAATACTTTGTACAGCCACTTTTTGCCGCTGTCACAGCTCCAATTTGCTACCACATCTTACCACTGGGATTTTTGCCCATTCCTCCTTGCATTACTGCTTCAGCTCCTTCAAGTTGGATGGTTTGCGCTTGTGAACAGCAATCTTTGTTTGACCACATATTTTCTATTGGATTGAGGTCTGGGCTTTGACTAGGCCATTACAACACATTTACATATTTCCCCTTAAACCACTCAAGTGTTGCTTTAGCAGTGTGTTTGGGGGTCATTGTCCTGCTGAAAGGTGAACCTCCATCCTAGCCTCAAATCATACACAGAGTGGTACAAGTTTTGCTCAAGACTATCTTTTTTTTTTTTTTTTTATTTATTTTTTTTTTTTTTTAGCACCATCCACCTTTCCCTCAACTCTGACCTGTTTCCCAGTCCCGACTGCTGAAAAACATCCCCACAGCATGATGCTGCCACCACTGTGTTTCACGTGGTTTCAGATGGTGTTCTTTAGGTGATGTGTTGGGTTTGTACCAGACATAGCATTTTCTTTGATGGCCAAAAAGTTCAATTTTTGTCTCGTCAGACCAGAGCACCTTCCTCCGTAGATTTTGGGAGTCTCCCACATGCCTTTTCGCAAACTCAAAACGTGCCATTTTTGTGTTTTGCTGAAAGTATTGGCTTTCTTCTGGCCACTCTGCCATAAAGCCCAACTCTATGGAGCGTATGGGTTATTGCAGTGCTCGACAAAACCCGGTCGCATTGGCGACTAGAATCAGCGACCTTGCGCCTGGGGCAGCATAGCTGGGGGTATCCCGTCTCCGTGGACCCCCCCCGCGCGATCGCGTCGGGCCGCGCGCAGGTGGCCGGTAATTGAGCCCCCGGCTTTGAGGCCTTCTGTGATCCTATGGTTCCTTCTGGATTCCTTCTTATTTTTTTTCACTGTTCTTTTAAAAAAAAAAAAAATGTGTGTCACTTTTATTCCTATTACAAGGAATGTAAAAATCCCTTGTAATAGAAAAAAGCATGACAGGTCCTCTTTTATATATGAGATCTGGGGTCAGAGAGACCTCACATCTCATATTTACACTAAAATGCAATTGAAAAATGTCCCTCTAAGAGCTATGGGCAATGACTTGGAGACAGGTGGGGGGCTGGGGGCGCTATCTTCCCCTCACTCGTCTCCATGTCAGGCCAGGGACAGGTCCAGATCGCCGTCACGGACCTGGCTCCTAACTTTTTTAGCTGGCTCCTAGATTCCAAGCAAATTTGTCAACCCCTGGGTTATTGTCCCACAGCAGAGTGGAGTATCTCTGTACATGGAACTCTGCAGCTTCTCCAGGGTTGCCATAGGTCAGTGATGGCGAACCTTGGCACCCCAGATGTTTTGGAACTACATTTCCCATGATGATCATGCACTCTGCAGTGTAGTTGAGCATCATGGGAAATGTAGTTCCAAAACATCTGGGGTGCCAAGGTTCGCCATCACTGCCATAGGTCTATGTGCTGCCTCTGATTAATGCCCTCCTTGCCCGGTCTGTGAGTTATATTTTTTAATAAAAAATTCCCCTGACTTGTACTTCTCAACAACATTGTCCCTTGTCTGGAGATTTCCTTGGTCTTCATGGCAGTGTTTGGTTAATCGTGCCTCTTGCTCAGGTGTTGCGGCCTCTGGGGCCTTTCAAAGAGAGATGTATATGTAATGACAGATCATGTGACGCTTAGATTGCACGCAAGTGGACATCATTTTACTAATTGACTTCTGAAGGGAATTGGTTGCACAAGCTTTTTATGGGCTTCATAACAAAGGGGGTAAATACATATGCATGCCAATTATCCGTTTATTTCTGAAAAATTATGTAACAAAATGGGTAAAAGGGGGTGTTAAATACTTTTGCAAGGCACTGTGTATAATAACATATTTCATTGAGATGCCACTTTTTATTTTATTTTTTATTTTTTTTAGGACCGAGTACCAAGTGTGGTGCATACTAGCTCATTATGACTTCCCTTGCAGGTCAAAAAAGTCAGTGGGTTTACTCCCGCTTTAACTAAATTATACACCACGTTTTTTTTTTTTTTTGTTTTTTTTTTTAAGGTTATTAACCGAATAATCGGCCAACCAATCGTTAGTTGCAGCCCTACTACTATGTATCTGTATGTATGTATGTATGTATGTATGTATGTGTTGGCTGGAGCTATTGGGCATCATGTACACTGCTGCTGGTAAACTGATGTTTAGGGGAGCAGGTGGGGGTGTGTGTGTTTGTATATACACGCACTCTATCATATTTATTATCAGTACATGTACACAGGGGTGTGTTATAGGCAGTTTGAGTTTAAAAGCATTTTTTGAAAAGCAAAACATGCGTTCAGAGGTGCTTGAAAAGCCAAATGCCCGTAAATGCAGGAACTCATTTTTTTTAGCCACATTTTTGTTTACAGTTTTTCAGTTTTGACTATTTTTTGCAAAAAGAGACCTTCCAAACGCAGCAAAACTGACGTTTTTAAACATCGGTTACTATCTGTCAAGTTCAGTCATTCAGGAGAGGTTTTAAAACGTTTGGTGTACATTGAGCCTTGAACAGAACTTTTTGAGAAGACGTCACACCTGACTCCTTTATTTCAGCCTGAGATGTTTAGCTGTGTAAACCTGTTCTTAATTGTACAGCACACATGACTTATTTATAAACCATTGGTGTTCTATGCTGCTACATTCAGGTGATTGCACACCATGGCAAAAAAAAGTTGCTAGGGCCATCACTAAAGTGTACCCATATAACACCGCCCATTCTTAGGCACTCCAGTTTTCTGCTGGTGTCCTTAAATGATGGTCCCATTTTCACCCAGCGAAGGTGTTTTTTTTTACTTTTTCTATTGATCAGTGAAATTTGTTTTGTCAACTAGCAACATCTGACTGCTTATTGGCTTAAAGTGACACTAAAGGTTTGGGTTTGTCATTTAACATTTTTTTTTTTTTTTTATATATATATATATCTATCCTCCACTGTGCAGCTGGTTTTGCACAGAGTGGCCCCGAACCTTGTCCTTTGGGGGGTCCCTTGGCGGCTCTCGCATCTTCTACCTGCATCAGATAACCCCCTGTCTCAGGTAGTTATCTTGTGCCCCCACTACAGAGTTCAGCATCCATAGAAGCCAAATGCAGGACTTGGCCCGCCCCCTGCATTATTGGATTCAATTGACAGCAGTGGGAGCCATTGGCTGCTATCGATCTATCCAATCAAGAGCCAAAACCCCCTGCAGAGAGAGAGCGTGTCCCCGTGGGACAAGTTCAGTTGTTCAAGTAAGTAAAAAAAACGGCTGGGGTGCCTGTCAAGGACGTGTGTGCGTGTGTGTTTTTATTTTTTATTTTTTGTTTGTTTTTTTCCATCTTGATGCATTAAAGTGAAAATCATGAACCTTTAAACCCCTCTAAGCTATATAGCGGTTTCCAGTTCTCTGTGTACCTAGGCTACCATATACCCATACTGTTTTGCATCCGAGGAAAATCTATAATTGTGCTGAGGTCTCTGTCTACATGTTAGAATACATATTTATGTCGCCTTTTTTATTGGCTAACTGTTTGTTTTTTATGTGGGGTGGTGTGTGTTTTATTTTATTTTTTTTTTTTTTGGGAGGTTTTCGAATGTGAAAAGGTTCAAAGAAAACTTCAAGAAACAAAGTTTTGACTGTTAACTTTGCACACCTGAAGTAACTTCCTGAATGTCCCTAGTATTTGATCTTTTAAGGGTCCTTTCACACGGGGCTGATCCGCCCTGTGGATATCCGCTTGCTCAGCGAGGATCGCCGGAGCAATCTCTGCTGAGCAGGAAGATGGCAGGTCTGTCTCTGCACACTGCGCAGGGATGGACCTGTCGCAGCACCGCTCTCCCCTATGGGAGATTGGGTGACGACGAACCGCAGTGTCCGTCATCATCCGATGATGGATGGAAAAAATAGCTTTTTCGGATCGGCTCGGACATGTCACCGCTGACATCCGATGCTCCATGACACTGACAGGCGGATCTGAATGGATCGTCCATGTGAAAGGGGCCTAAAGCATCTTCTCCTCCCCTCCCCCCCCCCCCTCCCCCCTTCTCTTTTTTTTTTTTTCATTTTTTTTTGGGCAACATTTATACAAGTGCATTTGCACATGGGTTTTCTTGGCACCCCTGCAAAGTCCAACAGATAGCCTGTTGCTCCTGCCATTGAGGTCTACCTAAAGCAGCTTCTTTTGCTGCAGTGGCTGTAATGTGCCTGAATTCAGAACAGAATTGCCACTCATATAGTCTGTGCCTGGTTGCATTACAGTGGCATAAGAATGGACCTGGTGCAATTTTTAAAAACGCACTGCAACAGATTGCTTTTAGCAGTGATTGTTAGAGCACAGAACTTGTAGTGAGTTACTGTAATGTACGGTGTGTAAAAAAACAAAAAAAAACAAACAAACACTTGGGCTCATTCACTTGGCTGTACACCACCCAGAACAGTGCACTTTAGGGGGTGGGTGTTGTGGTCTGATTGTTGGTGGCAGACAGCCTTTACACATCAATGAAAGACTGACATGGTCTGCAGCCTCATGGAGTGATTACATGTAGCTAGGGACAAATGAGCTGTTCGGTACAGACTTCATCCAGGGTCACTCAACTGTCCCTTAGCAAAGGTAATCCCTTGCTTTTGATGGGGCTGCCTACTCGCAGGTAATCCCCTGGTAATAAAAAAGTAGAAAATTTAAAATGCTAGCACAGTATTGGCTCCCCCAAAATGACCTCTTTTGGAAAGGACACCCAAAGGTGAAAATTTATAAATATATGCACTCATTTCCAAAAAGGAGGAGAGTTATGCCACATGTATGGGAGAATAGAGGTGAGAGTTAAAGTGGTTGTAAACCCATATAAAAAAAAAACTTGCAAGAAAAAGCCATAATGCTTATCTTGGATCGACATGTCTCCCGGAGTTATTCGCAGGCTCCGGAGCTGCAGTGACGTTGTGCGAGCGCAGTAGCCAGCGGTCCCAACACAAGCCTTTTTTTATTTATTTATTTTTTATTTTTCCGCGGCAAGTTCAAGCAGTTTCTGCAGTGCGCGTGTGTCGCTGACCTGCAGGTTTAGGAGATATTTACAGTACCTACAGGTAACCTTATAGGCTTTACCTGTAGGTACAAGTGGTGTAACAGGGTTTACAACCACTGTGCAGGAATTGGGCAGTTGGTTCCATTGGGTGAAAAGGTTTAAACCACTAGCTGACCTCCTCACTCGGATATACAGCGGCAGGTGCACGTCGTGGGAGCGTGCCTGCGGTTTGGGCGGACTCTGCCTGGCGGCAGCCCGCAATTGCCTTGTACACAGGCAGAATGGGAACTGTAGACAAGGCATTTCCTTGTTCTGCCAGGTGACATTTCTTCTGTTCCTAGTGATCTGTCAAGTCCTTGGCAGCCCACCCTCCACAGTTGGCACACACCCAGGGAACAGTCCCTAGTCGCCCCCTAGTGTTAACCCCCTTCCTGCCAGTGTCATTTTACATTAATCGGTGCATATTATAGCACTGATCAATGCAGTAATGACACTGGTCCCCAAAAAATGTCAATTGGGGTCAGATTTGTCCACCGCAATGTCTCAGTCCTGATAAAAATCTTTAACTTCTGCACAAACTAATGAATATACGCCCATTGCTGTGTTTTTTTTTGGGGGGGTTGGGCTATGTATTGGCAAAAAGTAAAATGTATTTCATTTTTATTTTTTATTTTTTTTTTTCTAAATTGTTGCTATATTTTTTTTTTTTTTTTTTTTTTTTTTTTTATAGCGCAAAAAAATAAAAATGCAGAGGTGATCAAATACCACCAAAAGAAAGCTCTAATTATGGGTAAAAAAGGACATCAAATTTTGTTTGGATAGAACGTGGCCCGACCACGCAACTGTCAAAGCGATGCAGTGCCGTATCACAAATATAGCCTGGTCGTTAAGAGGGCAAACCCTTCCGGGGCTGTAGCGGTTAAACCAAAAACCAGAATCTGTTCAAACAGTCACTATTAATCTTCTGCTAACCCTTTTCATTCAGATCTTCTTCCTTGATTTATAGCAAGTGTTAGATTTGTGATTCGTCACTACACTGACTATCTGGGTCATCCAAACACCACTCGGAATAATGGAAATTAACAGGCGCTGTGGTCACCTGTCCTTATTTCTGCGGTGCTGTTTAACAATGGCAATGCAGAAATGCACATTTACCACTCTGATGTCTTAAACTTGAGATGGTAGTACAGTGGTAATCGGGCCCCCTCATGTCGCCATGTGTATGGCAAAGCATCAAGTGCTGTAATATACCACCTAAAGGGGTTTGAATGAATGTACAAAGGCCATTTTTTTTTATTTTTTTTTTTTTTTTTTTTTTTTTTTTTTTTTTTTTTTTAGATGTGCATACGTGGTTTTCAGTAGCCTTCTAGTATACTCGCCACCGAGCCTCAACTGCACTTTGATAATAGTGGGTCTTCAGGGTTTTTTTTTTTTTTCCAAAGTTTGAAGATGGCTTTAAGAAAAACAAGTGCATATGTGACTACAAATGTTTTAAAATTGGCTTCAACCTGGAAATTGATGTGTATTCAAATAACACTGCACCCATGGGGAATGTAATTACAAATGTGGTACTTGACGCTTTCTTGCATAAGACATCTATGCTTGCTAAATATAAAATCTACAATATCAAGATGGCATTTTTATTGCATCATCATATACTTCAAAGAACAGAAATGTGTCTTGGAAAAAAGGTGCCGGCTCTGAGACTGTCGCCTTGATTTTTGTCAACATCTAGTAAGTCGCCAGGAGCAAATAGTAGCATGGGATGTCTGAATTCTTGTCTTGCGTGCCAAATGAGATCATGATGCAATGAGTGTTGGAGGATGGCCATCCTGGAGCCTGCACCTTTTTGAAGCAAATTGATAATGGCAGCTCCTGCATTTCTATTGGTCAGATTCCCTTTTATGAGTATATATAATACTTTTGTTGCAGTGTGCATTTTGAACACTAGATGGTGATGATGTGCAATATTTGAATTCTGCATTAATGTCCCTTTTTACTTATCCTGAAATTAACTTCTCATCCTCTTTGTAGGAACCCAAACTATGTCTGGCATAGCCCTGAGCAGACTTGCGCAGGAGAGGAAAGCTTGGAGAAAAGACCATCCTTTCGTAAGTTTTGCGTTTTATGCACCAGTTTTCTTTCTTAATTTGTTTGGTTAAGTTGGTAATTGTTTTTTGTTTTTGTTAAGGGTTTTGTGGCAGTTCCAACAAAAAATCCAGATGGCACGATGAACTTGATGAACTGGGAATGTGCCATTCCAGGCAAGAAAGGGGTAAGATCGATTTATTCCAGAATTTGTGTGTAGCACTTCAAAATTGCCAAGCATGTGCAAAAGGGTCAATTTACTGAAGGGAGAATTTGTATCTTTCACCTGTTTATGCTGCGCTTGAATTTTTGGGTGCTCAACACCTCCAAATACCTTCTTTATAATTTAAATTTATAGGCCAAGTTCACCTTTTGGAACATCTTTCCCCTGTATTTGGGGCATAACCTGTCCCCTCTTGCCAGTGACAACGGGCAAGGTTCTTCTGCTCAGCGGTTGCTTCAAAATCGTCGCAATGGTTTCAGTAGCACTTTAATGAGAGGAGTTTGCGCATTCACAAAGATTATTTTCCCATAGACAGAAACAAAAGGGCATAAATGCCTAGTGCAGGGCTCAATTTGAGCTACTAGCCAGGCCTTCAGAATTACTCACCATCCACCAATAGCCCTACCCCATCCCTAATACTGCCCCTTAAACACGCCTTTGTAAATCTAGCTCATGAAATTACACTGTTAAATGTTTTATGCAGAATTAAGTTACAAGAATAATTTAACATAAAGCTTATAAGTGGCCCTCATGGGGGGAGGGGGGGTCCCCCTATCAGTAGCCATCAATGCAGCTGGGATCACAGGGAGGAATCGGGAGGATTGCCAGCCAGATCACGCAGAGCGGGGTCACCTGCTGTACCACAGCTTGGAGATTAAACGCTGGCCGCTGTCCAAGTCCTGCCTCCTGGACTGGCATTGGACCAGTGTGCTATCCATTATAGGAGCTGGTCCAGGAGGCAGGACTTTTTGTTTTGTCTGACAGCGGCCGACATTTCATATCCAGCCGGCCTCGAAACCTGAGTTTCCTGGCTGTTCGCAGAAGTGGTGCGCCTTTTTTTATTTTACAAGTCATCAGAGTGGGGCCCATGGGGCAGGGAGACAATTTGGGGGGGGGGGGGGGGGCACTTTTTTTTTTTTTTTTTTTTTTTTTTTTTTTTTATAGCCACAACACTTCTGCCAGAAGCGATCAGCCAGGAAACTGTCAAGCCAGTCCACGGCTGCTCAACACTAATGTCCACATGCAAATGCAGGCAGATGTAAATTTTGAGGGCTGGCCTAGTGCATTACCAAAGTAAATTTTATGGATTAAATAAAACCAATGAGTGCATACTCTCATTAGCCAATGGCTAAATTAGCGATGTAAACACAATCCAAGTGGCAGGGTGGTCCTAATTTAGAGTTGAAGATCACATGACCCTGAAATCAGACTTGCCATGTGATGCATTTCAAGGGATGAACACTCTTCAGAGCAAAGCTAAGGAGTCTGAGATTAATGCTACTATGCAATGCTTCAGTATCTGTCAACTGTTGCTGACACTCAAAGGACACAGCTTGCTGTACTAGGGGAAGGATGATCAGATATTAGAAAAATTTCCAACATGAAAAAAAATGTGACAAGTCACTAGCGGCATTGCTTTTTGATCCTTCGATGTCAGCTCTTCCTATCATTTATTTTATTCCTAATGTTTGCTTGTTTTCTGTGCCCTGCAGACCCCTTGGGAAGGAGGATTATTTAAACTTCGGATGCTGTTTAAGGATGATTATCCCTCCTCGCCTCCGAAATGTAAGTGTGTGTTTTTGTTTTTGTTTTGTTTTTTTGTAATGTAGTATTTATTAAAATGCTAAGCACTTCCTGTTATAGGGTTGAAAGCGCCCTGGCCCAGTCTTCCATTTGGGATCTCATGTTGTCACACAGGCTTCTGATGAAGGCTACAAGTGGCTCTTTAACAGTTATGTAGGAATCCACTGTTCTGATTGGGACAACCATACTGAGAAAAGCCATGCAGTAAAGGAAGAAAGGTCAAAGCGATCACAAAGTGAAATGAGGCAATTGTTTGATAACACAGTGCTTTAGCAAACTAAATGCCATTCAGCTATGGTTTATGGCTTTTTACAGGTAAACTGCTTTAGGATAACTTTTCATGTACATTGAGCCTCTTTGTAGGACAGGAGGCATTTGTACAATATGAAAAAGCTGGCCATTTCCCCAGAACAGCATTTTCTTATTTATTTATTTTTGAGACCTGAAATGGTTTCAACCTTACAAAATTTTGGATGAATATGTACCCTCTAGCTCGAAACTGCTTATCTCGGGTTAAAGAAGCCCCACCTTTTGGCCTCTTTGATAATGGGGGAGGCCCCTATCCAAGGTCTCCAACCTTTTATTAGGGCAGGGAAAATGAAAAAAATCTACTGGGAGGGTAAAAGACTTGGAAAATATTAGTTTAAAGACGTTTACAAGCTGGAAAAATGGAAAGTAAGGGTCAGAGTAAGGAGTCGGTCTAGTACAGGCACCTGCACAGGTTGAATCCCAACTTAAAGTGAAATGCTACTTGGCTTTATCAAAGACCCTCCTCTGCCATATTGTGTTTAATAATAATTTCAACTACACAATCTATATATAACTGCTTATTTGTCAGAAATTGTTTAAACAAAATGTTAAAGGGGTTGTAAACCCTCGTGTGCTTAAATAAAAAAAATACCCATCATACTTGCCTCCCTTGTGCAATTCGTTTTGCAAAGAATGGCTCTTTGCTCCTCCCTGCATCAGTAAACCCCCTAGGAGATGTGCTTTCCAGGAGGGTTACCGTGCCATAGACACCGAATGCCTGACTTGGCCCGCCCTCTGCGTCATTGGATTTTATTGACAGCCACGGGAGCCAATGGCTGCGCTGCTATCAATCTATCCAATCAAGAGCCGAGAACCCTGGCCAGAGAGGAAGAGCAAATATCCCCTGTATCTGCATGTGTCAATGTCATCGGCACATACGCACTGAAGCAATGGCACCCATTGCTTCAGTGATGAGTGTGCTGTTACTGGCAGCTCCCGCGCGCACGGGAGCGATGTCATCACAGCTCTGGCTAATCACATCGCTGGAGCCCGTGATACCCAGAATTGACTCCGGGGGCTTTGATCTAAGGTAAGTAATTCATAATGAGCTAGTATGCTATGCATGCATACTGGCTTATTATTCCTCCTGTCTTGCAGGGTTTTTTTTAATTTTTTTTTGGTTTACAACCATTTTTTTAAGTAGGGCCAATCTAAATCTCTTGTTTTTTTTATACAGGTAAATTTGAGCCTCCTTTATTCCACCCAAACGTTTATCCTTCAGGCACAGTGTGTCTGTCAATCTTAGAAGAAGATAAGGATTGGAGGCCAGCAATCACAATTAAACAGGTAGGACTCTGACATTTACTGGTTGATCACGAGTTTTGTCACAAATTTCATGTTTAATGCTTTTCATCTCTCCATAGATCTTGTTAGGAATACAAGAACTTCTAAATGAACCAAATATACAAGATCCAGCTCAAGCAGAGGCATACACAATTTACTGGTTAGTATGTCTTGTTTGGACCGTTAACCTGGCCATACATTATACAATTTTTTTTTTCTGTGATCTCCTTTTTACATTTACCTTCAATTGGGTAATGAAAGGGCTGGCCTGGTTGCTTACAAATAGGAAGTGGTTAGGTTTGCCCTTGTATTAATATGGTTTTAGTAAATCTCAGGGAAAATTGTACAAGAGATATAGATGCCAGCCTTGGTCTCTCACTCAGATTCTAAAACCAGTTGAGGTATGCATGTGCTCACTCTGTAGAAAAGTGATATTCAGCCTTTAACCACTGGACGTCAAGTGGTTGTACTGATGTGTGCGTGTTTTGGGTTGTGGTGTGTTTGTTTTTTTTTATTTTTTTTATTTATTTATTTATTTTGAGAGGTCTCTTGTAAAAGTAATCCTATCTAGCTGCTGGATTGCTTTTACAAGCAACAGGAGAGAACATCCTGAATTGAATTTGTTTTAGCTCTGGGTTATGGTAACCTGGAAGCGTTGGTCACATATGAGGTATCACTGTGTATGTCAGATCATGGGCAATAATTCTAGCACTAGACCTCCTGTGTAACTGTAAAGTGGTAACCTGTAAAGGCTTTTAAACGCCACCTATGGATAATTTATGACGTTTGTCGCCATTGTATGGATATGTGCAATTTTAAAGGGACGTGTTTGGTATCTTAACTCATCGTAACATCAGCTTTTAGATTTTGTCTGTGTGTGTGTTTTTTTTTTTTTTTTTTTTTTTTTTTTCCTCCATTAACCACTTTCAGACCGGACCAGTTTGCTGGCTTAAGACCAGACCACTATTTGTGATTCGGCACTGCATCGCTTTAACTGAAAATTGCGTGGTCGCGCGATGTGGCTCCCAAACAAAATTGACGCAATTTTTTTTTCCCACAAATAGAGCTTTCTTTTGGTGGTATTTGATCACCCCCGCGGATTTTATTTTTTGCACTATATAAACAGAGCGACAATTTAGAAAACTTTTTTTTTTTTTTTTTTTTGCTATAATAAATATGCCCCAAAATATATGTAAAAAAAAAAAAAAAAATTTCCCCTCCGTTTAGGCCGGTATGTGTTCTACATATTTTTTGGTAAAAATCGCAATAAGTGATTGATTTGTGCAAAATTTATAGTGTTTACAAAATAGGGGATAGTTTTATGGCATTTTTATTATATAATTAATTATTTTTTTCGCTAGTAATGGCGGCGCGCACGCGATGGCATGACGGCAATTTCAAATGGACGTACCTGTACGCCAATTTGCCTGCCCGTGCCATTCTGCCAACGTACATTGTCAGGCACTGGTCGGGAAGTGGTTAAAATTCAAGTTTTTATTTTCTTTTTTTTTTTCTTTTTTTATGCGTTTTGAAAAAGTTTTAGCTTGAATACCATGTGACATAAAAACTTGCAAAACCCACCAGGGCCTCTGCTTTAAAAAAATTTTTTGGAGGGTCTAAGAAATTTTCTAGCAAAAAATACTGATTGTTGCATGTAAACATGTTGGGGCCTGGGGGTCAAGTGGTTAAAGTAGACCTGTCCTGAAATCAAGTCTTGAACTATGGGTTGCTGCTCATACAATATGCTAAATAAAAATTTTATTGGCCACCAATCAATCATCATTGACACCCTCTCCTGTATGTGGTTCCTCTTTTCTAATGGCCGTTATACTGCAAGTTCACAATGCCTTAGTAACATTCCTGTTATGTGATTAACCTGATTATGTAGTCCAAGCACCTACGAGCAAGCTTGGTCATTGCTATGAGAGAGAAAAGGGGTGGCTTACTGTGGATAACAGTATGAACTGTCAGATTTGGCATAAATGCAACTATATTGGCATCAATATCTGTGGACTTTATGGCAAAACTAACTGTAAATATTCCCTAATACATACTGTCTTTTGTTTTTCAGCCAAAACAGAGTTGAATATGAAAAAAGAGTCAGAGCACAAGCCAAGAAGTTTGCTCCATCATAAACTTCAACCGTGTGGCATCTTACAATAAAAACTTTAAAAAAGAAAAAAAAAACAGAACAGAAAAAGGAAGGGATTGGTTTGGCAAGAACTTGTTTACAAAAACAAAATTTTTTTGCAAAATTGAATGATGCTATATACAAAAAGTCACTTAGGGGAGGGGGTTATGTGTGCCATTTTCCATTTTCGCCACTTGTATAGAGTTCTAAATCTGCTGAATATTCCCCCCAGTTTTTTCATACAGGGTCTCTTCCTTCCGTCTTTTTGTATTTTGATTGTTATGATGTAAAACTTGCTTTTATTTTAATATTGATGTCAGTATTTCAACTGCTGTAAAATTATAAACTTTTATACTTCTATAAATCCACTAGTAATCTATAGTTTTTTCCTTTGCTATCCGATGCAGGCATGCTCTAAAATGTTTAGAACTATATCTAGCCTCTAGCTGGCTGTAGTAAAAAAAAAAAACAGAATGCAATGTCATATTCCACCCCCTCCCTACCCCCCTATATTTCCTTTTTAAGGTTTTTCAATGACTAGGCTGCCATTCTCTGCAACCTAGCGCCTCAGACAGTCAGCAACTTGCTTCTGCATCACTTCCTTTGTGTTTATATGGCGTTCTGTCTGTGTTGCTGTTTAGATTAAATAAACTGTTTATATAAAATTTTTGTTTCTTATCTTTTTCATGAAAAGGACCATAAAAGTAGTAATCTTTTTGGCTTGTAAATTGACATTGAGTTTTTTTTTTCCTGTGCATTCTGTAAAGAAAAGAACAACTTGATGTAATGTTCATGGAACATAGGATACGCAAAGATTTTGGCCTGGTATCTCGATGTAATTGGCTGACAGTCTGTATATGTTTTGTAATCCCAAAATGCAAACTTCAATAAACAGCAGTAAACCAAAAAATATATATATATATTCCTGGTAAGTATAATGAACTTTGTTATAAATCCGGTAATCTCGTAAACACTGTAATGCAAATCGAATGCAAATAAAACAAGTCAATTGGAACTGATTTGTTTTGGTAAACGGTTCTATTATGTCTGTAATTCATGTTTTTGGAGGAAAAAAAAAAAAATTCGGGATGTTTTCAATTTTGAAAGGGGAAGCTACCCTGGGCACAAACTAAGTATGATGGATAACCAACAAAAAAGCCCAGTTGAGTTTGTTTAGACCAGGGGTCTCAAACTGGCGGCCCTCCAGCTGTTATGAAACTACAAGTCCCATCATGCCTCTGCCTGTGGGAGTCATGCTTGTAATGGGCCAGCCTTGCAATGCCTCATGGAACTTGTAGTTTTGCAACAGCTGGGGGGCTGCAAGTTTTGAGATCCCTGGTTTAGACCCACTGAATATGTTCCACTATAAGAAGTGAAAAGTCCTACAGTTGTCTTATTTAGAAATTGGCCACAGCTTGAGAAGAGAATTCCCCCCGTCTGCATGCTGTAGAGAATATCCTTGCTGTGTGTAAGCAGCTTTTCAAGGAAAACTAACTAAAAGACTTTGCACACTTATTTAGTGGATTTAAACCTTAAGTTCAGTTTGGCTTTGACTTGAAATACCCTTATTTTTTTGGGAGAGAAGAGTTGTTGAGCTTCTCTGCTGCGGTTATAAAGACTGTTTCAGTAGACGGCTGAGACAGTGCTATGTAGGAAGGTCTACCTAGGTAAGACTCATAGGATGCCCCTTAATATCTCCCAGATATGATGTTTCCTAAGTAGGCACAATGATGCTGCTGTGGATGACTGAAACCTGTATCTGACCTAAAATGGTGAATGGGAAATACCCTTGCTATGGTTGAGGAAGGAATCTTACATATTTTGATAATTTACATAAAATCAAAGCTGCTGACAATGTGTGCATTTTTTTTTTTTTTTTTTTTTTTTTTTTTTACACTGGCCTATAGTTTAAAAACGTAAATATATAATCTATTACTAATTGTTTTTTTTTTTTTGTTTTTTTTTTTACTACAGGCCAGTGTTGAATATGCAATTTAAAATATTTTCCCTCAACTATAGCAAGGATTTTTTTTTTTTTCCCCCATTTCCTGCTCGTGAAATTGGCTCAGATTGCAAGTACAGTTTGTCATCTAAAAGATCAGCTGTACATGGGGTCTTGCTTTTGTACCTAAATTTGGAATAAGTCTGATGCTAATCCCTACCAGGGTCAGTCATCTGTCAAATGCACAAGCTCCTATTGCCCAATGTATTTCTGGAACTTTGAAAGTTGAATATCAGGAACCTTGGGACTAATCTGAACTTGAGCACAAGGAAGGACCTATGTACTATGGGGACAAATGTGAGTAGAGGCAGACACTTAACTTTATAACATTATGCCAAGCCAAATATTTAAATTCGGGGCCTATTCACACTTTAGTGTGTTTGGTGCATTTTTGCCTCAGCCAAAAAAATAAAAAAATGCGTGTGGACATACATATACCATACATTAAAATGCACTTTAGATTGTACATAAACAAGTCATAATGCATGCTGACAAAACAAAATGTCACCACCAAACCTAGGAGATTGCTGCTAAGGCCAGCCCTTTTTATTCTGCCCCCTGAAGGGGTCAAAAAGCTGCACTTGCAACAGTGTGCTGGAAACGCATTTGGTCATTCTAAACTATTACCAGTTGATACAGCACCCTAAAAAACATCAGGGTCAAATCTGGTACTGTCTGTAACGGGAATATACTGATCACAATGCACATTTGAGTGTGTCTTGTGTTTTACATTGATTTCACTGGAAAACTTACCAGGAATAAAAAAAGGTGTAAATGAGAGCCTTAATGCCCCCCCGAGGTTTGGCCGTAGTGTGGGTGCAGGTCACCTCTGGTTTTCCAGAGACTTCTGTTATCTTTATCGTACATCATGGGACACAGCGCCACAGTAATAACTGTATGGGTTATATGGCATGTTCAGGTGGTGGACACTGGCACCCCCTAAACAGGAAGTTCAATTCCCCATATAACCCCTCCCCTTACCAGGGGTATCTCATTTTTTTATTTTTTTGCCGGTGTCGTAAGTGTTTTTACCCCAAGCAAAGATCAGCGCCATAAAGGCGCTGGTTCAGAGGGTCAGGTCAAAGAAGGATCCTTCCATTCTCCTTTTGTATGAGGTTGTGGGGGAGGGGAATGGCTTCATTTGAAGCAGTTCCCTATTCTAAGTTTCATTCAAGACTGCTGTAAAACAGTATCCTATCGGCCTGGAACAAGATTCAGGCACGAGATTTTCCAATGTGTTTGTTGCCAAAAGTGCGCCGGAGCCTCGGTTGGTGGAGGATATCGGAAAATCTGCAGAAGGGGAAATCCTCCTTACTGGTTACCTGGAAGGTGATAACAGATGCCAGCCTTTTCAGGTTGGGGAGCAGTCCTGGAAGAAGCGTCTGTCCAAGGGAAATGAGCCAGAACCAAAAGGACCTTTCCCATCATAATTCTAGAGATTTGGGCAGCGAGTCTAGCCCTAAGGGCCTGGACATTCAGGTTGCAAAATTCTCCTGTCAGGATTCAATCCGACAATGCCACAGCAGTGGCTTATATTAATCACCAAGGGGGCATCAAAAGTCTGGCAGCCCAGGGAGAGGTAAACCATATCCTAACCTGGGTAGAAAATGCCGTGCATATCGGCAATCTTCATTCCAGGGGTAGAGAACTGGTAGGCAGACTACTTAAGTCACCAGCAGTTGTTCCTGGTGCCTTCACCCTGACATCTTTCTGGCTATGTGCCAAAAATGGGGGGGGGGGGAATCCCAGATGTAGATCTGTTTGTGTCCAGGTTTGATAACAAAGTCATCAACTGTGTCAAGAACAAGGGATCCACTTGCATGCAGGACCAGATGTGTTGGTGACCCCGTGGGATCAGTTCTTACTGATTTATGTATTCCCTCCTATTCTGCTGCTACCTTGACTTCGCACGATCAAGTGGGAAAGGAAGTCTGTAGTTCTTGTGGCCCAGAAGATCTTGGTATGCAGAAATGGTAAAGATGGTGGTAGGGGCCCCATGGACATATTCTTTTGGTCCTATTTTTTCAATGTAGTGAGAGCAGTCAAAATCTGTTAGAAGGCGACTGCTCAGATTCGGAAAACAGATGTTTTGTTCGTGTTGCCTGAAGGTCCTAGGAAAGGACAGGCAGCATCGAAATCCACTATTGCCAAATGGATTTGGCAGGTAATTCAAGCTTATGGCTTGAAGAGGAAAGTTCCACCTTTTTCGGTCAAAGTGCACTCCACCAGGGCTGTTAGTGCTTCCTGGGCAGTGCATCCCCCAAGCCTCCATGGCTCGAATCTGCAAGGCCGCAACCTGGTCTTCAGTCCATACATTCACCAGATTCTAGTGCCTTTGGGCGTAGTGTTCTGCAGGCAGCAGTATAGGTCCTACTTTTGTTTGTCCCTTCAGGTGCCAATGCTCTGGGACATCCCATACAGTTATTACTGTGGCCCTGTGTCCCGTGATGTCCCGATAAAGAAAATAGGATTTTTTTTTTATAATGGCTTACCTGTAAAATCCTTTTTCTTGGAGTAGATCACGGGACACAAGTCCCTCCCCTCTTTCTGGTTACACCTGTATTGTTTTGCCACAAAACTGAGGTATTCTTGGTAAGGGCAGTGGTTATATGGGGAATTGAACTTCCTGTTTATGGTGTGCCAGTGTCCACCACCTGAATGTGCCATATAAACCATACAGTTATTACTGTGTCCCGGGATGTACTCCAAGAAAAGGATTTTTACAGGTAAGCTGTTATAAAAATCCTATTTTTGTTTTCTGAAGGTGAATCAAAGATGCAGAGGGGGGGGGGGGGTGCACCTATTTACATTTTTGTGGTGTCAAGGCACCCCATTAAAATGAATGGTCTGCTGATGCACCCTGACCTGAAATTCACCCCCACCATTCACTATTGTATATTTTATTTTGAATGGCACCCAACACACCTGCAGTGCAGCATGCCAAAGTGTAATTGAACTAACTCTTCCCGTGGTTCAGACATATTAGTGTTGAGCTCCTGACTGTACAGATCTTCTGTAAGGTTTGGATGTTTTACACTTGGCCTTACCCGGCATATATATATATATATATATATATATATATATATATATTCCAGCTCACATTACAACCATATAAGCACCAGCAGATTTGGTGGTCTTCACTGGGGTGCATTAACTCCACAGTTAAAGGGTTTGTTAACCCACTAGATCAGGGATAAGCAATTAGTGGACCTCCAGCTGTTGCAAAACTACAACTCCCTTCATGCCTCTGGGCATCATGCTTGTGGCTGTCAGTCTTGCTATGCCTCATGGGACTTGTAGTTCTGCAACAGCTGGAGGTCCGCTAATTGCAGATCTCTGCACTAGAAATGGCATAATCCTCTGTGTTTAAGTTTAATGTGCCCTGTGTCAATGCCTTATAAAAAAAAATAATGCTGCAATATACTTTTAGAGCACTGGCCAGCAGTCACATGATCCGCTGGCTCTCTCCTCGCCTGACAGCTGCAGTGGGCAGGGCTAAGGATCCCCTGCTGACGTCAGGTGGAGAGGTGCCCCCCCCCCCTGCTGCAGCTGTCATGCAAGAGAGGAAAGAGATGGCAGAGCATGTGACTGCCGAACAGTGCTCTGAAATGGGTATATTGGAGCATTATTTTTATAAGGCATAGACACAGGGCCCTTTACACTAATACATAGAGGATTTTGTCATTGTAACCGTAATTTGAGCAGCAGGAGAGGGGTGGGGAGCAGAGTGGCATGGAGCTGATGGGGGTGGGAGCGAGCACAGAGGAGGCAGGGCTGCGGATGATGGAGGCACATAAACTGACCATGATGTCAGGGCTCAGCAGCCATGATATAGAATATGGTCAGTTTACAGAGGAGAGGGTATCAGGCAGGATTAGCCAGGTATTGCAGGTGATAGAGGGGTCCAAATGACACCGCACAAGCACTGTGCTGTATAACATGCTTTTAAGGGAACGGGATTTTTAATTTTTTTGGGGTTAACCAACCCTTTAACTCTTTACACACAGTAGACGCCACTTGTTTTACCAAACACGCACATTTTGCACAATCTGCTGGTGCAATTTTGACTTTAAAAAAAAAAAAAAAATGTTTTGCTGCTATGCTCAGACGGGTATGTAATAGTTTTACAATATGGTATCTCTGGCTTCTTACAGGGGTAAAGATTTCTTTAAAAGCTGAAGTTTAGGTAAAAATTATGTTTGACCTAGCTTACGTCTAAAGAAGTGTCTCCCATGGATCCAGGAGAAATGTTCACTGTAGTGGTGACCTGTCTTCCTGTTTCTGAAGTTCTGCATGCAGAGGACTAAAAGCTTTTGGCCTGAATTAAAAAAAAAAAAAAATCCTGAAGTGGACTCAATCTCCTCCATTGAAAAGTTCTTCCATTGCTTTAACTGACTGTGACACAATTTCTGAATGGGGAAAGAGAAGTCTCTGATCTATAAAATGTACCCCCCCCCCCCCCATTCTTAGATTGTGTTACAGGCAATGTAAAGCCCCATACACACTATCAGTTTTTCTGCTGAGTTTTTCCTTCAGATTTACCAAAACCATATAATATGAGGTCAAACCTTAGGAATTTCAATTTGTATGCAATCAGGCAGGCCCTTGTACTACATGGTTTTGGTAAATCTGAAGGAAAAAGTCAGCAGAAAATCTGATAGTGTGTATGGGGCTTAAGATCTTTTCTCAAATGAGGAGGCTTTTTCTAACCAAATTCACATGAAAGCCGTGTCAGTGGATGCAGCAGCCCATACAAGTGCCCCAGTGGAATGCGGCTCTCGGGAGGAAGGGGTGGGGCAGGCACTCGATGTGGAGGAGGAGCCCTGCCAGGGGACCCAGGAAAAGGAGGATAGGGGCTGCATAGAGGAGGTAGGTAGAACATTATTATAAAAAAAAAAAATAAAATCACTTAATGGAGCATTCAGAGGTTTAGCTTGATGATCTTATATTGTTTTAGAAAGAAAAATGGTGCAAGAAACTTTATAGAGGATAATATTTGACTGATTCAACTAATGTTTAGTTCTGTGCAGAGTTCATTTTGTTTGGAAAGTAATTTCCATCTGTCAGTGTCAACGGCTGTCATAAATGACTGATCATTATGTCAATGGTAAGAGAGGGTTTTACAGATATAAAACAACCAATCAATGAGTGTGAGAAGTTTGCTGAAGGGGGTGTTAGTGTTTTATTATGCTTCAACCGATGCCTTTTTTTTTTTTTTTTTACAGAATGTCATAACCAACATATTTCTGAATGTGTAATATTATGCTACATAAAATATGTGAATCCTATATATGATTCTTGTGTGAGGACTTGTGTGTCCCCATCAGCCTTCTTTATCTGGTAATGTAGGCATGTTTGATTTATGTTCTTAACCACTTCCTTCCCCACGCAGGGATCTCCCATCCTGGGCTGGCATCATATGACGTCCTGGGCTACCTGGCCACCTAGGGGGGCGTGTGTTCCGGCCACATCACGCTGGAACCGATGAGCGTGCCAGGCGTCCGCGATTGCTGGTAACCGAGTCGGGACAGATACATGTCCTGTCAGGGGAGAGGAGACCGATGGTGTGTTCCCAGTACAGAGGAACACCGATCCGTCTCCTCCCCTTGTAAGTCACCCCCCCCCTGCAATTTTGATTCTGTGATCTACAATCAACAGCCGGGCTGAGTGACAGGCTGGATAATATAGATCCTTGTAGTCGCCCCAGCCTGGCCATTGAGCGTGAGCAGAACCTAGCTACGCGCTGGGTCGGCCATGACATGCCCCTTCTGCTCCAGGGGTGGCCAGTGAGCTATATGCTCCAGGGCACACATATGACCGGGCTGCTGCTGTCTGTGTCACAGAGTGCCATGGCCAACATCCATCCCATACTGATCGGGTGATGGGTCTGTGGTGGAATGCGTCCAGCAATAGCGACAGGAGAGGTAAGTACAGCTCTCCCTGCCTCGGCAGGATGGAGCAGCTGGGCATTCCCTGGGAGGTTGATTAGGGGGGTCTCTCACTCTCCCTATCCCTCATTCCCTCCTTCCCCTGCTGGGGCCGCTGTGTGACTAGGCATGAGGTGCAGTGTATGTACCTGGCCGGGGGTCCTCCAGACTTTGACGGGGTGCTGTGCTGGCTGTTAGGGTCCGCTTTTTCTTTCACTGCCTTTTTTCCTTCAAGGTGAAGTGCTTAGGCTATTTGACATGAGGAGAGGCCATGGCCATTTTCCTGTAGTCTTATGCAGTATATGTTCTGTCAGCCATTTTCTTGGTGTTTTTTTTTATTGCTAGGATGGCCGACGGCCATATTCTTGTAGCCTCAGAGCGGTTTACCTCCAGTGCTGGTGTCTGTGTACCTCAGAACAGCACAATTTTTACTTTGTGACTGGCAGAGGGCAGAGTACACTTGGTCGGGGTGGTGAGTCCTGCGGGGGGGGGGCCTCAGTCTGCGAGCAGCTAGGAGGGTGGGATTTGTGTACCTTGCCTTAAGTCCCTAAGTTGTGGCAGACGAGTGAGGGTCAGTATGTCAACCGGCTCACCTGCTCAAAATGTGGTGCCTATGGACGCTTTGTCGGCAGTCCTGGAGACCTTGGTTTCCATGGTGGAAGCAGCGTGTGGGTGCAAGGGGGGGTAAAAAACGCCCCCTGCCCCCCCCCGTCTTCTGGGAAGAGCTCTGATTCAGACTCGGGCCACGCGGTGACCGGCAGGCCCTTTTCTGACGTGTCAGAGGATGCGGACCAGGACCGTTCAGATGGTGAGAATGATTCTGTGTCCGGGTTAGTGCAGAAAAAAAGCGCTACTAGGAGCACTTACCACTGCTGTGCGGGATACCCTGAAGATATAGGATGCAGCAGGAACTTCTGCTGAGGTGGCAGCGGTGGTCCCTTTTGGGTCTCGCAAACCAGCCCACACGCCTAAGGTGTTTCCGTATTTGATTTATTTTGATAAGTTCATCTACAGGGAATGGGGAAGCCCGCAACAGCCTTTTCAGTCCCGAGAAGAATGGCGGTGCGTTACCCCTTTGAGGAGAGCCTCCTGAAAAAATGGGCATCTCCTCCGGTCATTGACCTCCTGGTATCCAAGTTAAATAAAGTAACCACGATTTCGGTAGAAGGGACCCAAGACGCCAACAGGAGGGCCGAGGCAGTGGTCCGCTCCATGTTTATGGTGGTGGGTCGGCGTTACGACCTGTGCTGGCCACAGCCTTGGTGTCGCAGACGCTTACTGAATGGGCAAAGTCGTTGCACCGTGAATTGGAGAAGCAACAGTCTTCCCCAGTCTGTAGAACTGGCAGATCAGTTAGTGCATGGCCTTAAGTATGTCTGTGATGAAGCCCTGGATGCGGTCCCCCTGCTCTCTAGAGCATCAGTATGAGCAGTGGTGCTACGGCGCCTGATTTGGCTGAAATGCTGGTCTGCGGACCAGTCATCTAAAAAAAGCAGTGGCGGATTTACCCTTCCAAGGTCAGAGGCTATTTGGAGCTTCGCTGGATGACATTATTAAAAATGTTACCGGTGGCAAGGGCCCTCTTTTTCCGCTCAGAAATGGCTTTTTTGCTCGCCTGGGTCGGCAGGTAAGCATTCCAAGTCCAACAAGGTTGCCTGCTGAAGGACAAAAGCGTCCCTGGTTTCACGAGCCAAACAAGTCTGCAAGCAAAAATTTTAACGCATAAAGGTTTGCCCCCGCCCGACTCTCGGGTGGAGGGTCGCCTTCGGGAGTTTGCAGCTCGGTGGACAGACCTCCCTACTGTCCAACCAATGGGTCTGCGAACTGGTTTCATCAGGATACAAGATGGTTTCTTTCTTTTTCACCAACGTACCTCTGCTTCCGGTTCATCGGGAAGCCCTGTTCAGGGCAGTACAGGACCTGCTGCTGCGAGGGGTGACAGTACATGTACCGACGCTGTCAATGTTTCAGGGATTCTACTCCAATCTGTTTGTAGTCCCCAGAAAGGATGGGGGAACGTCCAATCCTGGATTTGAAGGCCCTCAACAGCTTTATGAAAGTGCAAAGGTTCAGGATGGAATCAGTTCGCTCCGTGGTCGCTGCACTCCATCAGGGGGACTTCCTGGCGTCCTTGGATATCAAGGAAGTGTACTTACATATACCCATATGCCTCAGGCATCAGAGGTTTCTGCGATTTGCAGTCGGGGTAGAGCACTACCAGTTTGTGGCTCTCCCTTTTGGCATGGCGTCAGCACCCTGAGTCTTTACCAAAGTGTTAGCTCCAATTCTGGCGCTGTTAAGGCAACGGGGGATCGAAATCGTGGGTTACCTAGACGACCTCCTTCTGAGAGCAGCTTCTGCCTCAGAATTAAGGTAGGATGTAGCAATCACCATACAGATTCTCCGTAAGTTTGGTTGGGTGCCGAACCTAAAGAAGTCGGTGTTAGTGCTGACTCAACGACTGGAGTACCTGGGCTTACTGTTGGACTCCTCAGAAGCGAGAGTTTTTCTCCCTTCAGACAAGCTGCAGACTCTTCAAGCTGCGGTGAAGTTGTTGGTGAACCACAGGTGGTTCACGCTGCGCTTCTGAATGCGAGTTCTGGGCCTCATGGTAGCCACTTTCGAATTGGTACTGTACGCTCAATTTCACACTCGAGTCCTGCAAAAGGAGATTTTGTAAAAATGGAACAAATCTCCATTATCTCATGATTGTCAAAGTCGGGTGCGCTAGCTAGTCAGGGATTCCCTTCTCTGGTGGCTGAGGTCTTCGGTCCGGGAGATCGTTCCTTCCTCTCCATTGGACGGTGATCCAATGGAGAGGACACCAGCCTGACCCATTTGGGGGGGGGGGAGTTTTGGGCATACAGTCAGCCCAGGGCCTCTGGTTGCGGGAAGAATGAGGCTACAAGGGTGTCTGGTCAGGATCCATTTGGACAACGCCATGGCGGTGGCATATGTCAACCATCAAGGAGGAACAAGGAGCTCGGCTGCAGCAAAGGAAGTCACTCACATCCTCCAGTGGGCAGAGCAGCACGTGCTGGCCCTGCCGGCCATATACATTCCGGGCATAGAAAACTGGCAGGCAGACTACCTAAGTCGTCAGTTGCTGGACCCAGGGGAATGGTCGTTGCATCCGGATATATTCCGGATCCTTTGCCTAAAGTGGGGCACACCAGATGTGGACCTCCTGGTTCAATCGGAAGGTGCAGAGCTTGGTGTCCAGGACAAAAGACCCCTGGGCGGACACGTCAGACGTGTTGGTAGCTCCATGGGGGCATTATCGGCTGATTTATGCCCCCTCCCCTCAAACTTCTACCACGTCTGCTGCGCAGAGTGGAGGCCAAGGGGATTCTGGTGATTCTGATTGCCCCAGATTGGCCTCGATGTGCTTGGTAAGCCAAATTAGTACGACTGGTGGCGGATGTTCCTTGGCAGCTGCCGATGCGAGAGGACCTTCTATCGCAAGGTCCGATACTTCATCCTGCTTTACCGTCGCTGGTTTTAACGGCATGACTGTTGAAAAACCAATGGTACTAAGGGACCGAGGTCTGTCAGACTCTGTAATTTCCACTATGCTGAGGGCACGGAAGTCGTCTTCTCAAAAGATTTACCATTGTACATGGAAGGCTTACATCTCCATGTGTGAGGAGATGGGGTAGTGTCCGCTCATTTATTCAGTTTCCAGGATCCTGCTGTTTTTGCAGCGGGGAGTGAATCAGAAACTTGCCTTAAGCACCATCAAGGGACAGATATCAGCCTTGGCTGTCTTTTTCCAATGTCCCTTGGTGACTCACTCATTGATGAGTATTTTTGTGCAGGGGTTCGTCACGTAGTCCCTCCAGTTCAACCACCACTACCTCCATGGGATCTGAATCTGGTGCCATCAGAAACAGCCGTTTGAAAACATTAGGGAGATTCCCTTGTTAACTATTTTTCTCAGAAAGTATTCTTTCTAGTGGCTAATACATCTGCCAGGAGGGTTTCTGAGTTGGCGGCCTTGTCATGCAAGTCTCCTTACCTGGTCCGCAGCCCTCTTTCCTTCCAAAGGTGGTTTTGTTTCATTTCATCTAAATGAGGACATCATGTTACCATCCCTATGCCCTAAGCCGACACAACCGAAAGAAGTTGTCTTACATTCTCTGGACGTGGTCCTGGCTGTACGGGGTGTATCTGTCTGCTACGGCTCTCTCCCAGAAATCAGACTCTCTGCTGTGGCTGGTCCAAAAAAAGGTCTGGCGGTCTGGTCGACCACCATTTCTCGGTGGATCAGACAGATCGTGGTTCAGGCCTATGCCTTAAAGGGGCGGTGTCCCCTTTTCCTGTCACGGCTCATTCCACCAGGGCAATTGGAACTTCCTGGGCTTTCCGACATCAAGCGTCTGTCTCCCAGGTGTTTAAGGCGGCGACTTGGTCGTCCGTTCACACTTTCACTAAATTCTACAAAGTTGACGTAAGTGCATCTTTGGATGCCTGTTTTGGCTGCAAGGTTTTACAGGCAGCTGTGTATGGTTGCAATTTACACTTTCTTTCAGTTACAAGTTTGTTGTGAACTCATCTTTTGATGCATAAGTTGGCCGCAGGTTTTGATGATGGCTGTTTAAGATGGCAACTCCTCTGTAGAGGTGTTCCTTTTTATGTTTTGCTGTTTCCACCTCTCGTTTTTTTTTTTACACTGCTTGGGGATGTCCCTAAGGTCAAGAATTAAAGGAGCTGTGTCCGTCAATGCACGAAAAAGAGAAAATGGGATTTTTGTACTCTCCGTAAAATCCTTTTCTCTGAAGTTTATTGACGGACACAGCACCCACCCCTCCTATTTATGTTTGTACTTTTTGACGAACTGAGCTGCAGGAAGCAGCGTGAGGGGTTATAGCCAGAGGGACTGCCCCCTGGGCGGTGTTGTGCAGTCTTGCTGTTTTTACATGTTCTGCCTAGTCCTCTCCTGAAGGTGGTGTGATAACCCTAAGGTCAAGAATTAAAGGAGCTGTATCTGTCAATGAACTTCAGAGAAAAGGATTTTACAGTGAGTACAAAAATCTATTTTTTTTTAGCACTGATCGCTGTACATTATAAATGTGAATGGTGCTAAAATAATGTCAAAAGTGTCCGACATGTCCGCCACAATCTCAGTCACGTTAAAAATCTCAGATTGCCGTCGTTGCTAGTAAAAAAAAATAAAAATAATAAAAATGCCATAAATCTCCCACCTCTGTGTACCAAAGATACTAGGAGGCTCTTTATGTTTTTACTTCTTAATACTCCTAGAGGCAAGTCCCCTGATCCTCGTCGGTCCTTGGAAGGGCCCGATGGGGGGGGGGGTCCCCCTGTTCATTGTTTCCTATCCACACACTGCTATTAGCCCAAAGCCTCTTGAATTTATGTAATTGCTGATAGTTCATATGTTAGTTTTTTCTGTTTCCTGATTTCTTAGGCTCAGTACATTCTGTATTCTATTTGTTCTTGCCTAATCAGCCATGTATAACTGTTTATAGACCTTATCAATATACCGCAAAGTCAAGGACGTTGCTTTTGTTTATCCATGTAATGTGCTGTGTACCTGTTTGTGTTATGTACGAATAAAAAAATCTTTTTGAGGAAAAAAAAAAAAAAAAAAAAATGCCATAAATCTATCCCGTATTTTGTAGGCGCTATAAATTTTGCGCAAACCAATCAATATACGCGTATTGCAATTTTATTTTTTTTGCCAAAAATATGCCAACTACCACCAAAAGAAAGCTCTATTTGTGGGGGGGAAAAAATGAAATGTGGGTACCGTATTGCATGACCATGCAATTATCATTCAAAGTGCGACAGCGCTAAAAATTGGCCTGGGCAGGAAGGGGGTGAAAATGCCCTGTATTGAAGTGGTTAATTCTTTTTTTTTTTTTTAAACACAGTAACCATGTTTTATAAAGGTATCCTGAGTACAGCCAGAAATATTGAGTTTGAAAAAGATCGAACATAGGAAGCGAGATGGGACTTTGTATGAGGCAGGTGGCAACCAAAAAGGATAATGCATGTATATATGAAATATATAGCAAAGCCATCAAATATATACACACAAATAACAGTTCAGAAGTACAGTTCACAAATACATAAAAATAAAGATATAATTGCATATTCCAAACAGTTTATATACACACATTATAAAAGGGACATAGCAGCACATTCTAGTAAGCCATGTATGGAGTATATACTCTGTATGAGGATTAGAAAGTAGCAGAGATTAATGGAGTACATGTAATAATAATTGTTGAATTGAATAAAAACATGGTGCATCCTATCAATGCTCAACATGTTTCATGTTACTAAAACACTTCATCAGGACAGGTACGTCAACTAGTCTGTAAGAATTATAAAAACTAAATGAACTCTAGTTGAAACTCCAACTACAAAGGAAGGGGAGAGAAGGAACATATTGAGGCTAGATTGCTTACATGGAGTTGGGATTGAGAGGTATGTACTACTGCAATTTGAAGAAGCCACTAATATAGTCTGTCTGTCCCGGGAGCTGAGGAAGTCACGCTGCACGCGGGGTGAACATCCAACCACGAGATTCCCAGGGAATAGATTCTCTGTGGTATTAAAATGGTACCATAGGGTGAGGCTCTGAAGGATTTTGTGAAATAATTAAATTGCTAGAGAGGTATTCTTGGTACTGGGAACACACGATCGGTCTCCTCTCCCCTGACAAGACGTTGATCTGTGTGTTTACACACAGGGATCCATGTCCCTGCTCTGTGACCAGCAATCGCGGGTGCCTGGTGGACATCGCGGCTGCCAGGTACGCGCATCCACTCCTGAGTGACGCGGCGCGCGCCTCCTAAGGTCCGGGAAGCCAAGGACGTCATATGACGACCACCCAGGATGAGAGAGCCACCTTATGGCTGTCATTTGACTATACGCGGGATGGGAAGAGGTTAATATTCCCCACCAAATATGCATCTGTATGAAAGAAAAAAAAAAAACCTCTCCTAGTGCTTTCTGAATCCTTTATTCAATAATAATAAAGATTAAACACAAGCAGAGTAGCAAAAAAATTAAATAAAAATTCAATATATGTAAACCAAATTGGTGTCACTAATCGACAGCCTCAACCCTACTCTCATGGCTTTTAAAGCACCCATTAGCATGATGGAGTCAGTAAGATTCATTGATGAAGTCCCTCTGCAGGAAAATATGTGAAAAGGTGGTGGTGGGGGGGAGGAGGGAAGGGGAGTCTGATTTTTAAAGGAGTTTTAAAGTCTCGTAGATTTTCATCCTAATGTATTCTATGCATTAAGGTGAAAAACCTGTGCTGCAGCTTCCCCCCACCCTTTTTCTTACCTGAATCCTATCGTTCCAGCAACGAGCCCAACAGCTCCAGCCACTGTCTCAGACCCTCATTGGATAAATAGATAGCAGTAGGAGCCCAGTCCTTCTGTCTGTCAATAGATGCAGCATCAGGGAGCACACCTGAATGGGTGCCCCCATGAAATGCAGCTCTCCTTGGTGGCACTCGATGAAGAGGAGGACTCAGGAGCACCACAGGGGAACCCCAGAAAAATAGGCTCGGTCCGCTGTGTGCAAAACCCTTGGAAAGAGCAGTTAAAGCGGGGTTCCACCCTAAAGTGGAACTTCCGCTGATCGGAACCCTCCCCCCTTCCGGTGTCACAATTGGCACCTTTCAGGGGGGAGGGGGGTGGAGATACCTGTCAAAGACAGGTATTTACACCCACTTCCGGGCATAGACTCCCGTGGGAGTCTATGCCTCTTCCTGTCCTGCTGCGCTGTCTGCTGGGACACACACGGGTCCCAGAGACAGCGCGGACAATTCCTATTGCGCTGAGCGACTCGCGCATGCGCAGTAGGGAACCGGGAAGTGAAGCCGATTCGCTTCACTTCCTGATTCCCTCACCTAGAATGGTGGCGGCAGCAGCCGAGAGCCGAGCGATCGATCGGCCTCGGCTGCCGGCATCGCTGGACCCCGGGACAGGTGAGTGTCCATTTATTAAAAGTCAGCAGCTGTAGTATTTATAGCTGCTGGCTTTTTTTTTTGTGATTCAGCACTGCGTTGCTTTAACTGACAATTACATGGTTCTGCGACGTGGCTCCCAAACAAAATTGGCGTCCTTTTTTTTCTCCCCACAAATAGAGCTTTCTTTTGGTGGTATTTGATCACCCATGCGGTTTTTATTTTTTGCGCTATAAACAAAAAAAGAGCGACAATAATAAATATCCCCCCCCAAAAAAAATATTTTTTTTTTCCTCAGTTTAGGCTGATACATATTCTTCTGCATATTTTTGGTAAATAAAAATTGCAGTAAGCATTTATTGATTGGTTTGCGCAAAAGTTATAGCGTTTACAAAATAGGGGATAGTTTTATGGCATTTGCACTGCTCCTACAGCGCCCCTGCCCATTGTTAGCGGTGATTAAAAAAAGCTTGCCCAGAGAATGGAGTTTGCATATTCTCCCTGTGCCTGCGTGGGTTTCCTCCGGGTACTGCGGTTTCCTCCCACACTCCAAAGACATGCTGGTAGGTTAATTAGACCCTTTACAAAAAAATTGGCCATAATATGTGTATATGTATGTCAATGTTGTAAGTGTGTCGGGACTCTACAGGTTAAAGGACCGCATAAATAGATGCAGATGGACACCGGTGGCAAGAGAAGCGCCCTGAGGCGATTCAGTTCGGATAGGTAGCGCTATACAAGTCATTCATTCATTCAGAATCCATCCACCTCACAGGTGGGGCATATCAAGATGATTATTGCACAGGGGTGCCTTAGGCTGGCCACAATAAAAGGCCACTCTAAAATGTGCCGTTTTACTGTATTGGGGGGGAGGGGTGGTGGGTCTGAAAACCAGTCAGTATCTGGTGTGACCACCATTTGCCTCAGGAAGTGCAGCGCATATCCTTCACATAGAAGGTTGTTGATTGTGGCTTGTGGAATGTTGGTTCAGTCCTCTTTAATGGCTGTGTGAAGTTGCTGGATATTGGCAGGAACTGGAAAATAATATGCGCCGATCCAGAGCATCCCAAACATGCTCAATGGGTGACATGTTCGGGGAGTATACTGGCCATGCAAGAACTGGGATGTTTTCAGCTTCCAGGAATTGTGTACAGATCCTTGCAACATGGGGCCATGCATTATCATGCTGCAACATGAGGTGATAGTCGTGATGAATGGCACAACAATGGGCATCAGGATCTCGTCACGGTATCTACAGAGATATCGTGACGAGATCCTGATGCCCATTGTTGTGCCATTCATCACGACTATCACCTCATGTTGCAGCATGATAATGCATGGCCCCATGTTGCAAGGATCTGTACACAGTTCCTGGAAGCATTCAAAATGCCATTAATAAAGTTCACCTGTGTTTGTTGTCCATAGCATACACCTGCCCATACTGTAACCCCACCGCCACAATGAGCCAATTGATGTATAACATTGACATCAGCAAACCGCTCACCCACACAACACCATATATGCTGTCTGCCATCTGCCCTGTACAGTGAAAACCGGAATTCATCCGTGAAGAGAAAACCTCTCCAAAGTGCCAGATGCCATTGAATGTGAGCATTTTGCCACTCAAGTCGGGTATGATGACGAACGGCAGTCAGGTCGAGACCCCGATGAGGACGACGAGCATGCACTACTCACTAACACAGTTTTAGACAGATTTGTGAACAAAATTTGAGAGAAATAGGCCTTTTGTGTACATAGAAAAAGTCATAGATCTTTGAGTTTAGCTCATGATAAATGGGGCAAACACAAAAGTGTTGCGTTTATAATTTTGTTCAGTGTACTTTAAGCAAGGTTCTTCTGGTCTCCAGTTCAATGCAGAGTAAAATTCCTTGGTAGAGCAAGCCTAGTGTGATTTATTAAAAATCACCAGTACTCATATTTGTTCTTCCTAAGCATTAGTGGTCTGTATAAAAATCTGTATAAAAATAAGTGACTGACATGGTTTATACCAGTGTTTCTCAACTCCAGTCCCCAAGGTGCCCCAACAGGTCATGTTTTCAAGATTTCCCTCAGATGAAACGGCTGTGGTAATTACTAAGGCAGTGGAACTAATCAAATCACATGTGTAATTGACAGCCTGACCTGTTGGGGTGCCTTGAGGAGTGGAGATGAGAAACACTGGTGTATACAATAGACAACTAGACATATATATCACCTATCCATTTCCACATGAAGACCAGTAATAAAACAATTCTTGTCATATTGAACAGATAGTATCATGGAATAAACTGACATATTTCAATAAAAATCTTCTTGGTTTTGAAGTAGTCATATACAGTATCTCACAAAAGTGAGTACACCCCTCACTTTTTTGTAAATATTTTATTATATCTTTTCATGTTACAACACTGAAGAAGTGACACTTTGCTATAATGTAAAGTAGTGTGTGTACAGCTTGTATAACAGTGTAAATTTGCTGTCCCCTCAAAATAACTCAACACACAGCTATTAATGTCTAAACAGCTGGCAACAAAAGTGAGTACACCTCTAAGGGAAAAATTTCAAATTGGGCCCAATTAGCCATTTTCCCTCCCCGGTGTCATATGATTTGTAAGTGTTACAAGATCTCAGGTGTGAATTGGGAGCAGGCGTGTTAAATTTGGTGTTATCGCTCTCCCTCTCTCATACTGGTCACTGGAAGTTCAACATGGCACCTCAAGAACTCTCTGAGATCTTAAAAAAAAGAATTGTTGCTCTACATAAAGATGGCCTAGGCCAGTGATGGCGAACCTTGGCACCCCAGATGTTTTGGAACTACATTTCCCATGATGCTCTGGCACTCTGCAGTGTACTGGAGCATCATGGGAAATGTAGTTCCAAAACATCTGGGGTGCCAAGGTTCGCCATCACTGGCCTAGGCTATAAGAAGATTGTCAAGACCCTGAAACTGAACTTCAGCACGGCAGCCAAGCGGTTTAACAGGACAGGTTCCACTCCGAACATACCTTGCCATGGTCGACCAGAGGAGTTGAGAGCAAGTGCTCAGCATCAAATCGAGAAGTTGTCTTTGGGAAATAGACAAATGAGTGCTGCCAGAAGCGGGGGGGGGGGGGGGGGGTTGGGGGTTGGCTGACAGAGATTAGGTGGGTGGCTGACAGGAAGGAGGCTGACAGTAGATGAGACCAACCTCAGGACAGAGACACACAGCATCCTGCACATGACACGTTCAATTCGGCCAATCATACAGGGCACCCGCTGGGCTCAGGGCGCACTGATGTCCCAGCACGGTGTAACAGTGATAGCAGGCACGGGATGCGTAGTGCCTCTTGAGATCCACTGCCACAGGACGGTGGTATGCCTGGTGGGTGGAAATCTGGGCACATGTGTCGAAACCCGGACTGACCGGGTCAAAACCGGACAAGTGGCAACTAGGGATGCACCGAATGGGTTTTTTTGGTGCCGAAACCGATACCGAAAATGAAAAATACACTAGGCCGAAAACCGATACCGAAACAGCACCGAAACCGAAAATGGCTTTTTTTATATATTAAAAAAAATATATATATATAAAATTGCCTTATATAGTATTATTCATTATAGTATTCATATTCAACTGAATCATTAATTTTATGAATAAAAGAATAGTCCAGTAATGGAAAATAACAGTACTTTAATAAAGCAACCCAAATAAATTGGACAGTGGACACAGAAGATAAAATCATAAAATCAAATAAAATACAAAATTAAATGATTACTACCGCATATCCTGCAGTGTAGACTGCAGTCAGTGCACATTGAACCATAACAACAAAATAAATAAAAAAAATGAAATAAAATTAATAATATAAAAATAAAACGACTAAGACTAAGTCTAAGAAGACTTAATGTCTTAGACTTTATTAATTTTCAACTTAAACCAGAAGAACTAGTAGTAATTCAGTTATCTCTCCCTAAGGTGTCAGCGGCTGCATGTGCGATAAAAGTGTATGTATGTTGCTGCGGGTTACACACACAGTCATACAGTAGACCACACTGTTTTCCGGCCCCCGGGTATGAGCAGAGACAGCCTGGAACACAGTCTACAGTCTGGTCTACAGCAGCGGTGTTCGGGCAATCACAGAAAGCAATGTAGACTAGTCTGTTTCTGGAAGTCTCTGCCCATATCTGGAACACCGTGTGGTATAGTGTATAGTACTGGAATATGTAGACAGCCACAGATACAGGACATACAGTTTTGCACATGCAGCGGGCTGAAAGCTTAAGGAGAGACAATCAATGACTGACAGTTTTGTCCCAACAACAAACTATAAAGAATAACAATGGCAGAAGGCTGTTATTCTGTTTCACAGTAATATATAAGTATGCTAAATGCAATAAATATTTTCAACCTGAGAGAACTGTAGTAATTTATTTTTTCCCCCCTAAGTTCTCTCCCTAAGGTGTCAGCGGCTGCATGTGCGATAAAAGTGTATGTATGTAGCTGCGGGTTACATACACAGTCATACAGTAGACCACACTGTTTTCCGGCCCCCGGGTATGAGCAGAGACATCCTGGAACACAGTCTACAGTCTGGTCTACAGCAGCGGTGCTCGGGCAATCACAGCAAGCAATGTAGACTAGTCTGTTTCTGGAAGTCTCTGCCCATATCTGGAACACAGTGTGGTATAGTGTATAGTACTGGAATATGTGGACAGCCACAAATACAGGACATACAGTTTTGCACATGCAGCGGGCTGAAAGCTTAGGGAGAGAGAGATATAGTTTGGCCCAACAGCAACAAACTATGTATGATGTGTGTGTACAGTACTAAAACTGGAGATCTCTTAAATTGAAGAAGTGCAAAAACTGTAGAACTACTACAATGAACAAACAACTAATGGCAGTATGGCACAACTAGACAACTGGAACATACTGGTAGTCAGTCATACTATGTTGTATGTTCCAATTGTCCAATAGCACAGTCCAATGCCAATTCATTTACTATGTTCAACAACATGGTAAAGGAATTAGTCTATGCTACGGATTTATAAATCTATTTCAGTATAAGTGGCAGATTTTGCTTTAAGAACAAAAGTTGCTCCGCTTTCTCACAGGAGAGACGCTTTCTCTTCTCGTCAAGAATATGAGATGCTAGACTGAATAGTCTCTCACTCTCTGTACTGGTGCTTGGGGCAGATAAATATCTGCGTGCAATCTGTGCAAGCAAAGGAAAACGTTGTTTGCTGATGCGCCAGTACACAAGGGGATTGTCACTTCTGGCGATAGGCTGTTCAGCTAAATAAATGTCCAGCTGTTGGGTAGCTGCACTTGTTGTTGCACTGCTATGGACCGGGGTGCATTCATGTAAAATTTCTTCAAACATATCAGATATGGAGGGAGCGTGTTCCTCTTCACTTGTATGCAACCGTTTCTTCTCACTTTCCTCTGTGCTACACCTCAAAACTCCTTCACCAGATGCTTCCACCACCTCCATTTGTGCCTGTATCATTTCCCGTGCACGCTGCTTTTTCTCAACATTAAAATAATGCTCTTTAAATCGAGGATCTAGAACTGTTGCAATGCAGTACAGAGGGTTGGACTCGGTGTCTTGAAACCGGTTGGTAACAGCCTCCAGTAGAGTGGTTTTAGCCGTTTTTACGCCATGGTCTGTTTCTATCTCTTTTCCTAGCAGACGCTTCAGTGCGGCAATCAAGGGAATAACTTCAGAAATGGAAGCATTAGTTGAGCTTATTTATTTTGTTAACTGTTCAAATGGAGATAGAAGAGACAAACTATTTTCAACTAACATCCACTGATGTGCACTCAGTGTTGCCGGCAGCTCGTAATCTGCAATGTATGCAGCTAAAACACGCTTTTGTTCAAAAAGACTTTGCAGCATATAGTAGGTGCTGTTCCAACGAGTGGCTACATCTTGCTGCAGTCGTTTCGGTGGCATTCCAAACTGTATCTGCAAAGCTTGTAATCTGGAATAAGCAAGTGGAGAATGCTTAAAGTGACCCACAATTTTTTTTCCTTTTGATACAATATCAGATATGGTGCGCTGACTCAGCAATCCTTCATTCACAACCAATTGCAGCGTGTGTGCCATACACGGTATGCTTTTAAGTTCACTGTCCTCCATTGCCTTTGCCATGTTCTGCGCATTATCTCGTACAATCAAATGCACTTTAGACTTCTCAATGTGCCAAGTGTCAAGCATGGATTTTAAAGTGTCAGCTATTGCTGCTGCAGTATGTGATCCAACAAACTCATGTGCATTAAGTAGGATGTTTTGCAATTGAAATTTGTCATCTATCCACTGCGCTGTCAGGCTAAGCATGCTCGTTGGACTGACGTCTGAACTCCAAATGTCGGTAGTAAAACTGATTGCTATGATGTCGGTAGTCATGAGCTCTTGAACGTGTTTTCTAACACTGCAAAACAATTCAGGTAGACAGGTATCTGCAAAGTAGCGTCTGCTTGGTAGTGAGTAACGCGGCTCAATATGTTGCATAAGCCTACGGAATCCAATGTCCTCCACAACAGAGAATGGCTGGTCGTCTAATGCAATAAATTCCATAATTTTATCTGTTATGGCACGAGCTTTGGGACTGTCACTTGCAAATTTTTTAACCTTTTCAAAGACCGTGGCCACAGATGGTGTTGAGCCTGAGTCACTTTTTGGAAGTGGCACTGTTTTCTTGTAATCTGAATGCTGAACTGGATGTCGTGTTTTCAGATGGTGTAACAAACCTGTTGTTGAAATATGCCTTGGCACTGTACCCCCTCTTGAAATTTCTGCTGAGCAAAGACTACAGATTGCAAATTTGGGGTCTTTATCAGAAACTTCAAAATATTTCCACACTGCAGACATGGTCCACCTGCTGGTAGCGCAGAATAATAGCATAGAATGATCTATAGTGGGAGTGAAATCTGAGGGGGAAAAGAAAAAAAAGGACGAAATTAATTTTAAAGCTAAACCCCAGGAGGCAGCTTTAAAAAAATAACAAACTATCACTTTTTTTTTTAAACGCTGCAGCTCTTGCCATGCAAGGTAGTTAATAATATGTCTGCACTGCAGTACATCTCCTGACTTGTACCAAAAGATAATATAATTGCACTGATTAAATTTCATTGCAAATGGAATGGATTGCTTGCATGCAAATTGCAATTCCAATTGCATGCTATATTTAATTTTTTGGGCGCTATTCTGCAGTATAATATAATACTATAACTTCATGTGCTTGTTGTTGTACAATAAAATATATAATATATATATAGTTGTTAAATATAATATATTATATTGCGTACTGTCATGTTTTAAAAAAATCATGTCATGTCAGTGTGCTATACTATACCAAATGACAAATTCAATGACAACAAGGGCATACATTTTATAGTATACTAGTACTACAGAATAAATAGCATGCCATTCCATTTCAAATCAGTTTACATTTTTTTTTTTTGCTACATCACGATGTACTGTAAGACATTTAATTAATACCATACTGCATGGCACAAAAGGCACAAAGGCGTAAGTAATACATGTTGTTTGACTGCTATGACAGTTTCAGTAGTATAGTAAAATAAATTAGTTGGATTGTTTGGCAGTTTAAGGCAAAAAGGCAATGCATTGCTCACCGGCGAATAGTAGTAATGGTAGCCATCCAGGAGGGACAGTGCCCACTGTTGTACTTCAGTATGTGCAGCCCTCTATGAAGCCGTCTCAGGTCCCAGCAGCATCTCTCGGGTCCCAGCAGCGTCTCTCGGGTCCCAGCAGCGTCTCTCGGGTCCCAGCAGCGTCTCACAAGCACGAGGAGCGTCCGCGGGGAAGGTGCCAGCGTCTCAGCAGGGAACGTGCTTACGAGTGCGGCGTCTTATCCGCGAGGAACGTGCAAGCCGCCCACAGAACGAGTGATGTCATCCGAAGTTTCTCCCACCACTACTGCGCATGCGCGATTTTCGGCGCCATTATCGGCAAGAATTCTCTTTCGGCAAAATGCCGAAAAGGCCATTTTCGGCCGATATGTTTCGGCGGCCGAAATTTCGGTGCATCCCTAGTGGCAACTCTAGGACATGGTTCATGTAATCCATGTCCTTAGTCTGCTTGTCTTCAGCAAACTGCAGGCTTTCTTGTACATCATCTTTAGAAGAGGCTTACTTCTGGGATGACAGTCGATTTAATGCAGTGTGCGGCGTATGGTCTGAGCACTGAAAGGATTCCTGTTATTAAGGAGAGGGATCATTACTGGCTGGCAACCCTTCTTGAAACATGTTACAAGGTTAAGGTTGCAGAACTCATCCTGCCTTTGCAGGAGGGAGCGGAGGATGAAACATCTTCAGGAGGCCTTGAAGAAAAGTGTGTCTAATGTATTTCCAGACCCTGGGAGGTTACCATTTCCTGGTGCTGGACAACGTGTTTCTGGGGTTTTGTTCGGTTAGAGGAAGAACAGTGGAGAATGTGCCCAGCTGACTGATGCCTTTAAACAATTTTTCAGTCCTCAGCACAAAGGTCTGATAGGTTCCAGCAACCATCGCCAGCGTCTGTATTATATGGTGCAAGAATATTTAAGGGCAAGAGCAGACTTGGAGACCTTTCCAACAGAGCATCCACTGAGTTACTGGGTCTTGAGGTTGGACCACTGGTCAGAACTTGCTCAACATGCAATTAAGCTACTGGCCTGTCCAGCATTGAGCATGCTTTCTGAACACACATTCAGTGCTGATGGAGGGTTTGTAACGGATCAAAGAGTGCGCCTGTCCACAGATTCCGTTGATAGGCTCACATTTATAAATATTAATCAGTCCTGGATCGACAGTTATTAAACGCCTGATGCTGATGTAATTGATTGAATTTGCTTTTGGATCTGGGATCCTTTGAAGACTGCCTATCCTATTCCTCCTCAATCATGATGATGCTAGCGTCCAACAATATTTTTGGTTTAGGGCACCACCACCACCCAAGGCCCAATTTTTCTGCCCTTATTTAACAGGGGCATGTAATTACAATTTTTGAAATAATATTTAACAGCAGGGACCGTTCCTGCCCCCAACAAGAGTAACTGTGAGGGGTTACCGTATTCTGGCACCACCAACACCTAAGGCCCAATGTTTCTACCCCTGTTTAACAGGGGCATGTAATTACAATTTTTTAAATAATATTTAACAGCAGGGCCTGTTCCTGTGCCCAACAAGAGTAACTGTGAGGGGCTATGGGTTCTGCCACCATCAACACTTAAGGCCCAATTTTTCAGCAGAATATATAGTGCAGTCCGTATAGTATATATACTGCAGTTCAGAGTATATAGTGCAGTCTGTATAGTATATATACTGCAGTTCAGTGTATATAGTGTAGTATATATAATACAGTGCAGGGTAGTGCAGTGTACAATATATAATATAGTGTATTGAAGTGGTTAAATGGAAGAGCCCTATGACAGAATTAAGAAAAAAATGTCATGGGTTCCCCCGTCCATACCAGGCTCTTTGGGTCTGGTATGGATTTTGGGGGGATCCCAGCGCCTTTTTTTTAAAATAAATTGGTGTGAAGTTCCCCTTAATATCCATACCAGGCTTGGTATGAACTGGGGGGGGGGGGGGGGCAACACAGATTTTTTATGTATATCTCCGGGATCTGGCAATACATTACAGATGTGAGCAATTTTAAATGAGGAGTATTTCATTTTTATTGTTTCACTTTAAGCATTCTTAAAATCACTGCTCCTGAAAAAATGGCCGTTTTAAACCCTTTTTTTGCATTGATACATGTCCCCTGGGGCAGGACCCGGGTCCCCAGACACTTTTTTATGGCAATAACTTGCATATAAGCCTTTAAAATTAGTCCCATAGACTTTAACGATGTTCGCACAATTTTTTTGTCTGTTTGCAAGTTCTGGTGCGAACCGAACCGGGGAGTGTTCAGGTCATTCCTAATGATAAGAATTTTTTATTACTTTATATTACATGTGAAAATTGAAGTTCATAGGTAATGTGTATGGCATGTCTAGATTACTCTTGTATTGTATACACCATATCAGTGGCTTATTTTTGCAATATCGTTTTTAATACTGATTTTTGTAATAAAATTAAAGTTTCATATACTTTGTTATTTTTGTGTCTTTACCACTTGCTTACTAAAATGGAGAATTTTTCCTCTATGGGACTTCATAAGGCAGAGAATCTTAAAACAGTAGAATTATATCAAAATTATATATTTATTGGAATAAGTTAAAACATGATTAACCACCTCAATACATTGCACTTACACCCCCTTCCTGTCCAGACCAATTTTCAGCTTTCAGCGCTCTCACAGTTTGAATGACAATTACCTTGAATGACAATTACTCAGTCACTGTACCCATATGAAACTTGCATCCTTTTTTCCACACAAATAGAGCTTTCTTTTAGTGGTATTTAATCACTAGTTGTTTTTTTTTAGTTTTTGTGCTATAAATAAAAAAATGCCTTTTTCTTTGTTTCTGTCTTAAAATTTTGCTAATTTGTAATTTTTCTTCATAAATTTTGGCCAAAATTTATACTGCTACATGTCTTTGGTAAAAATAGCCCAAATTAGTGTATATTATTTGGTCTTTGTGAAAGTTATAGAGTCTACAAACGATGGTGCCAATCACTGAAAATTGATCACATCTGATCAGGCCTTCAGTACATAAGGTTTATCTCATTTCTTGAGACACTAACAAATCAGGAAAGTACAAATACCCCCCAAATAACCCCTTTTTAGAAAGTAGACATTCCAAGATATTACGTAAGTAGCATGGTGAGTTTTTTAAGTTGTCATTTTTCCCACAATTCTTTGCAAATTAAGATTTTTTAATTTTTTTTACAAAATTGTCATATCGGGTTATTTCTCACACATAGCATATGCATACAACAAATTACACCCCAAAATACATTCTGCTACTCTTTCCGAGTATGGCGATACCACATGTGTGAAACTTTTACACAGCCTGGCCACATACAGAGCACCAACATTGAAGTAGCACCTTCAGGCATTATACGAGCAAAAATGACACAGCTCATTTCACAACCACCTATTACACGTTTGAAGACCCTGGAGCACCAGGACAATGGAATTGCCCACAAAATGTCCCCATTTTGGAAAGAAAACACCCCAACGTATAATCTATGAGGCAGAATGAGTCTTTTGAACAGTTCATTTTTTTGGAAGTTTTTGGAAAATGTGGAAAAAAATGAAAACGCATTTTTTTTACACAAAGTTGTCAATTTATAAGATATTTCTAACACAGCGTGCATATAGCTAAAATTACACCACAAAACACATTCTACTACTCTTCCAGAGTATGGCGATACCACATGTGTAAGACTTTTACACAGCCTGGCCACATAGAGAGGCCGAACATTGAAGTAGAACCTTCAGGCGAGCTAGGAGCATAAATTACACATCTCATTTCATTCCTACCTATCACACTTTTGAAGGTCCTTGAGCACCAGGACAGTGGAATTACCCACAAAATGACCCCATTTTGGAAAACAAACACCCCAATGTATATTCTATGAGGCATAGGCTGCAAATAGGTACACGGGTACTCTGATGGCCTGGTGACAGGTACTTGGGTACTCTGATGGGCTGGTGACAGGTACTCGGGTACTCTGATGGGCTGGTGACATGTACTCGGGTACTCTGATGGCCTGGTGACTGATATTTGGGTACTCTGAAAGGTGGTGATAGGTACTCAGGTACTCATATGGACTGTGACAGGTAGTCAGTTACTCAGATGGACTGTGACAGGTACTCGGGTACTCAGATGGACTGTGACAGGTACCTGGATGGACTGTGACAGGTACTCAGATGTACTGGGACAGGTATTCGGGTACTCAGATGGACTGTGACAGGTACTCAGATGTACTGGGACAGGTATTCGGGTACTCAGATGGACTGGGACAGGTACTCGGGTACTCTGATGGACTGTGACAGGTAGTCAGGTACTCGGGTACTCATATGGACTGTGACAGGTACTCTGATAGACTGTGACAGGTATTTTGACGGACTGTGACAGGTACTATGATGGGTGGTGACGGGTTCTCTTTATTGGGGGGGGGGGCAATCAGTGTGATTGGTGTGTACTGTAAGCGGTAACAAGATGTGTTACCGTAATCTCCTCCTCACACGTGATCGGTGTGTGAGGAGGAGAACCCGGTTACATCTCGTTACCACGGTTTGTTTACATTTAGTGATCGGCTGTGAAATTATCACAGCCAATCACGTGAGTAAACAGCCGACCAATGGCTGTTTACGAGCGTCGGTGACGATCAGTGTTCCCAGGAACAGCCTGCCACCAACGTGCGATCCCACGCACTCACCATGCACAGTGGGGGTGGAACCATCTGTAATCGCCCATGATGAAGTCATGTGGTAAACAGCCATACCCAATGGCTGTTCATCCCCCTCGGTGGCGAGCGGTGTCTCCGTGACACGGCGCTACCGAAGGAACAAGGATGCGCATGCACGATTGCGTGCATTCCCTGTTTAATATGACGGCCTCCCGCCACAGGAGCTGCACCGCCTGGCCTGGCGGTCGGCAACCAGTTAAATTGAATAAAAAATCGGATACATATGTACAGAAATGAGGTGATAATAACAGGAAAAGTTCCTATTATTATCACCTCATTTCTGTACATATGCATCCGATTTTTTATTCAATTTAATCATGTTTTAACTTATTCCAATAAATATATTACTTTGATATAATTCTACTTTTTTAAGACTCTCTGCCTTATAAAGTCCCATAGAGGAAAAATTCTCAATTTTTGTACCCAAATCAGCGATGTGGGCAGAGTGTCTTTTTCCATAAAGTTCTTGGCACTACCACAGTCATGCTACACTGTACTTAAACTACAGTTTATAATTTTTTTCACACAAATAGAGCTTTCTTTTAGTAGTGTTCTAATCACTGCTGGGTTTTTTATTTTTTGCTAAAGAAACAAAAAAGACATTTTTTTCAAAGTTTGTTATAAAATTTTGCAAACAGGTAATCTTTCTCCTTCACTAATGTGCTCTGATGGGGTTGCACTGATGGGCACTAATAGGTGGCACTGATGAGGCTGCACTAACAGGTGGCACTGATGAGTTCTAAAAGGCTGCACTGACGGGTACTGAGAGGTGGGACTGATAAGCAGCACTGATGGGCACTAATAGGTGGCACCGATGAGGTGGCACTGATGAGGCTGCACTAACAGGTGGCACTGATGAGTTCTAAAAGGCGGCACTGACGGGTACTGAGAGGTGGGACTGATAAGCGGCACTGATGATTGGGCACTGATTGGCAGCACTGATGAGCACAGATAGGTAGCACTGATTAGCAGCACTAATGGGCACTATGTAGGGCAGATGTCCCTGTAACAGAAGCCAGTTAGCGTCTTTATTCCTTTCTCCTCACGCTGTCAGCGTGAGGAGAAAAAACTCTGATAGCCATGCTCAGCTGTCATTGGCTGATAGTTGGTCAGGTGGTAAAGGGCTGCTGTGATTGGCCCTTTACCCTGCTCTGTGAAGCAGCACTTGACAATCACAGAGTGTGCCTCAGGGGGCGCATGAGCAGTGCAATTACGGGAGGATGTCTTTTGACACCCTGCCAGCACTGGAAGCCCGTGCTGTAGCCGTCTTTGGCTATAGCACAGGCGGAAAGTGGTTAAAAGCTTCAACTACGAACATTGTTTAGTCTCTAAGCCTTTTTAAATTCTACATATTGATTGCAAAGGCTTCTAAATATTTTAATTCAGGAAAAAAGATACAAAATAATTTTTAGTGAAAACAATAAGAACTTTGTTTTTATTCTTATTTTCTTTTTAAGGAGCACTCCAGGAAGTGTAACCAAATCTGGAGCTTGTAGTGGTATTAAAGCCAAAACCAAAAATGTCATATATTGCAGCTTACCAATCAATAGATGTGATGGCTGCATCAGTTTTCTTATCATAGTTTCCAGTATTAGTGAGACACAATCTGGATGAGTGAGAACAGGAGGCACAGAAGACAGCATTATTGTCAGTCTCAGGGGAGTGAAGAGTTAAATGTATTAGCAGATTTAAATACACTAACAAATTGGAGCCAAATTCCATCTCACACTTTATAATTAGTTTAGGCAAACATTTTTTTTCTTTTAGTAAAAAAGGTTTTACATTAATAGATAAAAGCTTTTTATTGTAAGCAGCCCTGCCAGTGTTAAAGGAGAAGTACATTCAAAGCTTGTTTGGTTGCACTTCTCCTATGGATCACAGGAGTGCAGTTCATTCTGCACTCCTGTAACCCATTTTCAGCAGACAGCGGGCTGAACGCCACTGTCTGCTGATGTCACAGAGCCAGTCCTGGCTGGGGAAAAATCGCAACCATGTGGCGGGGATCCACCCAGAAGCCTGGACCGGCACTGCTGCTGCCCCCTCCACAGACGAGTACTCCAGTGAGTGTGGGGAGGCAGAGCAAACAGCAGTGACTGACAGTCACCATCTCTCTGCTAAGGGAGCACTGAGAACTGAGCAATCAGTAGTGTTTAATCGCTCAGTTCTTAGCCTTAGAGCTGGTGGGGGACGGATGCAGCATTGGACCGATGCATCCACCTAGGTAAGTATGATTTTTACATTTAAAAATGCCCATACTTCACTTTTAAGTTTTGTCTTATCCATGTAAACGAATACATTCTGCTGGAGAGCTTGTGCTTATGAAAAGCAATAGACTTGTTGAATCAACTGATGAAAACAGAAGAAAGCCTAAAAAAAGGAAACTAATACAGGTACTTCTCACTCCTCAATGACCAGATTGTTAAATGAGGAGCCTCAAGTAATCAATATTTTAAGCATTCTTAACTACTGTACTGTACTGTATTGTAAAAAAAAAGTCTGAACACAAAACTCCAGCTCAATAATGTTGTTTTAATTTGCATAAGTACAGAAGAAATTAAAATTCTGTACTGTACTATACAATACAATGATGTATAGCGTGTTGTTAGAGTGGGGAGAACTGGTCGGAAATCAGAGTGGTTGTTAAACAGGTAAGTTGTTTAACGAGGACTATCTGTACAGGCATCACATCTAAGAACTGGTAAGCTGCAACATAATACATGTTTGCTTTTGGATTTAATATTTCTTTAATCCCTACATCACTTATGATTCTCTTTTCCTTTGTTCAGAAGTTATACTTTAAGGTGACATGAATAGGAAAGGCTGTAACAAAAGAGACACTTATGACTGTTTTGCAGTAGGGATGAGCTTCGTGTTCGAGTCGAACATACGTTCGACTCGAACATTGGCTGTTCGTCCGTTCGGCGAAGTCCGAACATTTTGGTCCTTTCGCGCCAAATTCGTGTGGCGCTCACGGCCCACAATGCACTGCAATGGCGCAGTGCATTGCTGGCTCATGATTGGCCAAGCATGCACTGTGACCCCGCATGCTTGGCCAATCGCAGCGCCAGCAGCGAGGAGAGCCATGATTGGCCACAGGCAGGATGCCTGTGGCCAATCATAGCTCAGGCTGTGTAGTGCACGCCCCACACTATATAAGGCCGCCAGCGCGGCGGCCTTGTGTAGTGTGTTGGTGTCTAAAGCAGTGGGTGTTCTGTGTACCTTCAATACAGTACACACCGATCGTTTTCGGCCGATTTTCGATCTTGCTGTTGTGTAGTGGTTATTGTCTGCGTGCCCTGACTGCAGTATACACCGCTATATTCACCTCACCTATATAGCTAGTGATCTATCTTTTATAATAGAGCTTGCAGTCAGTAGTGTTAGTAGATAGTGCGTGCTGTCTGCGTGCTCTGTACCCAGTACATACCGCTATATCCACCTACATAGCTGTTCTCTATTTGAGCCCACTTGCCATCTGCAGGAGTTATTGGAAGTTGTGTGTGCCTCCAGCACAGTATACATCTGTATATACCCCTTTATCTCTGGTGTTCTATAATAAAGGCATCTGCAGGAGTTAGTGGGTGTTGTGTGCCTCTAGCACAATATACACTACCCAACTGCTTTTTTACCCAACTCCCTTCAGGCCATTACCATGTCTGGAAGGCCAGCAAGGAGAGGCAGACAGGCGCGAGCCGATAAAAGAGGGCAAACAGGCTCTGTGTCTAGAGACAACAGTGCTGGTCGTGGACGCGGTGCATTGTCATCAGCACGTGGCCATGGGACACGCTTGTCCTTCTTTTCGGCAGCTGGACATGTTGAACCGCAACATGCCAACGACTTGGTAGAGTGGATGACCAAGCCCTCTTCATCCTCCTCATCCTCTCTCACCCAGTCTCAGGGTACTAGCAAAGCAGCTGCCAACGCATCGTCTTCCCTCCTCTCAATGTCATCATCAGTGACTCCTTCCCTAGACCCACCACGTCCTCCTGAGGAGTCTCCTGAACTCTTTGAGCACAGTGTTGGGTACATGCTCCAGGAGGATGCCCAGTGTTTTGTGGGCTCTGATGATGACACTCAGCTAGAGGAAGGCAGTAGCGTGAGCGCAGAGAGAGGGGATGCTCAAGAAGGACAGCAATCTGGCAGTCATGTTCCACAAGCTGCAGCATACTGCCAGGTTTGCTACAGCGATGAAGAGGGAGGGGATGATGAGGGCACTGACTCCACGTGGGTGCCTGGAAGGAGAGAGGAGGAGGAGGAGGAGGAGGAGGAGGCACATGTCCAACGAGGCAGGATGCCCTCCGGGGGCCAGCTTAGGGGCAGCACACCGACTGAATCACACCGCAGAGCTCCGCCTGTGCAGAGCGCTGCCTCTGCGCGTTATTCTAAAAGTTCTTTGGTGTGGGCCTTTTTTGAGACGAGTGCATCAGATCGCACCGCTGCTATTTGCAACATATGTCTCAAGCGTATCTCACGTGGCCAAAACATCAGCCGCTTGGGCACCACATGCTTGACCAGACATATGTTGACCTGCCATGCAGCTCGTTGGCAAGCGTACCTCAAAGACCCACACCAAAGAACAAAGCGGACCTCTCCTTGCTCCTCATCAGCTGGCATCTCCAACCCCACTAGACCTTCAGTCCTCTCTGAAACCTGCTCTGAGAGGAATGAAGGTGTAGAATTAGGTGTGTCACAGCCAAGTGCTTCCGGGAACTCTGCTAGCGGTACACCCACGTCCGATTATAGCAGGCAAATGTCCCTGCCCCAGCTGCTGGATCGGCAAAAGAAGTTCACTCCCAGCCATCCACATGCCCAGCGGTTGAATGCTAGCTTGGCTAAATTGCTAGCACTTCAACTGCTGCCTTTTCAGTTGGTAGACTCGGCCCCCTTCCGTGAGTTTGTACAATGTGCGATTCCTCAGTGGCAGGTCCCCAAACGCCACTTTTTCTCACGGAAGGCGATTCCGGCTCTCTACTGGCATGTGGAAGGCAATGTCCTTGCCTCGCTGGACAGGGCGGTCAGCGGTAAGGTGCATATTACCGCTGACTCATGGTCCAGCAGGCATGGACAGGGACGTTACCTGTCTTTCACGGCCCATTGGGTCACTCTTCTGGCAGCTGGGAAGGATGCAGGACAAGGTGCAGTAGTGTTAGAGGCTGTTCTGCCACCACGCCTCCAAAATGCTACTATTGGTTGTGACACACCTCTCTCCTCCACCCCCTCCTCTTCTTCTTCCTCCATGGCCTCTTCCAGTGCTCTGTCCTCAGAACCAGCGGTGCTCCGTAGGCGTTCCAGGGGCTACGCAAGTACACAGGCAAAACGATGCCATGCCGTGCTTGCGCTGGTTTGTTTGGGGGACAGGAGCCACACTGGGGCGGATGTTTTGTCAGCTCTGCAGGGGCAGGCTGAGAGGTAGTTGACGCCACGCCAGCTTAAGCCAGGAATGGTGGTTTGCGACAATGGCACCAACTTCCTCTCCGCCCTCCGACAGGGACAACTGACCCATGTGCCCTGTGTAGCTCACGTCCTTAACCTGGTGGTGCAGCGGTTCTTGGGCAGGTACCCCGGCTTACAGGATGTCCTGAAGCAGGCCAGGAAAGTCTGTGTGCATTTCCGCCGATCATTTAATGCCTGTGCTCGGCTGGCTGAGCTCCAAAAGGAGTTGAACCTGCCCAAGAACCGCCTTATATGTGACATGCCCACCAGATGGAACTCAACATTGGCCATGCTGCAGCGGCTGCACACGCAGCAGAGGGCCATCAATGAGTACCTGTGTGACTACGGCACCAGGACAGGGTCAGGGGAGCTTGGTTTTTTCTCACCACGCCAGTGGGGCATGATCAGGGATGCATGCACTGTCCTGTCACCATTTGAGGAGGCCACAAGGATGGTGAGCAGTGACAGTGCATGCATCAGTGACACTGTACCTCTTGTCCACCTCTTGGAGCATACGCTGCATGGAATAATGGACAGGGCACTTGAGGCAGAACAGAGGCAGGAAGAGGAGGACTTCCTTGCCTCTCAAGGCCCCCTTTATCCAGACAGTGTTCCTGCTGTGCCACCCATCACACAGGAAGAGGATGAGGAGGAGGAAGAGGAGGAGGAGGATGATTGTGTCAGCATGGAGGTGGAGGCTGGCACTCAGCATCAGCAGCAGCAGCAGCAGTCTTGTAGGGATGATTTACAGTCCCAAGAAACACGTGGACTTGTACGTGGCTGGGAGGAGGTAGCTGCGGATCATGTTGTCCTTAGTGACCCAGAGGACTCTGGACTGAATGCCTCAGCTAACCTACGCTGCATGGCCTCCCTGATCCTGCAAAGCCTGCGGAAGGATCCTCGTATTCTTCGGATCAAGGAGAGGGACCATTACTGGCTGGCCACTCTCCTTGATCCACGATACAAGGGTAAGGTTGCCGACCTTATCTTGCCATCGCAGAGGGAGCAGAGGATGAGACATCTCCGAGAGGCCTTGCAGAAAGGTCTGTGCAACGCGTTCCCAGAGACTGGGAGGTTACAAACTCCTGGTCCTGGACAACGTGTTGCTGAGGCATCGGTCAGAAGGAGCGGTGGAGAAGGTGGCCGTCTGGCTGATGCTTTCAGACAATTTTTTAGTCCGCAGCCCCAAGGTATGATTGGTTCCAGCACCCATCGCCAGCGTCTGATTTACATGGTGCAGGAATACCTAGGGGCAAGGTCAGACTTGGACACCTTTCCCACCGAAAATCCTCTGGCTTACTGGGTCTTGAGGATGGATCACTGGCCAGAGCTTGCACAGTATGCAATTGAGCTACTGGCCTGTCCTGCATCCAGCGTTCTTTCGGAACGCACCTTCAGTGCTGCTGGTGGCTTTGTTACCGATCACAGGGTGCGCCTGTCCACCAAATCAGTTGATCGACTGACCTTCATTAAGATGAATCAGTCTTGGATCACCCACAGCTACCAAGCACCTGAAGCTGATGTAACAGAATAATTTTTTTTGAAATATCACATCCCTTCAAGACTGCCTATGTTGATGCTGAGTGACTGTCCTGTTATGTTGATTGTCTATCCTCTTCCTCCTCCACTGATATGTTGGAAGAACATTTCTGGTTCTGGTTGATGCCATCAGCCCAATTTTTCTGCCCCTGTTTAACAGGGGCATTTAAGTACAATTTTTGATGCAATGCTTTGCAGCAGGGCTAATTCCTGCAATCAAACAAGAGTATATGGGAGAGGTTGCAGTGTGGTGGCACCAGCACCAGTGCCTAAGGCCCAATTTTTCTACCCCTGTTTAACAGGGGCGTTTAATTACAATTTTTGATGCAATGCTTTGCAGCAGGGCTAATTCCTGCAATAAAACTAGAGTATATGGCAGAGGTTGCAGTGTGGTGGCATCAGCACCAGTGCCTAAGGCCCAATTTTTCTGCCCCTGTTTAACAGGAGCGTTTAATTACAATTTTTGATGCAATGCTTTGCAGCAGGGCTAATTCCTGCAATAAAACTAGAGTATATGGCAGAGGTTGCAGTGTGGTGGCACCAGCACCAGTGCCTAAGGCCCAATTTTTCTGCCCCTGTTTAACAGGGGCGTTTAATTACAATTTGTGATGCAATGCTTTGCAGCAGGGCTAATTCCTGCAATAAAACTAGAGTATATGGCAGAGGTTGCAGTGTGGTGGCACCAGCACCAGTGCCTAAGGCCCAATTTTTCTGCCCCTGTTTAACAGGGGCGTTTAATTACAATTTTTGATGCAATTCTTTGCAGCAGGGCTAATTCCTGCAATAAAACTAGAGTATATGGGAGAGGTTGCAGTGTGGTGGCACCAGCAGCAGTGCCTAAGGCCAAATTTTTCTGCCCCTGTTTAACAGGGACATGTAATTACAATTCTTGATATAATATTTCACAGGAGGGCCCCTTCCTGTGCCCACCCAGAGTAACGGTGAGGACTTATAGTGTTGTGGCACCAGCACCACAACCACCAAAGGTAAATTTTTCTACCACTGTTCAACAATGGCATGTAATTACAATTCTTGATATAATCGTTCACAGCAGGGCGCTCCAGCGCCCACCAAGAGTCACTTTGAGGGCTTACAATGTTGTGGCAAAACCAACACCTTGTTCCGCCATTTCTGCTGAGCATATAGGGCAGGCCCCTACTTTCAAACATCCAATTTACAAACATCTCCTACTTGCAAACGGAAGGAGACAACAGCAAGTGAGATGAAAAAAGATGGACGACAAAACAAATTATACAGGGGTGATAACCCTTCCCTATGTTTTCCAAAAAGCTTAAAAATAGTTTTTTTGACTGGAGCTACACTTTAAAAATGTACCAGTTGAAAATTACAAACAGATTCAACTGAACACAACAAACCTACACAGTCCCTGTCTTGTTTGCACCGCCTGTATACTGCTGTTCTGAGTATATAGGGCCTGGGGGCCACACGCATTTCCTTTTTTTAATATGGGTACGGGGTTCCCCTTAATATGCGTACAAGACCTAAAGGGGCTGGTAATGGGCAGGGAGGGCTACCCATGCCATTTTTCTCAATGATTTTCAACCATATTGCAGGAACCAGATATAACATTAAAACCGCAAGCAGTTTTAAATGGTGTTATTTCCGTTTAATGTCATTTTGTGCAGGGACTGTTCTAAACACGGGAAACACATGGCACTTCACAGGCATACTACAGACACCCCCCAGGCACCATATTTAAAGGAATATTTCACTTTTTTTTTTTCCCTTTAATCGTCATTAAAATCAGTGCTCCCGCCAAAACGGCCATTTTTTAAAACATTTTAGGCATTGACCCATGTCCCCTGGGGCAGGAGCCAGGTCCCCAAACCCTTTTTAGGACAGTATCTTGCATATTAGCCGTTAAAATTAGCACTTTTAATTTCGAACGTTCGAGTCCCATAGACTTCAATGGGGTTCTAAAGTTCGTTCGAATTTGGGGTCCGTTCGAAAGTTCTGGTGCGAACCGAACCGGGGGGTGTTCGGCTCATCCCTATTTTGCAGTTATTTTTACCTATGTAGAGGAAATACACATCAAGCCAGAGTAAGAAGACTAAAAGCTAACTGAAGATGCTGTTCTATGCTGATTTAAAGCATTTAGGCAAGTCACAATGAGCATATTTATGATATCTCTTCTTGTGATTTAGCTAACAGAAGTAACCTCTCATTAGAGGGTGATGTTGAGGAAATGAAGACAAAGCTGAATGTAGCCTGTGAAAACCCAACCAGTGTTTGCTGAGGCACTGATCGCTAACAAGACATTTGAAAGAGACGTAACAAGGGAAACAAAAAGGTGTATTGCGCAATACTTTCAGTTGCCGTGGCAACCCACATTATGGAGATCTACCAAAGGATTGGTTGGAAGTAAGTCTGGGCTAAAATAAAAATAAGACGCCAGATAATGGCTTCTTATTTTGTTTGATTTTTTTTCCTGCAAGCTAATAATTGCTGACACTGACATTTAAAAAACAAATATTTTCATTAAACTACGGGTCTGGACGGTATTCAACAGGCTCTTTAATAGTAAACAGCGGTCAAAAATGAGAAATGTTAATTCAGAGGCACAACCTACTAACTGAGTGGCTTAATTTGCATCCTACAAAACATTTTCTGGATCTTGCAGGTTAATTTGCTGAATCCGTATAGTTGATGGTATTCTCACTTTCTAAATCGTTTTTGATTTTAGCTTGCAAAAATGTAGCACTGTGTTCCCTGGTTCAGTCTCTACCTTATCTCTGAGTTCATGGCAGCATTACCCATGCATATAGCAGCTTGGAAGGAAGGCTGCTCAGTCCAATGTCATGGGACAAGGAACTACAAACCTATCCAGAACCAGCGGGCATTGTGTAATTTGTGTCATTCAAATTAAATTAACCAGCATTGTTTGCCAAAGTCCCCCTTCAAACCTGTGTGTTTCGGTAACATGCTCAGTGTTAATGTATTCATTTTGAATGACACTCCAACAAACCACCTATGTTGTGTGGAAGTGCGCCACAAAAAAAAAAGATACATTTTTATTTTTTGATATTGAGTAGTGTTGCCAGCCCATTCAAAATTAATGCATTATTGCAACATGTAGCATATTTATAAAGCAGTATTGGTGTTTTATAAATATGTTAATCTGGCCTTAAAATTGACCCTCAAGGTTCCTGCCTGTTCCTGAACTATTATTCTCACCAAATACATGACACACCTCTTACGCTAACCTTAGACCTTGAGCATAATTAACCACTTTCCGACTGGCTGCCCACAATGTACTGTGGACGGTCAGCCGATGTAGGCAAATGCCCCGGCATGTATACTTATGGGTTTAGGATGCCTGGATGCTCGCCCCCCGCTGTCATTGTACACAGCAGGAGCTTGTCAGCAAGTCCCAGCCAATGAATCATGGCCAGGATCTGCTGGTTGGCTGTGTGTTATCCAAGTCCAGAACTCTGTGTTGCACTAGAACAACACAGATTTCCATGCAAAAGATGTAATCATTTTTATAAGTAGCGGGCATCTGGATAGAGGCATTAATGGGGGGGCTCATTTTTTCACGTGAATGGGGGGGGGGGGGGTGGATACTCTCCCACCAACATGAATAACCACATAATCACTTGAACCACTAAAGTATTTCTTACCCATTGGAGGTGTTAAAAAATATATTCTTTCATTAATTCAAACATAAGTTCATACGTCCATTAAGCATGCAGTAATAAAATGTTTCCTAGCAACAGTTTTCATTATATAGATTCAATATATATAATCAACTGAATATCTTTCTCAAATCCAATATTACAGCCGGATTCATTCAATAAAACATAAACACCTTTAGTTCCTCTTATTCTCAAGACCCAAGTGAAACCCGAGGGTCTCAGAATAGAACATTTTTCCCAAGCACATATTCTGACTCAGAAGTTAGTTTTCTAGCTTTGTAAATGTATCCGACTATCATAAACAAAATAAAACAGTAATGAATAAGCAATATTAAATCATTAACGCTTTATAGCTGAAATTCTGGGAATTTAAAAAGTAATATATCCAAAAAAGTAGTCACTTTAAGACTGTATTCAAACTTTCCCACCAAAAAAACCTAGCACTTCACGGATAATATATCAAACCATTGCAACTTTATTTTGGTCATGGTTGCTTAATCTCATTAACTCTTGAAGTATTTATAATTTCACCTCCTTTTTTTTTTTTAACTCCTAATTTTGTACACATCCTAAGGCATACACATAATAACCTTGCTGTATGTATTTCAATGACTAAATGAAAACATATGTAGTTATGTACCTCCTTTCTTTTCCTAGTAACGCAATTGAAACTACATTTTTTTCTCCTTTAGCTAAGAATCTTCACACTTCCCTTGTGGTTTCAGAACGACTGAAAAACTAGCTTCTGCAATTTCACAAGGCATTTTTTTTTGGTACTATTAAATACATGTAATTTAGTAGTGACGTCACTTTTCCCACATATAATTCCAATTAAACAGTGCATTTGGCATGGGTTTAGTAATATGTGCCCAACACACTCCATAAACTTACCAATAGTTGTTAGAAGCCTCAACAATCAAACCAAAAATGAACATGTAACACATACTGTACAACATGTCCCTATTTCTTTATTAATCTTTTTTTTTACTTCCTGAATTCTCAACCTCTTTATAAACTGTATGCTTTTTATTTTCTCTTTTGACTCTTAAATCAGTACAAACATATTCTCAACCCTGGTTTATAACTCACAGCCATAGGCTGAGGATTATATTTTATAACTAAATGTATGATATTCATCTGTAATCTCAGTATCTTTTAAGGCTAGTTTTCATTGCAAAAAACACTTCCTCTTTATGCATACTTTAATCCCAAAACCATTTATACGAGCAAACATATGTGTCTTTGAGAATGCAACTATATTACCGTATATACTCGAGTATAAGCCGAGATTGTCAGCCCCTTTTTTTAGGCTGAAAGTGCCCCCCTCGGCTTATACTCGAGTCACCGCTGTCTGTCTACCCGATCAGCGTGTCGTGCAGACAGACGGCGGCCATTCCACTATTCAAAAGCCGCGCCTCCCTGTCTGTGATAGGCGGAACACTCAATTTCCCAGCAGTCAGTGGTCAGCCTATCACGGACATCCGCTCATCCTCATACTACGGACGAGGATGAGAGGATGTCCGTGATAGGCGGAACACAGACTGCTGGGAAATTGAGTGTTCCGCCTATCACAGACGGAGGCGCGGCTTTTGAACAGTGGAATGGCCGCCGTCTGTCACAGACGAGAAGAGGTGCGGCGATCCTGGCATGGCCGCCGTATGTGCAGAAGGACACAGGCTCAGGACACAGGTAGGCTGGACACACAGGGCGGCTGGACACACAGGGCGGCTGGACACACAGGGCGGCTGGACGGACACACAGGGCGGCTGGACGGACACACAGGGATGGACGGACACACAGGGATGGACAGGCATGTCTCACCCTCGGCTTATACACGAGTCAATAAGTTTTCCCATTTTTTTTGTGGTAAATTGGGGGCCTGGGCTTATATTCGGATCGACCTATACTCGAGTATATACGGTATGCACAGGAAAACTGGCACTAAAAAATCGCCATCAACACTTTTTAACTATGGCTTAAAGTTGCAAGTTGCACACCCAAAATTCTCCTGTTCTGACTCCTTGAGACCATTCCATGCCTTTACTCTTAAGGCAGTCATCAAGAGACACATTAATACATCTACTTAACAATTACTATTTTCAAGCATAATAAGGACTTATCACTGTAAGATTTTATGAAAATGTACATAGAGAAGCAGTTATATTCTATATACAAGTATTAGTCAAGGAGGTAAGAAGGAGACCTCTGAATTCCTGGATCCTTTACCTGACACTTCTGCCTATAACTGCACACGAGAAATGCTCCAACATAGAAGCCACACTCGCTTTGCTGCTGTGCAGCGTCTCACACAATCACATTTCAGCCCAAACTCTGCCACCCAAAAATTACTGGTCTACCTTAGATGCTCTATCATCCAATTGGTTTTCCTCCTGGGAGACGATCAAGCTCCCCTTCCTTTGAATATGTTAGGAGATGGTTAATGACTCTTACTCTGAATGGTCTAAGGTTATCAGTGGTGTAACCCAAGGTTCAGTGTTGGGACCCTTACTTTTTAATATCTTTATAAATTTTATAGGGTCTGGGATTAAAAGCAACATTTCTGTCTTTGCAGATGACACTAAGCAATGCAGTGGAATAATGTCCTTACAGGAGGTCTCCAATTTACTAGCCAACCTCATTGCACTGTATAATTGGGCAACTAAGTGGCAAATGAGGTTTAATGTTGATAAATGTAAAGTTATGCACTTGGAGGCTTAGAATATGAAAGCATCATACATACTAAGGGGAGTACAACTGGGGGAATCAATGGTGGAGAAGGATCTGGGGGTTTTGGTAGATCATAAACTCAATAATAGCATGCAATGCCAAGCTGCAGGGTCCAAAGCGTGAAAAGTCCTTTCTTGTATTAAGAGAGATATGGAGTCCAGAGCGAGAGATACCATTTTGCCCCTGTACAAATCATTAGTAAGACCTCATCTGGAATATGCAGTTCAGTTTTGGTCACCAGTTCTCAAAAAGGATATCAGGGCACTGGAGAAAGTACAGAAAAGGGTAACCAAACTGATAAGAGGCATGGAGGAGCTCAGCTATGAGGAAAGATTAGAGGAACTGAATCTATTCCCTCTTGAGAAGAGGAGATTAAAGTGGTTGTAAATGCCAGTCACTGCATGAAGTTGGCACATGCGGATACAATTAATATCTCCTAAACTGTGCAAGTTTAGGAGATATTCACGGTACCTATAGGTAAGCCTTATTATAAGTATAGGTTTACCTGTAGGTAAAAGTGGTGAAACAGGGTTTACAACCACTTTAACCCTCGGCCTACCGGCTTTTTTTTGTACAACCTTGCACCGCCAGGGTCCAATGAGCCCTGTACTATAGTTTGGTATATATAATGTTTGGTATATATAATGAATAAAAGTTTTAGCATAATTATTTTTATTGTGAAACAGTGTAATTATGAATTTTTATTATAATTTTAGCTTGTAAAATATTGAATAACCATGAAATACTAAACAATAGAAAACAAAAATGCAATATAGCGCCAAAGATTCCTAAACAGAAAGTTGTAGTGATTAACGGCTTATGGATCGCAGCTGATCTAATTAATGTCAGGACCAAAAAACTAGTATTAAAGATTGTAGTAAAACAGCGCTGATCCAAATGATAGAGTATATATGTGTATCTAATGGTGGAGAGAATCATTAAAAACATATAATCCATATCCAATTACTAATACACACCAATTTGAAATATAAACATTATATACAAAATACATACAAAATATATACAAAACATTAAAGTGCAACAAGTGCCTGTGAATCAACAACGTATAAATTCAACCAAATTCATTTTTGTGAAAAAATAAATGTCCATAATAATGTATTCCAAAAAATGTAAAATACATAAAAAAAATATAGTGCATATGAGTCAATTAAAAAAACAATTACATGGAACTGATTAATAAAAAATATGTATAAGGACAGTTCTTCAAACATCAATCCACAACAGTGCCATGCAGTGAAGACTTGTATGCTGATAAAAACTGTGACAGTTACAACCAAAAAAATATGTGATCCTCCACCAGCCATACCAAACTGACTCACCAGATCCAATAGCTTGTCAAATTAATTATAAACCAGCAGTTGCTCCTTTTTGCAATCAATGCTTGAATCAGAGGTATTCGTTAGCAAGTAAACCAGGTCATCTCTGATAAATCATGCCGTGATATTCATATATATATATATATATATATATATATATATATATATATATATATATATATATACACATATATACACAAGAGGGAAGAAGAATGCTCCAATAGTGTGATACCGCTTTTACATTACATTACTTTTTACATTTTTAAAAAATTTACACTCACACTTTGCAAGTGTAAGACCCAACACTAGAGATTTGATGCATAGAAATGTATCCAAATCATCTTCAGCCACTGTGCTCTATTTGAGAGCACAATCCTAGACAGTGTGTTGGCGTCAGCGTTCTGACCCTTACCTGCGCGTTTCATTATACAACGTCCTCCCGGAGCGACAGAACGCCTGAAGCCTAACACTCCATTTTATGTATGGGCCAACCACCCACGAGTTGATAAACAACCCTTAGCAAGGATTTTATGCAAACATCTAAAAATCTTAACAAAAAAACAATCTATTACACATTGTTATAGATTCTAGACTACGCTAATCAAGATCTTATTATTATCTATTCATTGTTTTTGTACCACAACCTACCGTGACTAATTATTATATTGTCACAGGGTGTGCACTCAATGGAAAAGAGAAAAGTTCTAAAGGAGCATATGTTCACTCTAAAGGGTAACTCTAGACTACCACCCTGCACTTATATAAATGTTGATATTGCATAAAAACTGAGCGATAACAACATGCTGGTGCTCGTCTAAACAAAGAGGTTTATTAAAAGTAACATACATCAACCATAAAGGGTAATTCTAGACTACCACCATAAAATATTTTTAAAGTTGATATCGGTAATGCCCTGTACACACGTTTAGTTTTCCCGTCGGAATAAACTCTGAAGGTTTTTCCGACGGAGTTCCGCTGAAACTGTCTTGCGTACACACGATCACACCAAAGTCACACCGTCAAAAACGCTGTGATGTACAATAAGTATGACGGGACTAGAAAAAGGAAGTTCAATAGCCAGTAGCCAATAACCTCTGTCTCGTACTTGCTTCAGAGCATGTGCCGTTTTTGGTCCATCGGAACAGCATACAGACGAGCGGTTTTTCCGATAGGAATTAGTTCCATCGGAAATATTTAGAACATGTTCTATTTCTAGGTCCATCAGAATTTTTGATGTAAAAAGTCAGATGGACCATATACACGATCGGAATATACGCTGAAAAGCTATAGTAAAAAAGAGAGGCTCCTCATAAACAGATTCAACTTAAAATATAATCTATAATTAAAAATTGGTTAAAAACTATTTAAATCTATATCTATGTTGAGTCCATAGGGCTGTAGAGACCCCAATCGGTATACCCACTGGGTTTCTCTTCTTGATATCTCTTTCAACATATCTGACCCCCTCCAATGTCCCAAAATTCTATTGATCCCATAAAAAGGAAGCTGTCTAGAATTGCTATTATGTTTCAATTTAAAGTGTTGTGACACACTATGTTTATCAAATCCTTTTACTACATTGCTGACATGTTCATTGATACTTGTCTTTAGTTTTCTTGTAGTCCTACCCATGTTATGTTTCCAGCAAGGACATTCCAGTGCATATACCACGTGGGTGGAGTCTCAAGTGATTAGGGATTTAATTTTGTGATGTTTCCCATCAACAAATGAAGAAAAATCAATTTTTTCTACCTTCTTTTTTGTATTGATACAGGCCTTACATTTGTTGCATCTAAACTACAACTACATAGCAAATGAGGTTTAATGTAAAAAAATGTAAAATAATGCATTTAGGTGGCAAAATATGAATTCAATCTATACACTGGGGGAGAACCTCTGGGCGAATCTAGGATGGAAAAGGACCTGGGAGTAGTAGATGATAGGCTCAGCAATGGCATGCAATGCCAAGCTGCTGCTAACAAAGCTAACAGAATATTGGCATGCATTAAAAAGGGGATCAACTCCAGAAATAAAAGAATAATTCTCCTGCTCTACAAGACTATGGTCCAGCCGCACCTAGAGTATGCTGTCCAGTTCTGGGCACCAGTCCTCAGCAAGGATGTACTGGAAGTGGAGCGAGTACAAAGAAGGGCCGCAAAGCTAATAAAGAGTCTGGAGGATATTAGTTATGAGGAAAGGTTGCAAGCACTGAACTTATTCTCTCTGGAGAAGAGACGCTTGAGAGGGGATATGATTTCAATTTACAAATACCATACTGGTGACCCCACAATGGGGATAAAACTTTTTCACAAAGGGAGTTTAACAAGACACGTGGGAAATTCATTAAAATTAGAAGAAAAGAGGGTTAACCTTAAACTATGTAGAGGGTTCTTTACTGTAAGAGCAGCAAGGATTTGGAATTCCCTTCCACAGGTGGTGGCCTCTGTGGAGAGCATCGATAGTTTCAAAAAACTATTAGATAAGTACCTGAACGACCACAACATACAGGGATATATAATGTAATACTAACATATAATCACACACATAAGTAGGACTTGATGGTCTTGTTTATTTTTTTTCAACCTCACCTGTAACTATGTAACTAAAGACGCCTTCCAAATTTCCAAACATCTTCACCTTTTTTGGTGGGTCAATGATGTTCTTTACAAGTTTCCCACGTATAGCATTATTTTTTCTATGAATAAACTTCGGATGAAAGGGCAATATTTTATTTAGAACATCATCCTTCAAAAGAATAGGCCAATGTTTATGTATGACTCTTTCCATAGCCTTTGATTGTCTGTTGTTTGTAATGTATGAAATGTATGAAATGTAATGAAATGTATGTTTGAAACCTTTTTCAAGGAATCTTTCTATTAGTTTGTTGGTCTGGTGAATATAATCTGATTCTAATACACAATTCTTACGTATTCTGGTGCTATGACTACTGGGAGTGTTGTATATCCATTTTTTGTGGTGACAGCTCATCGTTGGTATGTAGCAATTGCGAGATGTCTCTTTGAAATATGTTTTTGTAAGAATTTCCCTTCCTTTTTAAATAATATTAGATCCAAAAAATTCACTTGATCTGGGCTCCATCTACCTGCAAAACTTAGGCAATAATAATTATGGTCCAGACGTTCTAAAAAAACTCTCCAGATTAGCATATGGGCGTTCTCAAATAAGTATGATGTCATCTATGTAGTGCTTGTATAGCACCACCTCTGGCCATCTATGGTATATATTTTCTGCTTCCCACTTAGCCACCACCAAATTGGCCAAATTGGGAGCATATTTGACTCCCATATCAACTCCCTCAAGTTGCCGCAAGAAGTTGCCATTGTACCAGAAATAATTATTTGTCATTGCAAATTCAAGAAGTTCAAGAATGAATTTTCTTTGCTTTTTGTCTTGTTTTTTTCTTTCAAGGCTGATTTCACAGTTAACAAGGAATCTTTTTGGTTGATACTGGTGTAAAGCGAATTTACATCTACTGTGACCAGATGGCAACCCTCTTTGTATGTGTTAGAATCCAATATTTTAATGAATTCACCACTATCTTTGCAAAATGAATCATTAGCTATAAAAATCTCCTGTAAAAAATAATCTATATAATCTCCTATCCTTGAAAAAAACAAATTAATACCGCTAACAATAGGTCTCCCAGGCATTTTTTGTGCATCCTTGTGGATTTTTGGGAGATAATAAACTGTGGGGGGCCTTTTTACGGAAACAAAATGAAAATGCAAAAATGTTTTGCTAAAACAAATTAAATATACTCTCACCAGTAATATCAGTCCTTCAGCCTTTGAGCAGCAGCAAAACCCCCAATACCACCTGCTATGCGGTCTCTCAACAGCAGCAACATAGGGCGACCACATTTCCAAACTGCCATTCCCCCTTCGGGCAAATGGCTGGTGTTAGCACTTAAAATCATCCTGACACTATGCTTGATATGGCGTCGGGATGATCATTATTTCTATTACTACATTGTAATATATAGTGAAATAGTTCAACTCACCATGATGCAGAATCAGTGGGAACCTGAGCTTGTCATTTCCCACCAGATGCAGCGTGTCACTTGCCACCATTGCCTAGCACCAGATGCAGCATGCCACCAGATACAGTGTGTCACTTAATACCCCCAGCCTGACACCAGATACAGTGTGCCACTTGCCAACAGCAGCATGCCACCAGATACAGTGTGCCACTTGCCACAGCAGCCTGCCACCAGATATAGTGTGCCATTTGCCACCAGCAGTCTGTCACCAGATACAGTGTGTCACTTGCCACCAGCAGTCTGCCACCAGATACAGTGTGCCACTTGCCACCAGCATTCTGTCACCAGATACAGTGTGCCACTTGCCACCAGCAGTCTGTAACCAGACACAGTGTGCCACTTGCCAACAGCAGTCTGCCTCCAGATACAGTGTACCACTTTCCACCAGCAGTCTGCCACCAGATACAGTGTGCCACTTGCCACAAGCAGCATGCTACCAGATACAGTGTGCCACTTGCCAACAGCAGTCTGCCACCAGATACAGTGTGCCACTTGCCACCAGCAGTCTGCCACCAGATACAGTATGCCACTTGTCATCAGCAGTCTGACACCAGATAAAATGTGCCCCTTGCCACCAGCAGCATGCCACCAGATACAGTGTGCCACTTGCCACCAGATACAGTGTGCCACTTGCCACCAGCACCCAGCCACCAGATACAGTGTGCCACTTGCCACCAGATGCAGTGTGCCACTTGCCACCAACAGTCTACCACCAGATACAGTGTGCCAATTGCCAACAGCAGCCTTCCACCAGATACAGTGTGCCATTTGCCACCAGCAGCCTGCCACCAGATACAGTGTGCCACTTGCCACCAGCAGCCTGCCACCAGATATTGTGTGCCGCTTGCAAACAGCAGCCTGCCACCAGATACAGCATGCCAGATAAGGTGTGCCACTTGCCACAAGCAGCATGCCAGATACAGTTTGCCACTTGCCACCGGATACAGTGTGCCACCACCAGCATGTCACCAGATACAGTGTGCCACTTTCCACCAGCAGCCTGCCACCAGATACAGTGTGCAACTTGCCACCAGCAGCATGCCCCCAGATACAGTGTGCCACTTGCCACCAGCAGCATGCCCCCAGATACAGTGTGCCACTTGCCACCAGATGCAGTGTGCCACTTGCCACCAGCAGCCTGCCACCAGATACAGTATACCACTTGCCACCAGAAGTCTGTCACCAGATACAGTGTGCCACTTGCCACAAGCAGCATGCCAGATAAGGTGTGCCACTTGCACCAGATACAGTGTGCCACTTGCCACAAGCAGCATGCCAGATACAGTGTGCCACTTGCCACCAGATACAGTGTGCCACCACCAGCATGTCACCAGATACCGTGTGCCACTTTCCACCAGCAGTCTGCCACCAGATACAGTGTGCCACTTGCCATCAGCAGCCTGCCACTAGATACAGTGTGCAACTTGCCACCAGCAGCATGCCCCCAGATACAGTGTGCCACTTGCCACCAGATACAGTGTGCCACTTGCCACCAGCAGTCTGCCACCAGATACAGTGTGCCACTTGCCACCAGCAGCATGCCCCCAGATACAGTGTGCCACTTAGCACCAGATGCAGTGTGCCACTTGCCACCAGCAGCCTGCCACCAGATACAGTGTGCACTTTCCACCACCAGCCTGCCACCAGATACAGTTTGCCACTTGCCACCAGCAGCCTGCAACCAGATACAGTGTGCCACTTGCCACAAACAGCATGCTACCAGATACAGTGTGCCACTTGCCACCAGCAGTCTGCCACCAGATACAGTGTGCCACTTGCCACCAGCAGTCTGCCACCAGATACAGTGTGCCACTTGCCACCAGCAGTCTGCCACAAGATAAAATGTGCCCCTTGCCACCAGCAGCATGCCACCAGATACAGTGTGCCACTTGCCACCAGATACAGTGTGCCACTTGCCACCAGCAGCCTGCCACCAGATACAGTGTGCCACTTGCCACCAGATACAGTGTGCCACTTGCCACCAGCAGCCTGCCACCAGATACAGTGTGCCACTTGCCACCAGCAGCCTGCCACCAGATACAGTGTGCCACTTGTCACCAGCAGCCTTCCAGCAGATATGGTGTGCCACTTGCCACCAGCAGCCTGCCACCAGATACAGTGTGCCACTTGCCACCAGCAGCCTGCCACCAGATATTGTGTGCCACTTGCCAACAGCAGCCTGCCACAAGATACAGTGTGCCACTTGCCAAAAGCAGCATGCCAGATAAGGTGTGCCACTTGCCACCAGATACAGTGTGCCACTTGCCACAAGCAGCATGCCAGATACAGTGTGCCACTTGCCAACAGATACAGTGTGCCACCAACAGCATGTCACCAGATACAGTGTGCCACTTTCCACCAGCAGTCTGCCACCAGATACAGTGTGCCACTTGCCACCAGCAATCTGCCACCAGATACAGTGTGCCACTTGCCACCAGCAGCATGCCCCCAGATACAGTGTGCCACTTGCCACCAGATGCAGTGTGCCACTTGCCACCAGCAGTCTGTCACCAGATACAGTGTGCCACTTGCCACAAGCAGCATGCCAGATAAGGTGTGCCACTTGCCACCAGATACAGTGTGCCACTTGCCACAAGCAGCATGCCAGATACAGTGTGCCACTTGCCACCAGATACAGTGTGCCACCACCAGCATGTCACCAGATACCGTGTGCCACTTTCCACCAGCAGTCTGCCACCAGATACAGTGTGCCACTTGCCACCAGCAGCCTGCCACCAGATACAGTGTGCAACTTGCCACCAGCAGCATGCCCCCAGACACAGTGTGCCACTTGCCACCAGCATGCCACCAGATACAGTGTGCCACTTTCCACCAGCAGCCTGGCATCAGATACAGTGTGCCACTTGCCACCAGCAGCCTGCCACCAGATACAGTGTGCCACTTTCCACCAGCAGCCTGCCACCAGATACAGTGTGCCACTTGCCACCAGCAGCCTGCCACCAAATACAGTGTGCCACTTGCCACCAGCAGCCTGCCACCAGATACAGTGTGCCACTTGCCACCAGCAGCCTGCCACCAGACACAGTGTGCCACTTGCCAACAGCAGCTTTCCACCAGATACAATGTGCAACTTGCCACCAGCAGCCTGCCACCAGATACAGTGTGCCACTTGCCACCAGCATGCCACCAGATACAGTGTGCCACTTGTCACCAGATGCAGTGTGCCACTTGCCACCAGATACAGTGTGCCACTTTCCACCAGCAGCCTGCCACCAGATACACTGTGCCACTTGCCACCAGCAGCCTGCCACCAGATACAGTGTGCCACTTGCCACCAGCAGCCTGCCACCAGATACAGTGTGCCACTTGCCACCAGCAGCCTGCCACCAGATACAGTGTGCCACTTGCCAACAGCAGCCTTCCACCAGATAAAGTGTGCAACTTGCCAACAGCAGCCTGGCACCAGATACAGTGTGCCACTTGCCACCAGCAGCCTGGCACCAGATACAGTGTGCCACTTGTCAGCAGCAGCCTTCCAGCAGATATGGTGTGCCACTTGCCAACAGCAGTCTGCCACCAGATACAGTGTGCCATTTGCCACAAGCAGCATGCCAGATACAGTGTGCCACTTGCCACAAGCAGCCTGCCACCAGATACATTGTGCCATTTGCCACCAGCAGCCTGCCACCAGATACAGTGTGCCACTTGCCACCAGCATGCCACCAGATACAGTGTGCCACTTGCCACCAGATACAGTGTGCCACTTGCCACCGGCAGCCTGCCACCAGATACAGTGTGCCACTTGCCACCAGCAGCCTGCCATCAGATACAGTCTGCTACTTGCCACCACCAGCCTTCCATCAGATACAGAGTGCCACTTGCCACCAGCAGCCTGCCACCAGATACAGTGTGCCACTTACCACCAGCAGCCTGCCACAAGATACAGTGTGCCACTTGCCAACAGCAGCCTTCCACCAGATACAGTGTGCCATTTGCCACCAGCAGCCTGCCACCAGATACAGTGTGCCACTTGCCACCAGCCGCTTGCCACCAGATACAGTGTGCCACTTTCCAACAGCAGCCTGCCACCAGATATTGTGTGCCGTTTGCCAACAGCAGCCTGCCACCAGATACAGTGTGCCACTTGCCACCAGATACAGTGTGCCACTTGCCACCAGCAGCCTGCCACCAGATACAGTGTGCCACTTGCCACCAGCAGCCTTTCCTTCAGATACAGAGTGCCACTTGCCACCAGCAGCCTGCCACCAGATACAGTGTGCCACTTGCCACCAGCAGCCTGCCACCAGATACAGTGTGCCACTTGCCAACAGCAGCCTGCCACCAGATATTGTGTGCCACTTGCCACCAGCAGTCTGCCACCAGATACAGTGTGCCACTTGCCACCAGATGCAGTGTGCCACTTGCCACCAGCAGCCTGCCACCAGATACAGTGTGCACTTTCCACCACCAGCCTGCCACCAGATACAGTTTGCCACTTGCCACCAGCAGCCTGCAACCAGATACAGTGTGCCACTTGCCACAAACAGCATGCTACCAGATACAGTGTGCCACTTGCCACCAGCAGTCTGCCACCAGATACAGTGTGCCACTTGCCACCAGCAGTCTGCCACCAGATACAGTGTGCCACTTGCCACCAGCAGTCTGCCACAAGATAAAATGTGCCCCTTGCCACCAGCAGCATGCCACCAGATACAGTGTGCCACTTGCCACCAGATACAGTGTGCCACTTGCCACCAGCAGCCTGCCACCAGATACAGTGTGCCACTTGCCACCAGATACAGTGTGCCACTTGCCACCAGCAGCCTGCCACCAGATACAGTGTGCCACTTGCCACCAGCAGCCTGCCACCAGATACAGTGTGCCACTTGTCACCAGCAGCCTTCCAGCAGATATGGTGTGCCACTTGCCACCAGCAGCCTGCCACCAGATACAGTGTGCCACTTGCCACAAGCAGCCTGCCACCAGATATTGTGTGCCACTTGCCAACAGCAGCCTGCCACAAGATACAGTGTGCCACTTGCCAAAAGCAGCATGCCAGATAAGGTGTGCCACTTGCCACCAGATACAGTGTGCCACTTGCCACAAGCAGCATGCCAGATACAGTGTGCCACTTGCCAACAGATACAGTGTGCCACCAACAGCCTGCCACCAGATACAGTGTGCCACTTGCCAACAGCAGCCTGCCACCAGATATTGTGTGCCACTTGCCACCAGCAGTCTGCCACCAGATACAGTGTGCCACTTGCCACCAGATGCAGTGTGCCACTTGCCACCAGCAGCCTGCCACCAGATACAGTGTGCACTTTCCACCACCAGCCTGCCACCAGATACAGTTTGCCACTTGCCACCAGCAGCCTGCAACCAGATACAGTGTGCCACTTGCCACAAACAGCATGCTACCAGATACAGTGTGCCACTTGCCACCAGCAGTCTGCCACCAGATACAGTGTGCCACTTGCCACCAGCAGTCTGCCACCAGATACAGTGTGCCACTTGCCACCAGATGCAGTGTGCCACTTGCCACCAGCAGTCTGTCACCAGATACAGTGTGCCACTTGCCACAAGCAGCATGCCAGATAAGGTGTGCCACTTGCCACCAGATACAGTGTGCCACTTGCCACAAGCAGCATGCCAGATACAGTGTGCCACTTGCCACCAGATACAGTGTGCCACCACCAGCATGTCACCAGATACCGTGTGCCACTTTCCACCAGCAGTCTGCCACCAGATACAGTGTGCCACTTGCCACCAGCAATCTGCCACCAGATACAGTGTGCCACTTGCCACCAGCAGCATGCCCCCAGATACAGTGTGCCACTTGCCACCAGATGCAGTGTGCCACTTGCCACCAGCAGTCTGTCACCAGATACAGTGTGCCACTTGCCACAAGCAGCATGCCAGATAAGGTGTGCCACTTGCCACCAGATACAGTGTGCCACTTGCCACAAGCAGCATGCCAGATACAGTGTGCCACTTGCCACCAGATACAGTGTGCCACCACCAGCATGTCACCAGATACCGTGTGCCACTTTCCACCAGCAGTCTGCCACCAGATACAGTGTGCCACTTGCCACCAGCAGCATGCCCCCAGACACAGTGTGCCACTTGCCACCAGCATGCCACCAGATACAGTGTGCCACTTTCCACCAGCAGCCTGGCATCAGATACAGTGTGCCACTTGCCACCAGCAGCCTGCCACCAGATACAGTGTGCCACTTTCCACCAGCAGCCTGCCACCAGATACAGTGTGCCACTTGCCACCAGCAGCCTGCCACCAAATACAGTGTGCCACTTGCCACCAGCAGCCTGCCACCAGATACAGTGTGCCACTTGCCACCAGCAGCCTGCCACCAGACACAGTGTGCCACTTGCCAACAGCAGCTTTCCACCAGATACAATGTGCAACTTGCCACCAGCAGCCTGCCACCAGATACAGTGTGCCACTTGCCACCAGCATGCCCCCAGATACAGTGTGCCACTTGTCACCAGATGCAGTGTGCCACTTGCCACCAGATACAGTGTGCCACTTTCCACCAGCAGCCTGCCACCAGATACAGTGTGCCACTTGCCACCAGCAGCCTGCCACCAGATACAGTGTGCCACTTGCCACCAGCAGCCTGCCACCAGATACAGTGTGCCACTTGCCACCAGCAGCCTGCCACCAGATACAGTGTGCCACTTGCCAACAGCAGCCTTCCACCAGATAAAGTGTGCAACTTGCCAACAGCAGCCTGGCACCAGATACAGTGTGCCACTTGCCACCAGCAGCCTGGCACCAGATACAGTGTGCCACTTGTCAGCAGCAGCCTTCCAGCAGATATGGTGTGCCATTTGCCAACAGCAGTCTGCCACCAGATACAGTGTGCCATTTGCCACAAGCAGCATGCCAGATACAGTGTGCCACTTGCCACAAGCAGCCTGCCACCAGATACATTGTGCCATTTGCCACCAGCAGCCTGCCACCACATACAGTGTGCCACTTGCCACCAGCATGCCACCAGATACAGTGTGCCACTTGCCACCAGATACAGTGTGCCACTTGCCACCGGCAGCCTGCCACCAGATACAGTGTGCCACTTGCCACCAGCAGCCTGCCATCAGATACAGTCTGCTACTTGCCACCACCAGCCTTCCATCAGATACAGAGTGCCACTTGCCACCAGCAGCCTGCCACCAGATACAGTGTGCCACTTACCACCAGCAGCCTGCCACAAGATACAGTGTGCCACTTGCCAACAGCAGCCGTCCACCAGATACAGTGTGCCATTTGCCACCAGCAGCCTGCCACCAGATACAGTGTGCCACTTGCCACCAGCCGCTTGCCACCAGATACAGTGTGCCACTTTCCAACAGCAGCCTGCCACCAGATATTGTGTGCCGTTTGCCAACAGCAGCCTGCCACCAGATACAGTGTGCCACTTGCCACCAGATACAGTGTGCCACTTGCCACCAGCAGCCTGCCACCAGATACAGTGTGCCACTTGCAAACCAGCAGCCTTTCCTTCAGATACAGAGTGCCACTTGCCACCAGCAGCCTGCCACCAGATACAGTGTGCCACTTGCCAACAGCAGCCTGCCACCAGATATTGTGTGCCACTTGCCACCAGCAGTCTGCCACCAGATACAGTGTGCCACTTGCCACCAGATGCAGTGTGCCACTTGCCACCAGCAGCCTGCCACCAGATACAGTGTGCACTTTCCACCACCAGCCTGCCACCAGATACAATGTGCCACTTGCCACCAGCAGCCTGCAACCAGATACAGTGTGCCACTTGCCACAAACAGCATGCTACCAGATACAGTGTGCCACTTGCCACCAGCAGTCTGCCACCAGATACAGTGTGCCACTTGCCACCAGCAGCCTTTCCTTCAGATACAGAGTGCCACTTGCCACCAGCAGCCTGCCACCAGATACAGTGTGCCACTTGCCACCAGCAGCCTGCCACCAGATACAGTGTGCCGTTTGCCAACAGCAGCCTGCCACCAGATACAGTGTGCCACTTGCCACCAGATACAGTGTGCCACTTGCCACCAGCAGCCTGCCACCAGATACAGTGTGCCACTTGCCACCAGCAGCCTGCCACCAGATACAGTGTGCCACTTGCCAACAGCAGCCTGCCACCAGATATTGTGTGCCACTTGCCACCAGCAGTCTGCCACCAGATACAGTGTGCCACTTGCCACCAGCAGCATGCCCCCAGATACAGTGTGCCACTTAGCACCAGATGCAGTGTGCCACTTGCCACCAGCAGCCTGCCACCAGATACAGTGTGCACTTTCCACCACCAGCCTGCCACCAGATACAATGTGCCACTTGCCACCAGCAGCCTGCAACCAGATACAGTGTGCCACTTGCCACAAACAGCATGCTACCAGATACAGTGTGCCACTTGCCACCAGCAGTCTGCCACCAGATACAGTGTGCCACTTGCCACCAGCAGTCTGCCACCAGATACAGTGTGCCACTTGCCACCAGCAGTCTGCCACAAAATAAAATGTGCCCCTTGCCACCAGCAGGATGCCACCAGATACAGTGTGCCACTTGCCACCAGATACAGTGTGCCACTTGCCACCAGCAGCCTGCCACCAGATACAGTGTGCCACTTGCCACCAGATACAGTGTGCCACTTGCCACCAGCAGCCTGCCACCAGATACAGTGTGCCACTTGCCACCAGCAGCCTGGCACCAGATACAGTGTGCCACTTGTCACCAGCAGCCTTCCAGCAGATATGGTGTGCCACTTGCCACCAGCAGCCTGCCACCAGATACAGTGTGCCACTTGCCACCAGCAGCCTGCCACCAGATATTGTGTGCCACTTGCCAACAGCAGTCTGCCACTAGATACAGTGTGCCACTTGCCAAAAGCAGCATGCCAGATAAGGTGTGCCACTTGCCACCAGATACAGTGTGCCACTTGCCACAAGCAGCATGCCAGATACAGTGTGCCACTTGCCAACAGATACAGTGTGCCACCACCAGCATGTCACCAGATACAGTGTGCCACTTTCCACCAGCAGTCTGCCACCAGATACAGTGTGCCACTTGCCACCAGCAATCTGCCACCAGATACAGTGTGCCACTTGCCACCAGCAGCATGCCCCTAGATACAGTGTGCCACTTGCCACCAGATGCAGTGTGCCACTTGCCACCAGCAGTCTGTCACCAGATACAGTGTGCCACTTGCCACAAGCAGCATGCCAGATAAGGTGTGCCACTTGCCACCAGATACAGTGTGCCACCACCAGCATGTCACCAGATACCGTGTGCCACTTTCCACCAGCAGTCTGCAACCAGATACAGTGTGCCACTTGCCACCAGCAGCCTGCCACCAGATACAGTGTGCAACTTGCCATCAGCAGCATGCCCCCAGATACAGTGTGCCACTTGCCACCAGATGCAGTGTGCCACTTGCCACCAGCAGTCTGCCACCAGATGCAGTGTGCCACTTGCCACCAGCAGCCTGCCACCAGATACAGTGTGCCACTTGCCACCAGCATGCCACCAGATACAGTGTGCCACTTTCCACCAGCAGCCTGGCACCAGATACAGTGTGCCACTTGCCACCAGATGCAGTGTGCCACTTGCCACCAGCAGCCTGCCACCAGATACAGTGTGCCACTTTCCACCAGCAGCCTGCCACCAGATACAGTGTGCCACTTGTCACCAGCAGCCTTCCAGCAGATATGGTGTGCCACTTGCCAACAGCAGTCTGCCACCAGATACAGTGTGCCATTTGCCACAAGCAGCATGCCAGATACAGTGTGCCACTTGCCACAAGCAGCCTGCCACCAGATACAGTGTGCCACTTGCCACCAGCAGCCTGCCACCACATACAGTGTGCCACTTGCACACCAGCATGCCACCAGATACAGTGTGCCACTAGCCACCAGATACAGTGTGCCACTTGCCACCAGCAGCCTGGCACCAGATACAGTGTGCCACTTGTCACCAGCAGTCTTCCAGCAGATATGGTGTGCCACTTGCCAACAGCAGCCTGCCACCAGATACAGTGTGCCACTTGCCACCAGCAGGCTGCCACCACATACAGTGTGCCACTTGCCACCAGCATGCCACCAGATACAGTGTGCCACTTGCCACCAAATACAGTGTGCCACTTGCCACCAGCAGCCTTCCACCAGATACAGTGTGCCACTTGCCACCAGATGCAGTGTGCCACTTGCCACCAGCCGTCTGCCACCAGATACAGTGTGCCACTTGCCACCAGCAGCCTGCCACCAGATACAGTGTGCCACTTGTCACCAGATGCAGTGTGCCACTTGCCACCAGATACAGTGTGCCACTTTCCACCAGCAGCCTGCCACCAGATACAGTGTGCCACTTGCCACCAGCAGCCTGCCACCAGATACAGTGTGCCACTTGCCACCAGCAGCCTGCCACCAGATACAGTGTGCCACTTGCCACCAGCAGCCTGCCACCAGATACAGTGTGCCACTTGCCAACAGCAGCCTTCCACCAGATAAAGTGTGCAACTTGCCACCAGCAGCCTGGCACCAGATACAGTGTGCCACTTGCCACCAGCAGCCTGGCACCAGATACAGTGTGCCACTTGTCAGCAGCAGCCTTCCAGCAGATATGGTGTGCCACTTGCCAACAGCAGTCTGCCACCAGATACAGTGTGCCATTTGCCACAAGCAGCATGCCAGATACAGTGTGCCACTTGCCACCAGCAGCCTGCCACCAGATACAGTGTGTCACTTGCCACCAGCAGCCTGCCACCAGATATTGTGTGCCGCTTGCCAACAGCAGCCTGCCACCAGATACAGTGTGCCACTTGCCACAAGCAGCATGCCAGATAAGGCGTGCCACTTGCCACCAGATACAGTGTGCCACTTGCCAAAAGCAGCATGCCAGATACAGTGTGCCACTTGCCACCAGACACAGTGTGCCACCACCAGCATGTCAGCAGATACAGTGTGCCACTTTCCACCAGCCGTCTGCCCCCAGATACAGTGTGCCACTTGCCACCAGATACAGTGTGCCACCACCAGCATGTCAGCAGATACAGTGTGCCACTTTCCACCAGCCGTCAACCCCCAGATACAGTGTGCCACTTGCCACCAGATGCAATGTGCCACTTGCCACCAGCAGTCTGCCACCAGATACAGTGTGCCACTTGCCACCAGCAGCATGCCCCCAGATACAGTGTGCCACTTGCCACCAGATGCAGTGTGCCACTTGCCACCAGCAGTCTGCCACCAGATACAGTATGCCACTTGCCACCAGCAGCCTGTCACCAGATACAGTGTGCCACTTGCCACAAGCAGCATGCCAGATACAGTGTGCCACTTGCCACCAGATGCAGTGTGCCACTTGCCACCAGCAGCCTGCCACCAGATACAGTGTGCCACTTTCCACCAGAAGCCTGCCACCAGATACAGTGTGCCACTTGCCACCAGCAGCCTGACACCAGATACAGTGTGCCACTTACCACCAGCAGCCTGCCACAAGATACAGTGTGCCACTTGCCAACAGCAGCCTTCCACCAGATACAGTGTGCCATTTGCCACCAGCAGCCTGCCACCAGATACAGTGTGCGACTTGCCACCAGCCGCCTGCCACCAGATACAGTGTGCCACTTGCCAACAGCAGCCTGCCACCAGATATTGTGTGCCGTTTGCCAACAGCAGCCTGCCACCAGATACAGTGTGCCACTTGCCACCAGATACAGTGTGCCACTTGCCACCAGCAGACTGCCACCAGATACAGTGTGCCACTTGCCACCAGCAGCCTTTCCTTCAGATACAGAGTGCCACTTGCCACCAGCAGCCTGCCACCAGATACAGTGTGCCACTTGCCACCAGCAGCCTGCCACCAGATACAGTGTGCCACTTGCCACCAGCAGCCTGCCACCAGATATTGTGTGCCACTTGCCAACAGCAGCCTGCAACCAGATACAGTGTGCCACTTGCCCCCAGCAGCCTGCCACCAGATACAGTGTGCCACTTGCCACCAGCAGCCTGCCACCAGATACAGTGTGCCACTTGCCACCAGCAGCCTGCCACCAGATATTGTGTGCTGCTTTCCAACAGCAGCCTGCCACCAGATACAGTGTGCCACTTGCCACAAGCAGCATGCCAGATAAGGTGTGCCACTTGCCACCAGATACAGTGTGCCACTTGCCACAAGCAGCATGCCAGATACAGTGTGCCACTTGCCACCAGATACAGTGTGCCACCACCAGCATGTCAATAGATACAGTGTGCCACTTTCCACCAGCCGTCTGCCCCCAGATACAGTGTGCCACCACCAGCATGTCAGCAGATACAGTGTGCCACTTGCCAACAGCAGCCTGCCACCAGATATTGTGTGCCACTTGCCAACAGCAGCCTGCAACCAGATACAGTGTGCCACTTGCCCCCAGCAGCCTGCCACCAGATACAGTGTGCCACTTGCCACCAGCAGCCTGCCACCAGATACAGTGTGTCACTTGCCACCAGCAGCCTGCCACCAGATATTGTGTGCCGCTTGCCACCAGCAGCCTGCCACCAGATACAGTGTGCCACTTGCCACAAGCAGCATGCCAGATAAGGCGTGCCACTTGCCACCAGATACAGTGTGCCACTTGCCACAAGCAGCATGCCAGATACAGTGTGCCACTTGCCACCAGACACAGTGTGCCACCACCAGCATGTCAGCAGATACAGTGTGCCACTTTCCACCAGCCGTCTGCCCCCAGATACAGTGTGCCACTTGCCACCAGCAGCCTGCCACCAGATACAGTGTGCCACTTGCCACCAGCAATCTGCCACCAGATACAGTGTGCCACTTGCCAACAGCAGCCTTCCACCAGATACAGTGTGCCATTTGCAACCAGCAGCCTGCCACCAGTAAACAGTGTGCATCTTGCCACCAGCAGCCTGGCACCAGATACAGTGTGCCACTTTCCACCAGCAGCCTGGCACCAGATACAGTGTGCCACTTGTCACCAGCAGCCTTCCAGCAGATATGGTGTGCCACTTGCCAACAGCAGTCTGCCACCAGATACAGTGTGCCATTTGCCACAAGCAGCATGCCAGATACAGTGTGCCACTTGCCACAAGCAGCCTGCCACCAGATACAGTGTGTCACTTGCCACCAGATGCAGTGTGCCACTTGCCACCAGCAGCATGCCACCAGATACAGTATGCCACTTGCCACCACCAGCCTGTCACCAGATACAGTGTGCCACTTGCCACAAGTAGCATGCCAGATAAGGTGTGCCACCTGCCACCAGATACAGTGTGCCACTTGCCACAAGCAGCATGCAACATACAGTGTGCCACCACCAGCATGTCACCAGATACCGTGTGCCACTTTCCACCAGCAGTCTGCCACCAGATACAGTGTGCCACTTGCCACCAGCAGCCTGCCACCAGATACAGTGTGCAACTTGCCACCAGCAGCATGCCCCCAGATACAGTGTGCCACTAGCCACCAGATGCAGTGTGCCACTTGCCACCAGCAGTCTGCCACCAGATGCAGTGTGCCACTTGCCACCAGCAGTCTGCCACCAGATACAGTGTGCCACTTGCCACCAGCAGCCTGCCACCAGATACAGTGTGCCACTTGCCACCAGCAGCCTGCCACCAGATACAGTGTGCCACTTGCCACCAGCAGCCTGCCACCAGATACAGTGTGCCACTTGCCACCAGCAGCCTGCCACCAGATACAGTGTGCTACTTGCCAACAGCAGCCTTCCACCAGATACAGTGTGCAACTTGCCACCAGCAGCCTGGCACCAGATACAGTGTGCCACTTGCCACCAGCAGCCTGGCACCAGATACAGTGTGCCACTTGTCACCAGCAGCCTTCCAGCAGATATGGTGTGCCACTTGCCAACAGCAGTCTGCCACCAGATACAGTGTGCCATTTGCCACAAGCAGCATGCCAGATACAGTGTGCCACTTGCCACAAGCAGCCTGCCACCAGATACATTGTGCCACTTGCCACCAGCAGCCTGCCACCACATACAGTGTGCCACTTGCCACCAGCATGCCACCAGATACAGTGTGCCACTTGCCACCAGATACAGTGTGCCACTTGCCACCAGCAGCCTGCCACCAGATACAGTGTGCCACTTGCCACCAGCAGCCTGCCACCAGATACAGTCTGCCACTTGCCACCACCAGCCTTCCATCAGATACAGAGTGCCAATTGCCACCAGCAGCCTGCCACCAGATACAGTGTGCCACTTACCACCAGCAGCCTGCCACAAGATACAGTGTGCCACTTGCCAACAGCAGCCTTCCACCAGATACAGTGTGCCATTTGCCACCAGCAGCCTGCCACCAGATACAGTGTGCCACTTGCCACCAGCCGCCTGCCACCAGATACAGTGTGCCACTTGCCAACAGCAGCCTGCCACCAGATATTGTGTGCCGTTTGCCAACAGCAGCCTGCCACCAGATACAGTGTGCCACTTGCCACCAGATACAGTGTGCCACTTGCCACCAGCAGCCTGCCACCAGATACAGTGTGCCACTTGCCACCAGCAGCCTTTCCTTCAGATACAGAGTGCCACTTGCCACCAGCAGCCTGCCACCAGATACAGTGTGTCACTTGCCACAAGCAGCCTGCCACCAGATACAGTGTGCCACTTGCCAACAGCAGCCTTCCACCAGATATTGTGTGCCACTTGCCAACAGCAGCCTGCAACCAGATACAGTGTGCCACTTGCCCCCAGCAGTCTGCCACCAGATACAGTGTGCCACTTGCCACCAGCAGCCTGCCACCATATACAGTGTGTCACTTGCCACCAGAAGCCTGCCACCAGATATTGTGTGCCGCTTGCCAACAGCAGCCTGCCACCAGATACAGTGTGCCACTTGCCACAAGCAGCATGCCAGATAAGGTGTGCCACTTGCCACCAGATACAGTGTGCCACTTGCTACAAGCAGCATGCCAGATACAGTGTGCCACTTGCCACCAGATACAGTGTGCCCCCACCAGCATGTCAGCAGATACAGTGTGCCACTTTCCACCAGCCGTCTGCCCCCAGATACAGTGTGCCACTTGCCACCAGATACAGTGTGCCACCACCAGCATGTCAGCAGATACAGTGTGCCACTTGCCACCAGCAGCCTGCCACCAGATACAGTATGCCACTTGCCACCAGCAGCCTGTCACCAGATACAGTGTGCCACTTGCCACAAGCAGCATGCCAGATACAGTGTGCCACTTGCCACCAGATGCAGTGTGCCACTTGCCACCAGCAGCCTGCCACCAGATACAGTGTGCCACTTTCCACCAGCAGCCTGCCACCAGATACAGTGTGCCACTTGCCACCAGCAGCCTGCCACCAGATACAGTGTGCCACTTTCCACCAGCAGCCTGCCACCAGATACAGTGTGCCACTTGCCACCAGCAGCCTGCCACCAGATACAGTGTGCCACTTGCCACCAGCAGCCTGCCACCAGATACAGTGTGCCACTTTCCACCAGCAGCCTGCCACCAGATACAGTGTGCCACTTGCCACCAGCAGCCTGCCACCAGATACAGTGTGCCACTTGCCACCAGCAATCTGCCACCAGATACAGTGTGCCACTTGCCAACAGCAGCCTTCCACCAGATACAGTGTGCCATTTGCAACCAGCAGCCTGCCACCAGTAAACAGTGTGCATCTTGCCACCAGCAGCCTGGCACCAGATACAGTGTGCCACTTTCCACCAGCAGCCTGGCACCAGATACAGTGTGCCACTTGTCACCAGCAGCCTTCCAGCAGATATGGTGTGCCACTTGCCAACAGCAGTCTGCCACCAGATACAGTGTGCCATTTGCCACAAGCAGCATGCCAGATACAGTGTGCCACTTGCCACAAGCAGCCTGCCACCAGATACAGTGTGCCACTTGCCACCAGATGCAGTGTGCCACTTGCCACCAGCAGCATGCCACCAGATACAGTATGCCACTTGCCACCACCAGCCTGTCACCAGATACAGTGTGCCACTTGCCACAAGTAGCATGCCAGATAAGGTGTGCCACCTGCCACCAGATACAGTGTGCCACTTGCCACAAGCAGCATGCAACATACAGTGTGCCACCACCAGCATGTCACCAGATACCGTGTGCCACTTTCCACCAGCAGTCTGCCACCAGATACAGTGTGCCACTTGCCACCAGCAGCCTGCCACCAGATACAGTGTGCAACTTGCCACCAGCAGCATGCCCCCAGATACAGTGTGCCACTAGCCACCAGATGCAGTGTGCCACTTGCCACCAGCAGTCTGCCACCAGATGCAGTGTGCCACTTGCCACCAGCAGTCTGCCACCAGATACAGTGTGCCACTTGCCACCAGCAGCCTGCCACCAGATACAGTGTGCCACTTGCCACCAGCAGCCTGCCACCAGATACAGTGTGCCACTTGCCACCAGCAGCCTGCCACCAGATACAGTGTGCCACTTGCCACCAGCAGCCTGCCACCAGATACAGTGTGCTACTTGCCAACAGCAGCCTTCCACCAGATACAGTGTGCAACTTGCCACCAGCAGCCTGGCACCAGATACAGTGTGCCACTTGCCACCAGCAGCCTGGCACCAGATACAGTGTGCCACTTGTCACCAGCAGCCTTCCAGCAGATATGGTGTGCCACTTGCCAACAGCAGTCTGCCACCAGATACAGTGTGCCATTTGCCACAAGCAGCATGCCAGATACAGTGTGCCACTTGCCACAAGCAGCCTGCCACCAGATACATTGTGCCACTTGCCACCAGCAGCCTGCCACCACATACAGTGTGCCACTTGCCACCAGCATGCCACCAGATACAGTGTGCCACTTGCCACCAGATACAGTGTGCCACTTGCCACCAGCAGCCTGCCACCAGATACAGTGTGCCACTTGCCACCAGCAGCCTGCCACCAGATACAGTCTGCCACTTGCCACCACCAGCCTTCCATCAGATACAGAGTGCCAATTGCCACCAGCAGCCTGCCACCAGATACAGTGTGCCACTTACCACCAGCAGCCTGCCACAAGATACAGTGTGCCACTTGCCAACAGCAGCCTTCCACCAGATACAGTGTGCCATTTGCCACCAGCAGCCTGCCACCAGATACAGTGTGCCACTTGCCACCAGCCGCCTGCCACCAGATACAGTGTGCCACTTGCCAACAGCAGCCTGCCACCAGATATTGTGTGCCGTTTGCCAACAGCAGCCTGCCACCAGATACAGTGTGCCACTTGCCACCAGATACAGTGTGCCACTTGCCACCAGCAGCCTGCCACCAGATACAGTGTGCCACTTGCCACCAGCAGCCTTTCCTTCAGATACAGAGTGCCACTTGCCACCAGCAGCCTGCCACCAGATACAGTGTGTCACTTGCCACAAGCAGCCTGCCACCAGATACAGTGTGCCACTTGCCAACAGCAGCCTTCCACCAGATATTGTGTGCCACTTGCCAACAGCAGCCTGCAACCAGATACAGTGTGCCACTTGCCCCCAGCAGTCTGCCACCAGATACAGTGTGCCACTTGCCACCAGCAGCCTGCCACCATATACAGTGTGTCACTTGCCACCAGAAGCCTGCCACCAGATATTGTGTGCCGCTTGCCAGCAGCAGCCTGCCACCAGATACAGTGTGCCACTTGCCACAAGCAGCATGCCAGATAAGGTGTGCCACTTGCCACCAGATACAGTGTGCCACTTGCCACAAGCAGCATGCCAGATACAGTGTGCCACTTGCCACCAGATACAGTGTGCCACCACCAGCATGTCAGCAGATACAGTGTGCCACTTTCCACCAGCCGTCTGCCCCCAGATACAGTGTGCCACTTGCCACCAGATACAGTGTGCCACCACCAGCATGTCAGCAGATACAGTGTGCCACTTTCCACCAGCCGTCTTCCCCCAGATACAGTGTGGCACTTGCCACCAGATGCAATGTGCCACTTGCCACCAGCAGTCTGCCACCAGATACAGTGTGCCACTTGCCACCAACAGCATGCCCCCAGATACAGTATGCCACTTGCCACCAGATGCAGTGTGCCACTTGCCACCAGCAGCCTGCCACCAGATACAGTATGCCACTTGCCACCAGCAGCCTGTCACCAGATACAGTGTGCCACTTGCCACAAGCAGCATGCCAGATACAGTGTGCCACTTGCCACCAGATGCAGTGTGCCACTTGCCACCAGCAGCCTGCCACCAGATACAGTGTGCCACTTTCCACCAGCAGCCTGCCACCAGATACAGTGTGCCACTTGCCACCAGCAGCCTGCCACCAGATACAGTGTGCCACTTTCCACCAGCAGCCTGCCACCAGATACAGTGTGCCACTTGCTACCAGCAGCCTGCCACCAGATACAGTGTGCCACTTGCCACCAGCAGCCTGCCACCAGATACAGTGTGCCACTTTCCACCAGCAGCCTGCCACCAGATACAGTGTGCCACTTGCCACCAGCAGCCTGCCACCAGATACAGTGTGCCACTTGCCACCAGCAATCTGCCACCAGATACAGTGTGCCACTTGCCAACAGCAGCCTTCCACCAGATACAGTGTGCCATTTGCAACCAGCAGCCTGCCACCAGATACAGTGTGCAACTTGCTGTTATACCTGAAGGGTTTCACATGTACTGCCACTTTAAGGCTGGCTCCACCCAGGAGTGATGCCAAGGGTCAAGGGGTATAGTAGCCATCTTGGACACATGTAAGCAGCCTAATAAGATGTACTGTCCTGAGATGCATGTTGCAGTGTACACTGAGTACTGGAAATAAACTTCCATTGTTCCAGACCAGAGTCTTGTGTCTCTCACAACACAGAGGATATAACAGTGGTGACGAGGATGGGATTTACAAAGTGTCTATCAGTCTGAGAGAGAGACAAAGACATTGTGGATTGTTACCTGGATAAAAGCAATCACAGATCCCAGCAGGAAAATGTCATTGATTGGGACATTAAGTGAATTTGATGGAGAACAGACATCCTGGAGTTCCTGGGTGGAGAGACTGGAACAGTATTTCAGTGCAAATGGCATCCCAGGTGAAAGGCAAGTAGCAGTATTTCTGACAGTGGTCGGTGCTCAGACATATGACACTCTCAGGGATCTCCTTTTTCCTGTAAAACCAGCAACTAAGACATTGGCAGAGCTCCTGACACTGTTAGAGGGTCACTTCCAGCCTAAACCACTAGAGATTGCAGAAAGATTTCGTTTTTATCAGAGGCAGCAGCAGCCAGGTGAAGAAATTAAAGCTTATGTGCTCGCCCTTCGCAGACTAGCCTCTACCTGTTCTTTTGGGGAGTACCTACCTACTGCACTGAGAGATAAGTTTGTCATGGGACTGAATTATGACTCTAGCCAAAAGAGACTGTTAACAGAGAAAGACCTTACCCTTGCAAAGGCAATTGAGATAGCTTCAGTGATGGAAATGGCTGTGAAAGATACAGAGGAATTGAACCCCCAGGGCAGAAGAGAAGAGTTGAAACAAGAAGTTTTCAGAACAGCAGTCAAGCCCACAGTTGCAAACTGGAAATACAGACCTCCACCAAGCCGGGGGTCAGCTTGCTACCGTTGTGGGAATACAGACCATGATCACAAAGTCTGCAGGTTTAAGGATCAGACCTGTCATAACTGTGGTAAAACAGGACATCTGAAACGAGTTTGCCGGAGCAAGAAGGTGCGAGATAAACAACCTCTGAACCCCAAGACAAAGACCTATATGGTGGGAAAATATACATCATCTTCTGAGTCACAGGATGAGGAAGTGCTCCAAAGTTTAGACATACATCATATGCATTCAGCACCCTCTGCAATGTCTGTAGAGGTAACCATTGAGGGAAAGAAACTAAAGATGGATGTAGACACAGGAGCAGCAGTTTCAGTTATCACTCAGAAACAATGGAGACAACTTCAGACCCGAACAACTGTCCACCCAACGCCAATCAAACTGCAGACATACTCAAAGCAGATACTCCACCCACTGGGTTATGCAAAAGTGCAGGTATTGTACAAGGGTCAGACAAAGAGACTGCCATTATATATACTAGAAAATGGGGGACCCCCTCTCTTTGGGAGAGACTGGATTGCTCACTTTGGTATGCCAGACATCGCCATAAATCCCTGTAACACTGTGACAATTCCATTAGGAGATAATGAGGGATGGGTGGTGTCCCTGAAGCAGCGGTTCCCAAAGATCTTTGATGACCAGTTGGGGAAAATAAAGCATGACTGTGTGAGACTTAAGCTGAAACCCAACGCCCAGCCTAAGTTCTTCAAAGCTCGCACAGTAGCTTTCGCACTCCGAGCAGGAGTGGAAGCAGAACTAAGTCGGCTGGAGGAACAAGGTGTCATCTCAAAGGTAGAGCACAGCGAGTGGGCATCACCTGTTGTACCAGTGAAGAAAGCGAATGGGGACTTGCGCATTTGTGGCGATTTCCGCATGGCACTGAACTCCCAACTGGAAATAGACCAGTATCCTCTACCCAGAGTAGATGACATTTTTGCCTCTCTTGCAGGGGGTCAAAAGTTCACCAAGCTTGATCTCAAACAAGCATATTTACAGTTTGAGGTCCATCCTTCTTCCCGCAAGTTTCTGACCATCAACACCCACAAGGGACTGTATGAGTACAATCGGATGGTGTTTGGTGTAGCCTCTGCCCCAGCCATTTGGCAACGGAAGATGGATGAGATTTTGGCGGACATTCCTTTCACTCAGTGCCTGTTAGATGACATGCTCATCACGGGACGGACGGACCAGGAACACAAGCAAAACGTGGAGCTTGTATTGGAAAGACTCCAAGAGCAGGGTCTGAAAGTGAACTTAGCAAAATGCCAATTCATGGTGCCGAAATTGGAGTTTTGTGTCCACCTTGTGGATGCAGACGGTATACACACCACAGAAGCCAAGGTTGATGCCTTAGTCAAAGCTCCTGCCCCAACCAATGTCCAGCAGCTGCGATCATACCTTGGCTTGATGAACTATTACCACAAATTTCTGCCGGATCTGGCACACACCTTGTTTCCGTTGAACAAGCTTTTGGAGAAACACTCCAGATGGGACTGGTCGGCTGCATCCCAACGCGCTTTTGAAGTCTCTAAGCGGAAGCTGTTGGCGTCACGCATGCTTGTTCACTATGACCTCCAGAAGCCTCTGACCTTGGCTTGTGATGCCTCACTATATGGTCTGGGGGCTGTACTGTCTCACATCTTACCTGATGGGTCAGAAAAACCAGTGGCATTTGCCTCCAGGTCTTTGACAAAAGCAGAAAGCAATTACTCTCACATTGACAAAGAGGCTCTTGCGCTGATATGGGCAATTAACAAGTTTCATCTTTACCTGTATGGTAGGGAATTCACCATACTGACAGACCATAAACCACTCCTTCAGATCTTTAGCCCTGACAAAAGCATCTCTCAGACTACTGCGGCCCGCCTCCAACGCTATGCCCTGTTCTTGGGAACATACAGTTATAAAATCCAGTATCGCGGTCATGATGCCAATGCTAATGCGGACGCAATGTCCCGACTGACAGGGAGGTCAATGGACTCCTCTCCACCGGTCAAGAGTTGTCGTTACACCAGCCTGTCCTTCTTGTCTTCTGGGGAGATAGCAGCCCATACAGCCAAGGATACCTTTCTGAAAACAATACTCTCCTGGGTACGGTCCGGTTGGCCTGCAACCGTCACACAGGATTATGAACCTTATTTCCGTAGGCGTATGGAATTAACTGTGGCTGGTAACTGTGTTTTATGGGGAGACCGAGTGATCATTCCACAGACCCTCCGGAGACACATTCTGGACTTGCTACATACTGGTCATCCCGGGGGCACACGTATGAAACAAAAGGCCCGAGGCTATGTGTGGTGGCCAAACTTAGACTCGGATATCACAACATATGTGAATGCTTGTGCTGAATGTGCACAAACTGCAAGAGACCCTCCTCGAGGGTGCGTCCAGCCCTGGACTTGGCCCACGGTTCCTTGGTTTCGACTACACTTGGACTTTGCAGGTCCGATCAGAGGACACACCTTCTTGATCATAGTGGACGCCCATTCAAAGTGGCCTGAGGTAATTCCTGTTACTCAGCCAACAACTAAGGCAACAGTTTCCATACTGTTACATCTCGCTGCTACATTTGGATACCCCAGAGAAATCGTCACAGACAACGGTGCACAATTCACCAGTCAGGAGTTTCAGCGTTTCTTGACTGCCCACAACATCAAGCACAAGTTGACCGCACCTTACCACCCAGCTACAAATGGTCAAGCAGAGCGGTTTGTGCAGACTTTTAAACGCTATTTCAAAGCTACAGTGGCTACAAGTAAACAGCAGTCCCTGTCACCCCAGCAGCTGGACTCCTTCCTTTCTGCTTACAGAAACACACCACATGCAACCACCGGGAAAACTCCAGCAGAACTCCTTCTGGGTCGGCAGCCATGGACTGTTTTGGACATGCTCCGCCCACAAACAGTCCAGGAACATGTACTGCAGTCCCAAGACAAGATGGTCAAACACCATGAGATCCTCCGATTCACAGCCCAACAAAAGGTATGGGCCCGATCTTATGGGGCTTCCAACACCCGTTGGCTTCCTGCTGTCATTGCAGAGACTTTGGGACATAAGATGTATAGGGTCTGCCTGGAAGATGGTTCCATTTGCAGAAGGCATGCGGACCAACTGCGCCCTCGTTTTCAACTGCATGAATCCCTGACGCCGGCTGAACCACCAGTGTTGCAAGGAACTGCTCCCAGCGGATCAGGATGCATGGGAACTGATGATTGGGGGGACTCTGATCTTTTGAACTCAGCTCCAACAGAGCCCTCCAGCCCTGGTCCGGAGGTTGGTTCACCCACTGAGCTGGGGGATCCCTTCTTGGCACCGCCAGTGCCCATTCCAGTCGACCCTGTTTCCTCCGATCCTGAGTCAATGGGTGCCCGCCCTCAACGACACTGTCGCCTTCCTGACCGGTTTCAGATTCAAGACCGGTTACAAGACTTTCGACGGGGCCTGGAATCTTGCTCTCACATCTGGATGCAGGAAAAGTCCTGTGCATCTCCTGTGTTTGGAGGACTGTTATTGGACAGTTATTAGTTAATGTTTTGTGCCTTTTCTCGTTTTTTTTTTTTTTTTTTTTTTTTTAGGGATGGATGGAAGGTGTTATACCTGAAGGGTTTCACATGTACTGCCACTTTAAGGCTGGCTCCACCCAGGAGTGATGCCAAGGGTCAAGGGGTATAGTAGCCATCTTGGACACATGTAAGCAGCCTAATAAGATGTACTGTCCTGAGATGCATGTTGCAGTGTACACTGAGTACTGGAAATAAACTTCCATTGTTCCAGACCAGAGTCTTGTGTCTCTCACAACACAGAGGATATAACACTTGCCACCAGCAGCCTGGCACCAGATACAGTGTGCCACTTTCCACCAGCAGCCTGGCACCAGATACAGTGTGCCACTTGTCACCAGCAGCCTTCCAGCAGATATGGTGTGCCACTTGCCAACAGCAGTCTGCCACCAGATACAGTGTGCCATTTGCCACAAGCAGCATGCCAGATACAGTGTGCCACTTGCCACAAGCAGCCTGCCACCAGATACAGTGTGCCACTTGCCACCAGCAGCCTGCCACCAGATACAGTGTGCCACTTGCTAACAGCAACCTTCCACCAGATACAGTGTGCCATTTGCCACCAGAAGCCTGCCACCAGATACAGTGTGCCACTTGCCACCAGCAGCCTGCCACCAGATACAGTGGGCTACTTGCTACCAGCAGTCTGCCACCAGATACAGTGAGCCACTTGCCACCAGCAGTTTGCCACCAGATACAGTATGCCACTTGCCATCAGATACATTGTGCCACTTGCCACCAGCAGCATGCCCCCAGATACAGTGTGCCACTTGCCAGATGCAGTGTGCCACTTGCCGCCAGCAGCCTGCCACCAGATACAGTGTGCCCCTTGCCACCAGCAGCCTGCCACCAGATACAGTGTGCCACTTGCCACCAGCAGCCTGCCACCAGATACAGTGTGCCACTTGCCAACAACAGCCTTCCACCAGATACAGTGTGCCATTTGCCACCAGCAGCCTGCCACCAGATACAGTGTGCAACTTGCCACCAGCAGCCTGCCACCAGATACAGTGTGCCACTTGCCACCAGCAGCCTTCCACCAGATACATTGTGCCACTTGCCACCAGATACAGTGTGCCACTTGCCACCAGCAGCCTGCCAACTGATACAGTGTGCCACTTGCCACCAGCAGCCTGCCACCAGATACAGTGTGCCACTTGCCACCAGCAGCCTGCAACCAGATACAGTGTGCAACTTGCCACCAGCAGCCTGCCACCAGATACAGTGTGCCACTTGCCACCAGCAGCCTTCCACCAGATACATTGTGCCACTTGCCACCAGATACAGTGTGCAACTTGCTACCAGCAGCCGGCCACCAGATACAGTGTGCAACTTGCCACCAGCAGCCTGCCACCAGATACAGTGTGCCACTTGCCACCAGCAGCCTTCCACCAGATACAGTGTGCCACTTGCCACCAGCAGCCTGCCACCAGATACAGTGTGCCACTTGCCAACAGCAGCCTGCCACCAGATACAGTGTGCCACTTGCCACCAGCAGCCTGCCACCAGATATTGTGTGCCACTTGCCAACAGCAGCCTGCCACCAGATACAGTGTGCCACATGCCGCAAGCAGCATGCCAGATACGGTGTGCCACTTGCCACCAGATACAGTGTGCCACTTGCCACAAGCAGCATTCCAGATACAGTGTGCCACTTGCCACCACCAGCATGTCACCAGATACAGTGTGCCACTTGCCACAAGCAGCATGTCACCAGATACCGTGTGCCACTTTCCACCAGCAGTCTGCCACCAGATACAGTGGGCCACTTGCCACCAGATACAGTGTGCCACTTGCTACCAGCAGCCTGCCACCAGATACAGTGTGCCACTTGCCACCAGCAGTCTTCCACCAGATACAGTGGGCCACTTGCCATCAGCAGTCTGTCACCAGATACAGTGAGCCACTTGCCACCAGCAGTATGCCACCAGATACAGTGTGCCACTTGCCACCAGATACAGTGTGCCACTTGCCACCAACAGCATGCCCCCAGATACAGTGTGCCGCTTGCCACCAGATGCTGTGTGCCACTTGCCAACAGCAGCCTGCCACCAGATACAGTGTGCCACTTGCCACCAGCAGCCTTCCACCAGATATAGTTTGCCACTTGCCACCAGCAGCCTGCCACCAGATACAGTGTGCCACTAGCCACCAGCAGCCTGCCACCAGATACAGTGTTGCCACTAGCCACCAGCAGCCTGCCACCATATACAGTGTGCCACTTGCCAACAGCAGCCTGCCACCAGATACAGTGTGCCACTTGCCACCAGCAGCCTGCCACCAGATATTGTGTGCCACTTGCCACCACCAGCATGTCACCAGATACAGTGTGCCACTTGCCACAAGCAGCATGTCACCAGATACCGTGTGCCACTTTCCATCAGCAGTCTGCCACCAGATACAGTGGGCCACTTGCCACCAGATACAGTGTGCCACTTGCTACCAGCAGCCTGCCACCAGATACAGTGTGCCACTTGCCACCAGCAGTCTACCACCAGATACAGTGGGCCACTTGCCACCAGCAGTCTGTCACCAGATACAGTGAGCCACTTGCCACCAGCAGTATGCCACCAGATACAGTGTGCCACTTGCCACCAGATACAGTGTGCCACTTGCCACCAACAGCATGCCCCCAGATACAGTGTGCCGCTTGCCACCAGATGCTGTGTGCCACTTGCCAACAGCAGCCTGCCACCAGATACAGTGTGCCACTTGCCACCAGCAGCCTTCCACCAGATATAGTGTGCCACTTGCCACCAGAAGCCTGCCACCAGATACAGTGTGCCACTAGCCACCAGCAGCCTGCCACCAGATACAGTGTTGCCACTAGCCACCAGCAGCCTGCCACCAGATACAGTGTGCCACTTGCCACCAGCAGCCTGCCACCAGATACAGTGTTGCCACTAGCCACCAGCAGCCTGCCACCAGATACAGTGTGCCACTTGCCACCAGCAGCCTGCCACCAGATACCGTGTGCCACTTTCCACCAGCAGTCTGCTACCAGATACATTGTGCCACTTGCCACCAGATACAGTGTGCTACTTGCTACCAGCAGCCTGCCACCAGATACAGTGTGCCACTTGCCACCAGCAGCCTGCCACCAGATACAGTGGGCCACTTGCCACCAGCAGTCTGCCACCAGATACAGTGAGCCACTTGCCACCAGCAGTCTGCCACCAGATACAGAATGCCACTTGCCACCAGATACAGTGTGCCACTTGCCACCAGCAGCATGCCTCCAGATACAGTGTGCCACTTGCCACCAGATGCAGTGTGCCACTTGCCGCCAGCAGCCTGCCACCAGATACAGTGTGCCACTTGCCACCAGCAGCCTGCCACCAGATACAGTGTGCCACTTGCCACCAGCAGCCTGCCACCAGATACAGTGTGCCACTTGCCAACAACAGCCTTCCACCAGATACAGTGTACCATTTGCCACCAGCAGCCTGCCACCAGATACAGTGTGCCACTTGCCACAAGCAGCATGCCAGATACAGTGTGTCACTTGCCACCAGATGCAGTGTGCCACTTGCCACCAGCAGCCTGCCACCAGATACACTGTGCCACTTTCCACCAGCAGCCTGCCACCAGATACAGTGTGCCACTTGCCACCAGCAGCCTGCCACCAGATACAGTGTGCCACTTGCCACCAGCAGCCTGCCACCAGATACAGTGTGCCACTTGCTAACAGCAACCTTCCACCAGATACAGTGTGCCATTTGCCACCAGAAGCCTGCCACCAGATACAGTGTGCCACTTGCCACCAGCAGCCTGCCACCAGATACAGTGGGCTACTTGCTACCAGCAGTCTGCCACCAGATACAGTGAGCCACTTGCCACCAGCAGTTTGCCACCAGATACAGTATGCCACTTGCCATCAGATATATTGTGCCACTTGCCGCCAGCAGCCTGCCACCAGATACAGTGTGCCACTTGCCACCAGCAGCCTGCCACCAGATACAGTGTGCCACTTGCCACCAGCAGCCTGCCAACTGATACAGTGTGCCACTTGCCACCAGCAGCATGCCACCAGATACAGTGTGCCACTTGCCACCAGCAGCCTGCAACCAGATACAGTGTGCAACTTGCCACCAGCAGCCTGCCACCAGATACAGTGTGCCACTTGCCACCAGCAGCCTTCCACCAGATACATTGTGCCACTTGCCACCAGATACAGTGTGCAACTTGCTACCAGCAGCCGGCCACCAGATACAGTGTGCAACTTGCCACCAGCAGCCTGCCACCAGATACAGTGTGCCACTTGCCACCAGCAGCCTTCCACCAGATACAGTGTGCCACTTGCCACCAGCAGCCTGCCACCAGATACAGTGTGCCACTTGCCAACAGCAGCCTGCCACCAGATACAGTGTGCCACTTGCCACCAGCAGCCTGCCACCAGATATTGTGTGCCACTTGCCAACAGCAGCCTGCCACCAGATACAGTGTGCCACATGCCGCAAGCAGCATGCCAGATACGGTGTGCCACTTGCCACCAGATACAGTGTGCCACTTGCCACAAGCAGCATTCCAGATACAGTGTGCCACTTGCCACCACCAGCATGTCACCAGATACAGTGTGCCACTTGCCACAAGCAGCATGTCACCAGATACCGTGTGCCACTTTCCACCAGCAGTCTGCCACCAGATACAGTGGGCCACTTGCCACCAGATACAGTGTGCCACTTGCTACCAGCAGCCTGCCACCAGATACAGTGTGCCACTTGCCACCAGCAGTCTTCCACCAGATACAGTGGGCCACTTGCCACCAGCAGTCTGTCACCAGATACAGTGAGCCACTTGCCACCAGCAGTATGCCACCAGATACAGTGTGCCACTTGCCACCAGATACAGTGTGCCACTTGCCACCAACAGCATGCCCCCAGATACAGTGTGCCGCTTGCCACCAGATGCTGTGTGCCACTTGCCAACAGCAGCCTGCCACCAGATACAGTGTGCCACTTGCCACCAGCAGCCTTCCACCAGATATAGTTTGCCACTTGCCACCAGCAGCCTGCCACCAGATACAGTGTGCCACTAGCCACCAGCAGCCTGCCACCAGATACAGTGTTGCCACTAGCCACCAGCAGCCTGCCACCAGATACAGTGTGCCACTTGCCACCAGCAGCCTGCCACCAGATACAGTGTGCCACTTGCCACCAGCAGCCTGCCACCAGATATTGTGTGCCACTTGCCAACAGCAGCCTGCCACCAGATACAGTGTGCCACATGCCGCAAGCAGCATGCCAGATACGGTGTGCCACTTGCCACCAGATACAGTGTGCCACTTGCCACAAGCAGCATTCCAGATACAGTGTGCCACTTGCCACCACCAGCATGTCACCAGATACAGTGTGCCACTTGCCACAAGCAGCATGTCACCAGATACCGTGTGCCACTTTCCACCAGCAGTCTGCCACCAGATACAGTGGGCCACCTGCCACCAGATACAGTGTGCCACTTGCCACCAGCAGTCTACCACCAGATACAGTGGGCCACTTGCCACCAGCAGTCTGTCACCAGATACAGTGAGCCACTTGCCACCAGCAGTATGCCACCAGATACAGTGTGCCACTTGCCACCAGATACAGTGTGCCACTTGCCACCAGATACAGTGTGCCACTTGCCACCAACAGCATGCCCCCAGATACAGTGTGCCGCTTGCCACCAGATGCTGTGTGCCACTTGCCAACAGCAGCCTGCCACCAGATACAGTGTGCCACTTGCCACCAGCAGCCTTCCACCAGATATAGTGTGCCACTTGCCACCAGCAGCCTGCCACCAGATACAGTGTGCCACTAGCCACCAGCAGCCTGCCACCAGATACAGTGTTGCCACTAGCCACCAGCAGCCTGCCACCAGATACAGTGTGCCACTTGCCACCAGCAGCCTGCCACCAGATACAGTGTTGCCACTAGCCACCAGCAGCCTGCCACCAGATACAGTGTGCCACTTGCCACCAGCAGCCTGCCACCAGATACCGTGTGCCACTTTCCACCAGCAGTCTGCTACCAGATACATTGTGCCACTTGCCACCAGATACAGTGTGCTACTTGCTACCAGCAGCCTGCCACCAGATACAGTGTGCCACTTGCCACCAGCAGCCTGCCACCAGATACAGTGGGCCACTTGCCACCAGCAGTCTGCCACCAGATACAGTGAGCCACTTGCCACCAGCAGTCTGCCACCTGATACAGAATGCCACTTGCCACCAGATACAGTGTGCCACTTGCCACCAGCAGCATGCCCCCAGATACAGTGTGCCACTTGCCACCAGATGCAGTGTGCCACTTGCCGCCAGCAGCCTGCCACCAGATACAGTGTGCCACTTGCCACCAGCAGCCTGCCACCAGATACAGTGTGCCACTTGCCACCAGCAGCCTGCCACCAGATACAGTGTGCCACTTGCCAACAACAGCCTTCCACCAGATAGAGTGTACCATTTGCCACCAGCAGCCTGCCACCAGATACAGTGTGCCACTTGCCACAAGCAGCATGCCAGATACAGTGTGTCACTTGCCACCAGATGCAGTGTGCCACTTGCCACCAGCAGCCTGCCATCAGATACACTGTGCCACTTTCCACCAGCAGCCTGCCACCAGATACAGTGTGCCACTTGCCACCAGCAGCCTGCCACCAGATACAGTGTGCCACTTGCCACCAGCAGCCTGCCACCAGATACAGTGTGCCACTTGCTAACAGCAACCTTCCACCAGATACAGTGTGCCACTTGCCACCAGCAGCCTGCCACCAGATACAGTGTGCCACTTGCCACCAGCAGCCTGCCACCAGATACAGTGGGCTACTTGCTACCAGCAGTCTGCCACCAGATACAGTCAGCCACTTGCCACCAGCAGTTTGCCACCAGATACAGTATGCCACTTGCCATCAGATACATTGTGCCACTTGCCACCAGCAGCATGCCCCCAGATACAGTGTGCCACTTGCCAGATGCAGTGTGCCACTTGCCGCCAGCAGCCTGCCACCAGATACAGTGTGCCACTTGCCACCAGCAGCCTGCCACCAGATACAGTGTGCCACTTGCCACCAGCAGCCTGCCACCAGATACAGTGTGCCACTTGCCAACAACAGCCTTCCACCAGATACAGTGTGCCATTTGCCACCAGCAGCCTGCCACCAGATACATTGTGCAACTTGCCACCAGCAGCCTGCCACCAGATACAGTGTGCCACTTGCCACCAGCAGCCTTCCACCAGATACATTGTGCCACTTGCCACCAGATACAGTGTGCCACTTGCCACCAGCAGCCTGCCAACTGATACAGTGTGCCACTTGCCACCAGCAGCCTGCCACCAGATACAGTGTGCCACTTGCCACCAGCAGCCTGCAACCAGATACAGTGTGCAACTTGCCACCAGCAGCCTGCCACCAGATACAGTGTGCCACTTGCCACCAGCAGCCTTCCACCAGATACATTGTGCCACTTGCCACCAGATACAGTGTGCAACTTGCTACCAGCAGCCGGCCACCAGATACAGTGTGCAACTTGCCACCAGCAGCCTGCCACCAGATACAGTGTGCCACTTGCCACCAGCAGCCTTCCACCAGATACAGTGTGCCACTTGCCACCAGCAGCCTGCCACCAGATACAGTGTGCCACTTGCCAACAGCAGCCTGCCACCAGATACAGTGTGCCACTTGCCACCAGCAGCCTGCCACCAGATATTGTGTGCCACTTGCCAACAGCAGCCTGCCACCAGATACAGTGTGCCACATGCCGCAAGCAGCATGCCAGATACGGTGTGCCACTTGCCACCAGATACAGTGTGCCACTTGCCACAAGCAGCATTTCAGATACAGTGTGCCTCTTGCCACCACCAGCATGTCACCAGATACAGTGTGCCACTTGCCACAAGCAGCATGTCACCAGATACCGTGTGCCACTTTCCACCAGCAGTCTGCCACCAGATACAGTGGGCCACTTGCCACCAGATACAGTGTGCCACTTGCTACCAGCAGCCTGCCACCAGATACAGTGTGCCACTTGCCACCAGCAGTCTTCCACCAGATACAGTGGGCCACTTGCCACCAGCAGTCTGTCACCAGATACAGTGAGCCACTTGCCACCAGCAGTATGCCACCAGATACAGTGTGCCACTTGCCACCAGATACAGTGTGCCACTTGCCACCAACAGCATGCCCCCAGATACAGTGTGCCGCTTGCCACCAGATGCTGTGTGCCACTTGCCAACAGCAGCCTGCCACCAGATACAGTGTGCCACTTGCCACCAGCAGCCTTCCACCAGATATAGTTTGCCACTTGCCACCAGCAGCCTGCCACCAGATACAGTGTGCCACTAGCCACCAGCAGCCTGCCACCAGATACAGTGTTGCCACTAGCCACCAGCAGCCTGCCACCAGATACAGTGTGCCACTTGCCACCAGCAGCCTGCCACCAGATACAGTGTGCCACTTGCCACCAGCAGCCTGCCACCAGATATTGTGTGCCACTTGCCAACAGCAGCCTGCCACCAGATACAGTGTGCCACATGCCGCAAGCAGCATGCCAGATACGGTGTGCCACTTGCCACCAGATACAGTGTGCCACTTGCCACAAGCAGCATTCCAGATACAGTGTGCCACTTGCCACCACCAGCATGTCACCAGATACAGTGTGCCACTTGCCACAAGCAGCATGTCACCAGATACCGTGTGCCACTTTCCACCAGCAGTCTGCCACCAGATACAGTGGGCCACTTGCCACCAGATACAGTGTGCCACTTGCTACCAGCAGCCTGCCACCAGATACAGTGTGCCACTTGCCACCAGCAGTCTACCACCAGATACAGTGGGCCACTTGCCACCAGCAGTCTGTCACCAGATACAGTGAGCCACTTGCCACCAGCAGTATGCCACCAGATACAGTGTGCCACTTGCTACCAGATACAGTGTGCCGCTTGCCACCAACAGCATGCCCCCAGATACAGTGTGCTGCTTGCCACCAGATGATGTGTGCCACTTGCCAACAGCAGCCTTCCACCAGATACAGTGTGCCACTTGCCACCAGCAGCCTTCCACCAGATATAGTGTGCCACTTGCCACCAGCAGCCTGCCACCAGATACAGTGTGCCACTAGCCACCAGCAGCCTGCCACCAGATACAGTGTTGCCACTAGCCACCAGCAGCCTGCCACCAGATACAGTGTGCCACTTGCCACCAGCAGCCTGCCACCAGATACAGTGTGCCACTTGCCACCAGCAGCCTGCCACCAGATACAGTGTGCCACTAGCCACCAGCAGCCTGCCACCAGATACAGTGTGCCGCTTGCCAACAGCAGTCTTCCACCAGATACAGTGTGCTTGACATTTCTCCCTCATAGTCCTGTTTGTTCAAACTAATGATAGCTCCTCCTTTATTGGCTTCTCTTATTACAATGTCTTTTCCCTTCTCTAATTTTCTAATGCCATCCTCTATATCTTTAAGAGTTCTGTATTTGTTATTAATTTATATATCTTTAATGTCATGTACAACCATGACCTTAAAAACTTCCAAAAAGTCATTCTTTTTATTTATAGGATTAAAGGTGGACGCATTTTTTAAACCACTATGTAAATGCTGCGGATTATGCTTATTGCTGTTAAAATTCTCTTTATTCAAAATTTTTTTTTTAATATTCAACTTTCTAGTGAACTTTTGTAAGACAATATATGTAATACATTTTTCCATGTTTACATGAGGTATAAAATTCAATCCTAAATCCAATACTCTAAGTTCCTCTTCCATTAAAATAACATTGCTGACATAAAAAATGCCTAGTTGTCTCTTTTCCTTTTTCTTCCTCCTATCTCCTCTAACTCCTTATCACCTTCCCTTCTTTCTGGTTTTAATGGATTCTCATCCTCCATCCCATATTCCATGGGCTCTCTTTACTGGTTCCTGTAATCCTGTAGATGGTTCCACCCTCCCCTGTTGTAAAATTGCCCCCCTCCTCTCTGGCTGTAACCCTGGTAGCCTTTGATGCCCTTCTCCTCTGGGGTGGGGGGGTTCTGTGATTTAAAGCACCTCTCGGGGGTCTCCAATGGGTACCCCTTTGAGGTTGATCATAGTAGGTCTGGTCATTACAATACTGTGACCCATTGTGAGATGACTTGAATTTAGGCAGTTTTTTGGAACTGTACTTTGAGACTTTTGTGTTTCTGGGGCGTTCCTTTATCATTCAATGAGGGTCTAACCCTGTTACTGCCATTGTCACTGGCATTTTCTCAGGGGTAGACTCTCTAGATTCACATTCTTCTAGGGATATATCTTCTTGCCACTTGTAGACCTTGTTGTCCTTATAGTCTTCTTTGTCTCTCTGATGTTTTTTTAAGCCGCGTACACACGGGCGGACTGTCTGGCCAACTAAGTCCGTCAGACAATCCGACGGACAGTCCGTCCTACTTTTGAATGAACGGACTTGACCACACACGATGAACAGACAGTCCGTTGAAAGCTTGCGCGATGACGTACAGCACGTACGACGGGACTAGAAATAGGAAGTCCAAGACACAGCAAAGCACCCTTTGGGCTCCTTCTGCTGACTTTGCGTTAGTAGAAGTTTGGTTAGAGACGATTCGCGCTTTTCAGACTTCAGCTTAATTTGTCCGTTTACTGCGGCGCAGTCTACCTGTGAGGTTTGTAACTGTCTTTCGGTACGCGTGGATCAGTTGGTACCTGTTAATAGGCGCTTCTGGTCCGCTCGTTTCTGGGTTTCAGGTCGTTCTTCATAGGTCTGGCTGTTCTTCAGTGCGTTCAGTTGAGCTTATTTGTCCAGCCGACCGTTTCAAAGCCATGGAGAGTGGACGTACTCGGGAACGAGTTCGTGCTATATTGGGGCTTGGTGTTGGGGTTAATACTTTGACCCGAGCCCAGTCTGTGAACAGGGTGAGGAGGAGTTCATGGACAAAGAATTGGTTGCGCCAGCGTGACCGATTCTCGCATATGCCTTTACTCCGTGAGATCCGTGAGAATAATCCTGATGATTTCAGGAATTATCTCAGGATGACGGACCCCGTTTTTCACCGTCTGCTGGCTTTGCTGACCCCTTATATCAGCAGGCAGGATACCTGCATGCGGCAAGCCATCACTCCGGAGCAGAGGCTCGTCGCCACGTTGCGCTACTTGGCGACAGGGAGAAGCCTTCAGGACCTCAAGTTCTCGACAGGCATCTCCCCCCAGGCTCTGGGGATCATTATTCCAGAGACCTGTTCTGCCATTATTCGGGTCCTGCAGAAGGAATATATGAAGGTAAGTTTGTTCTTTTAATATTGCATTATATGCATTGTATGTTTGTATTAATTTCATCATGACTTTTAATATCCATGACAGGAATATGATGTGAATGTCCCCTTTATATGAATGCATTTTTTTTATTTTTGATGTTTTTTTTTGTTTTTTTTGTGTCATTTTTTTTGGAGCTTTTTACCTTTTTGTGTCCCACGTGCATATTTGCTTTCACTAACGTCCCCAGCATGCAATCCTGGGCCCCTATACACCCACAGCCGAGACTGTTTTTCTCTATAATTCATATTGTCAGCTCCATTGTACTATTTTACTGCCCCCCCACCCTTTGTATACTCTTTGTATACACCCTTTGTGTGTATGTGTGTGTGTGTGAAAATATATATATATATATATATATATATATATATAGATATAGATATATATAGATATAGATATAGATATATGCAGGTATTGTATACTCATTAATTAGTCCCCCACCCCACTCAAATTGGTTGCAGGTATTGTATACTCATTAATTAGTCCCCCACCCCACTCAAATTGGTTGCAGGTATTGTATACTCATTAATTAGTCCCCCACCCCACTCAAATTGGTTGCAGGTATTGTATACTCATTAATTAGTCCCCCACCCCACTCAAATTGGTTGCAGGTATTGTATACTCATTAATTAGTCCCCCACCCCACTCAAATTGGTTGCAGGTATTGTCTACTCATTAATTAGTCCCCCACCCCACTCAAATTGGTTGCAGGTATTGTCTACTCATTAATTAGTCCCCCACCCCACTCACCCACCTAACTTATGTCCCCTGGTCCATCAGAGGGCTGAGTAATCTGTGAATTGGGCTGTCTATTTTTTTTTTTGGCAGAATTTTTTTTTCAATATTTCTGTTTAACTGTTGTTCCAAAATGTTTTTGAGTTTTATTTGTTATGAATTGTTTTGATTTAATGACTAATTATTTTTTTCCTGTGTTTGACTCCCCAGTTTCCTTCCACACCACAGGAATGGCAGACTGTGGCTTCCCAATTCGCTGCCCGTTGGGACTTTCCCAACTGCGGAGGGGCGATCGACGGGAAACATGTGAGGATTGTGCCCCCACCCCATTCGGGGTCCTACTATTGGAATTATAAGGGGTTCCATAGTGTGGTGCTAATGGCGGTGGTGTCAGCACAATGTGACTTTCTGTATGTGGATGTGGGGAAGAACGGCCGGATGTCTGACGGAGGAGTCTTTAGGCAGACCGAGTTCTGCCACCGTCTCATCACTGGTGGCCTGGACTTGCCACCAGATGCCGAGAATGTGGAGGGTCTACCGTTTGTGTTTATTGCTGATAAAGCGTTCGGTCTGAGTGACCATCTGATGAAACCCTTCCCCCAAAGGACCCTCACCCCGGAGAGGAGTGTTTTTAATTACCGGCTGGCCAGAGCAAGAAGGGTTGTGGAGAATGCCTTTGGCATTATGGCCAGCTGGTTCCGTCTGTTTATGACAGCAATCAACTTAGCAGAGTATAAACTGAACTATGTAATTCTTTGCTGCTGCATTTTGCACATTTTTCTACGCAAACTTTCAGGAAACCAGTACCTGCAACCAATTGGGCCTGAGGCCGGACTAATATTACCTGAACTCACAGGGCTGGATCATGCCCTTCCTGGCTTAGCCCCCCAAACAGCACGTGAGGTGCGTGACCGGTATGTCAGCTATTTTAATGGTAGGGGGGCTATTCCAATGCCAGCTGACCAATAAAAATTTATTTTTCTTGAAATATGTATTGTCTGTTCAAATTTTTAAGTTTGGTTCTTGTTTTTTTCACGGTGCTTGTCTCCTACATTCTCCTAATTCAGGGATATGCAATTGGCCAACCTCCAGCTGGTGCAAAACTACAAGTCAATCATGCCTCTGGGTCTCATGCTTGTGGCTGTCAGTCTTGCTATGCTTCATGGGACTTGTAGTTCTGCAACAGCTGGATTTCCACTAATTGCATATTCCTGTCCTAGTGCATTTGTATTGCAAAGTGGTTTTTGCCAATAGTAAATAAGGCCCTTTGTGACAGAAAACACAAAATGACTTCCCAAACTGGTATTGAGTATTGAAAGAAGTAGACACACACACACTTTTTTTTTTTTTGGAATTTTTAATAGTGCACATTCCAACCAGTGCCTCTTTTTTAGATATTTTTCTTTTTTTTTTTTTTTTTTTGTAATTTTTTTTTTTTTTTTGGAAACATATAAATATAAAGATATATCTATATATATATAAAATAAAATTATAAAAAAAATACATAAAATAAAATTTTTAACTATTTACAGAAAATAAGGGGTAAAGCCAAATTTTGAAGATGCACACCATAAATTGGTAATGTCAACATGTGCTATGTACCATCATGAGTGATCAATGGACGTGTTTGGTGGGTGCAATCTCTTCCTCTCACATACTAGAATGAGGAAGGGTTTGCAAACACCAAATGCGTACGTTGCGATCCTCTGATGGCACATAGCACATGTTGACACACCGTGTGCATCTTCAAAATTTGGCCTCTAAAAACAATGTTCTAAAAACATTAAAAACTTTTTGACAAGGAAATGAAGAACATGATCTTTCGTTTTAGGGAAAAGGGGCTCTCCCTAAAACATCGATCATGTTCTTCATTTCCTGCCTCATAGTGTCCAGTTGTTGTTGCATGGCAATCATGTGGTTCTCCATCAAATCGATCTTGCCATTCCAGGCCATGATCTGACCGATGAGTCTCTGGGCACTATCAGTGGTAAATGGCTCCGCGGCTTGTCCTTCCACAACCAGATCATCACCTAAAAACATGTGTAGATAAAAAATTGGTTAAAATATACAGCCATTAATTGTTTACCTTAAGCTGGGTTCTCAGACACTCACTTTGTGGGGTGCGTATCTCCTCCACATCTAGCCCTGGGCTGGGCTGATCCAGCTCGGACAATGGGCTGGGCTGCTCCCTCACGGACACTGGGCTGGGCAGCTCCATCACGGACACTGGGCTTGGGCTAACTGCCCAATCAGGCTGGTGAGGTCGGGGGGTCCTGGGCTGCTCCGCCTCTTGTCTGAGTCTTTGTTCCCCTATGAGAATGAAAAAAAAGAAAAAAAAAAGGTATACTTTTAAGCATAGTGATATTTGATTTCAGAAATTGGAATCTGAAACATTGGTTTGAAGTGGTGTACAATTATTATCTGGTTATTACAAGATCCTAGTTTAATACATCATTAAAATGACATTTTTTTAGTTAGGCTGTGTTCAGACTGCTGCGATGTGCGAACGCTGAAAATCTACTGTGGTTTCACGCATCGCATGCCTCCCGGAGGCAGTTCGCACTGCCCTATGTGACCTGCTGGGAGTATCAGTGTAAAGTTTTATTGACACCTCCAAATTATTTCTCATATCACAGTGCAATCTTTAAACTCTACAAAAAGGGCCATGTACAAGTTTGGGCCGGATGCGATGCGAATTCAGCCATACTATATGTATGGCTGAAATCGCATCACACAGAGATCACATGTGATTTGCACTGCAGTGCGGTGCAAATCACATTCGCTCTCGTACATTGCAGCAATGTGAACCTAGCCTTTAACCAAACTGTGATACTTTATATCTTTTGTCCAAGTTTCACAGACGGACACACTCGAATCATCCCCTGGAGTACCTGTGTGTGATTATGTCAAAAAATGGTCTATGATGTCCCAAACTACACTAAATGATTCCCAGTCCAGATGTTGAACCAGCATTTTATCTATCTATCTATCTATCTATCTCATTTTTTTTTATGGAGACTACATTACACTGAATAAATTTATGAAACTTTATTAAAAATTTATATCCTAAACTGAGTGTGACAATTCAGTTTATCATGAACAATACAAAAAAATTAATAACTAATTAAAATCTAATCCAACACCAGATAAATTTACACCATATACAAATTCATGCTATTTACGTCCACATATACGAACAAGCATATTCGCTCATTACATGAACTATTAACCACACGAACGATCAAATTCGCCAGATTTACAAAAATATATATTATACCTATACGAACGATTATGTCCGACAGTCACGATAAACGCGGAGTTTACTCACTTTTTTTCAGGGCCTTTTTGATTCGATGGTATTGGTCCGGCTCCCTGGATTTGATGTCGGACCATCGTTTCCGGAGCTGATCCTTGCCTCTTCGGACCCCAAATTTGCTTTGCAAAGTTTCGACAACTATATCCATGATGCCGTTTTTGCGGATATTGGGTTTGGGATACGGGCCATTTTCCCCATCGTAATCCTCCCTTCTCAATATATCCACCATCTCCACCATCTCTTCAAAGGCCATGTTTGTGGCCTTATATCTCTTCCTTGCTCCGGAAGCATGGGGTTGAGGACTTTCCTCCGCGCTGCTCACTGAAATTCCGTCCGCCATTTTCATCTATCAATCTCCCACAGCGGAACGAGGGTAAAAGGGGCGGGGAAATACGGTCACACGGAACGTCAGGGGCGGGCAACGTGGGCGACGCTGGCGGAGCTTGAACGCATGCGCTGTATATAAAGCGTTACCGTGAGGCCGTACGCTTGTCCGAACGGAAGCAGCGAGTGCTACACGCGACGGTAAGATGGTTATCTTTTTATTTTATTTTAATTTTAAGCCTGCGTTAGGAATGTATATAGTGAGATTTCACCTTGTTGATGGTTAATTGATTTTTATGTGGGTTGATGGTTGAGTGGGGTTGGTGTTTTGTGTGGTAGTGTGGGGGTGGGTGTATGGGGGGGTAGTGTGTGTGTGGGGGGGTAGTGTGTGTGTGTGGGTAGTGTGTGTGTGTGTGGGGGGGTAGTGTGTGTGTGTGTGTGGGGGGGTAGTGTGTGTGTGGGAGGGTAGTGTGTGTGTGGGGGGGTAGTGTGTGTGTGGGGGGGTAGTGTGTGGGGGGGGGGTAGTGTGTGTGGGGGGGGGGGTAGTGTGTGGGGGTAGTGTGGGTGTGTGGGGGTAGTGTGTGTGTGTGGGGTAGCGTGTGTGGTAGTGTGTGTGTGGTAGTGTGTGTGTGGGGGGGTAGTGTGTGTGTGTGGGGGGTAGCGTGTGTGGTAGTGTGTGCGTGGTAGTGTGGGTCTCGCCTACATTGTCACAATATAAATAGTGTGCATTTGGTCTGACATTTTTATTTTTTTTTTGTTTTTCAGAAATCAAAATGCAAAAGTATACCCCAGACCCCTTTAAGGAGGAGGCCTTCCTCTCCACATTTATCGATATATTAGAGTCGCACAGGAGCCTGTGGGATTCCAAACACCCACAATATTCCAGCCGTCCTGGCCGGAGGAAGACACTGGGGACAATTTTGACGTTAGTGAAAACCCGACTCCCCCAGGCAGACATTGACTTTGTGAGCTCCAAAATTCAGAACCTGCGTAACGTGTATAGGCGGGAGCGCAAAAAGATCCTAGAGTCCCAAACATCAGGAGCAGCACCAGATCAGATCTATGTACCTAAGCTGTGGTATTACGACAGGCTGCATTTTCTGGATGACACGTCAGAAGCCAGGCAGTCACTTTCCACTCTTCCGTCTACCCTTCCCTCCACCCTTCCCTCCACCTCAGGTGAGCCATCCCTGGAAGATCCAGACCCTTCCTTGCTGGACGAAGTTGATGAGCCCAGCTGGAGCCAGGTATATTTTAGTTTCTAAAGTTAGGATTGCTCAAATATTAATGATGTAAAGTTCAATGTTTGAATTGCTTCCAAATCTAGGATTTCATCACAAATTAAATTAGATATAAGGATACAGTAGTTTCCACAAATGTGGCTCAAATCTTGGTGAACTGATGGAAAAATGATGGTGTCAAAATGATAGCCTTTTGTATTTCAAGACAAATGTATTTGCAAGTGAGAACTGTAAAATTGTTAGTGATTGATGATTTCAAAATATAGACATATTTTATTTATTGATTTCTTTGTTTTTTACACAGGATGAGCTCACCCAGGAGGAGGCCGGGACCAGTGGTATGGAGGAGGAGGCGGGGACCAGCCACACACAGGAGCTAGCTGGGCCCAGCAGGAGTCGGACCGAAAGTCAGGTCCCTCCCCTCCGCCTAGCCAGCAAAAGGCCCAGGAGGATGACACGGACAGAGGAGGAGTCATTGGCACTTATACGCCAAGCCACCCAAGTGCTGAGCAAACCCCCCAATCCTGAGGAGGCCTACGGTACATATTTGGCAAGCAAGTTGCTAGAAATGGAGAAGGCACAGCGCAACTTGTGCGAAGCCATTTTTTTGATGCGATTCAACGAGGTCTGAAGGGTGAGCTAACACCGACCACCAGACTGTATAACACAGACCCTACTGCTCCTCCTCCTCCTCCTACCACCACAAGTCCACCACCAGAGGCACAGCCTCCAGCGAAGCGTGGAGGGAAGACTAGACGGAAGAGTCGGAAGTGACTGCCTGGCTTCAGTCTGCTCTGACAGAAGACGCAGGCTGTTGTAGTACCACAGTCTGGGGACATAGATCTCATCTGCTGCTGTTCCTGGTCTTTGGGATTCTAGGACCATGTTGTGCTCCCTATTTACATGTTACACAGGTTCTGAATTTTGGTGGCCACTCACTTGATGTGTGCCTGGGGGACAAAAGGCTTCACAAACTTCAAAATTGTCTCCAGTGTTGCTTCCCTCTTGATTTAGTTTTGTTCTGACGAAAAATAAATATTTATTATTTCCAAAAATATTGTATGTTTTTTTTTTTGTTATTTTGGCTTAAAAAAACAGAGTTGATTTGTGAGTAGGCAGGTACATGTCAAAAGACTCTGGGGGTTATTTACAAAACACACGTTCATGTTAATATAAATATGCTAACTTCAAGTGCAATTTTTAAAGCACTGCAAGTGCACTTGGAAGTGCAGTCACTGTAAATTTGAGGCTTAACATTTGAAATGAGGGGAAGCTCTGCTGATTTTGAACATTCAATCATGTGTAAGCTAAAATGCTGGTTTGGGTATCTATCTATCTATCTATCTATCTATCTATCTATCTATCTATCTATCTATCTATCTATCTATCTATCTATCTATCTATCTATCTATCATCTATCTATCTATCTATCTCTACTTACATAGTCCTGCTTGGCCAAAAAAAACGCAAGTCCACCTTGTTTCAACCCCCCCCCACAAAAAATAAATAAATAAACAATTTTAAACTGGCAATAGTAGTTCCAAAAATATATAGTAATGGTTAGCACTCTCACCTAGCAGTAAGAAGGGTCGCTGGTTCAAATCCCAACCACAACACTACCTGCATGGAGTTTGCATGTTCTCCCTGTGCCTGCGTGGGTTTCCTTCGGGTACTCCAGTTTCCTCCCACAATCCAAAGACATGCAGGTAGGTTAATTGGCTTCTGTCAAAAATTGTACCTAGTATATGAATGGGGACCTAGGATTGTGGGCTCCTTGAGGGTAGGGACAGAAATGAGTGTGTACAGGGATAGGGACAATTGTAGACACTCACTCAGGTTGAACTGGATGGACTGGTGTCTTTATTCAACCTATGAAACTATATATATATTATATATATTTTTTTATATATATATTTTTTTACATTTTTTTTTGTAATTTTTAATTTATTTTTTTAAATATTTTTCTAAAATTGGAATATTAACTAGTTGCTGACCGCCGGCCGTCAAATGACGGCCAGGCGGCGCACGTATTGTGGCGGGAGGCCGTCATATGACGGCCTCCCGTTTAAACAGGGAATGCGCGCGATCGTGCGCGCGCATTCCTGTTTCTTCGGTGGCGGCGTGTCACGAAGACACCGCTCGCCACCGAAGGGGGTGAACAGCCATTCGTTATGGCTGTTTACCACGTGATCGGCTGCGATGAAGTCACGGCCGATCACAGATGGTCACACCCCGAACGTGCACGGCACATGCGCGCTGCGCGTGCACGTCGGTGGCGGCGTGTTCCCCGGGAACACTGCTCGTCACCGACGCTGGTAAACAGCCATTGGCCGGCTGTTTACCCACGTGATCGGCTGTGATCCTTTCACAGGCGATCACAAAAATGTAAACAAACTGCGGTAACGGGATGTTACCGGGTTCTCCTCCTCACACACCGATCGTGTGTGAGGAGGAGACTGCGGTAACATCTCGTTACCGCATACAGTGTACACCAATCATACTGATTGCCCCCCCCCAATAAAGAGGACCTGTCACCACCCCTCATAGTACCTGTCAATCACAGTCCATCAGAGTACCTGTCACAGTCCATCAGAGTATTTGAGTACCTGTCACAGCACATCAGAGTACCCGAGTACCTGTCACAGCCCATCAGAGTACCTGTCAGCCCATCAGAGTACCCGAGTACCTGTCACAGTTCATCTGAGTACCCGAGTACCTGTCACAGCCCATCAGAGTACCCGAGTACCTGTCACAGCCCATCAGAGTACCCGAGTACCTGTCACGGCACATCAGAGTACCCGAGTACCTGTCACGGCACATCAGAGTACCCGAGTACCTGTCACGGCACATCAGAGTACCCGAGTACCTGTCACGGCACATCAGGGTACCCGAGTACCTGTCACGGCACATCAGGGTACCCGAGTACCTGTCACGGCACATCAGGGTACCCGAGTACCTGTCACGGCACATCAGGGTACCCGAGTACCTGTCACGGCACATCAGGGTACCCGAGTACCTGTCACGGCCCATCAGGGTACCCGAGTACCTGTCACGGCCCATCAGGGTACCCGAGTACCTGTCACGGCCCATCAGGGTACCCGAGTACCTGTCACGGCCCATCAGGGTACCCGAGTACCTGTCACAGTCCATTAGAGTACCGAGTACCTGTCACAGTCCATTAGAGTACCGAGTACCTGTCACAGTCCATCAGGGTACCCAAGTACCTGTCACAGTCCATTAGAGTACCGAGTACCTGTCACAGTCCATCAGGGTACCCGAGTACCTGTCACGGCCCATCAGGGTACCCGAGTACCTGTCACGGCCCATCAGGGTACCCGAGTACCTGTCACGGCCCATCAGGGTACCCGAGTACCTGTCACGGCCCATCAGGGTACCCGAGTACCTGTCACAGTCCATTAGAGTACCGAGTACCTGTCACAGTCCATTAGAGTACCGAGTACCTGTCACAGTCCATCAGGGTACCCAAGTACCTGTCACAGTCCATTAGAGTACCGAGTACCTGTCACCGCCCTTCAGAGTACCCAAATACCAGTCACCAAACCATCAGAGTACCTGTCACCAGGCCATCAGAGTACCCAAGTACCTGTCACCAGGCCATCAGAGTACCCGAGTACTTGTCACCAGGCCATCAGAGTACCCGAGTACCTGTCACCAGGCCATCAGAGTACCCGAGTACCTGTCACCAGGCCATCAGAGTACCCGAGTACCTGTCACCAGGCCATCAGAGTACCCGAGTACCTGCCACCAGGCCATCAGAGTACCCGAGTACCTGCCACCAGACCATCAGAGTACCCGAGTACCTGTCACCAGACTATCAGAGTACCCGAGTACCTGTCACCAGACCATCAGAGTACCCGAGTACCTGTCACCAGACCATCAGAGTACCCGAGTACCTGTCACCAGACCATCAGAGTACCCGAGTACCTGTCACCAGGCCATCAGAGTACCCGAGTACCTGTCACCAGGCCATCAGAGTACCTGAGTACCTATCTCCAGCCCATGTCTCATAGAATATACGTTGGGGTGTTTGCTTTCCAAAATGGGGTCATTTTGTGGGTAATTTCACTGTCCTGGTGGTCCAGGACCTTCAAAAGTGTGATGGGTAGGAATGAAATGAGATGTGTCATTTATGCTCCTAGAACGCCTGAACGTACTACTTCAATGTTCGGCCTCTCTATGTGGCCAGGCTGTGTAAAAGTCCTACACATGTGGTATCGCCATACTCGGGAGGAGTAGCAGAATGTATTTTGGGGTGTAATTTTTGCTATATACATGCTATGTGTTAGAAATATCTTATAAATTGACAATTTTGTGTAAAAGAAAATGCGTTTTAATTTTTTTCCACATATTCCAAAAACTTCTGGAAAAAAATGAACCGTTCAAAAGACTCATTATGCCTCACAGATTATACGTTGGGGTGTTTGCTTTCCAAAATGGGGTAATTTTATGGGAAATTCCATTGTCCTGGTACTCCAGGGCCTTCAAAAGTGTAATAGGTGGTTGAGAAATGAGATGCGTAATTTTTGCTCGTAGAACGTCTGAAGGTACTACATCAATGTTAGTGCTCTGTATGTGGCCAGGTTGTGTAAAAGTCCTACACATGTGGTATCGCCGTACTCGGGAAGAGTAGCAGAATGTATTTTGGGGTGTAATTTGTTGTATGCATATGCTGTGTGTGAGAAATAACCTGATAATATGACAATTTAGTAAAAAAAATAAATAAAAAAAAAATCTTCATTTTGCAAAGAATTGTGGGAAAAAATGACAACTTAAAAAAACTCACCATGCTACTTACTTAATACCTTGGAATGTCTACTTTGTAAAAAGGGGTCATTTGGGGGGTATTTGTACTTTCCTGACTTGTTAGTGTCTCAAGAAATGAGGTACACCTGATGTACTGAAGGCCTGATCAGAAGTGATCAATTTTCAGTGATTGGCACCATAGTTTGTAGACTCTATAACTTTCACAAAGACCAAATAATATATACTAATGTGGGTTATTTTTACCAAAGATATGTAGCAGTATAAATTTTGGCCAAAATTTATGAAGAAAAATTACTAATTAGCAAAAATTTATGACAGAAACGAAGAAAAAGGCATTTTTTTCACAAAATTTACGTTTTATTTTATTTATAGCACAAAAAATAAAAAACCCACTAGTGATTAAATACCACTAAAAGAAAGCTCTATTTGTGTGGAAAAAAGGACGCAAGTTTCATATGGATACAGTGTAGGATGACTGAGTAATTGTCATTCAAACTGTGAGAGCGCTGAAAGCTGAAAATTGGTCTGGTCAGGAAGGGGGTGTAACTGCACTGTATTGAGGTGGTTAATCATAGGATGAGGATGAATAAAAACATTTGGGATAACTCTGTGTGAATATAAGCAGCAAAGCTACTTCACTTTTCTTGCATTATGAAGAAGAAAAGAATGGGCTATATTAAAAAAACACAAAATTAGCAGCATGACGAATATGCTAGCTTCAATACGAACACTAGTTTTACAAGACCGAGCGCTTCCGCCCTGTAAATCCTTTCTGGGCATGCGTCATACTTAGTCCGTCCGACTAGCCTGCTCACGAGCGGACTGTCCGCTGAAACCAAAGTTGGACGGACTGTATTACGGAAATTCCGAAAGACTTAGTCCGCCAGACTGTCCGCTGAAAAAGTCAGCTGAAGCCCACACACGAGCGGACTGTCCGCTGAAATGTGTTTCAGCGGACTAAGTTGGACAGACAGTCCGCCCGTGTGTACGCGGCCTTACTTTTTTAGTTTTGGTTTCTTTGTCTAGAGTGAACATATGTTCCTTTAGAACTTTTTTGTTTTCCGTTACAATACAATACAATACAATAATTAGTCACAGAGTGTTGTGGGACAAAAACAATGAAAAGATAATGCTAAGATCTTGATTTGTGAAGTCTAGAATTTATAATACAGCGATCAGTGCTATGCAAATGCATTGATTACTGTATAAATGTCACTGGCATGTGAGGGGTTAACACTAGGGGACGATCAAGGGGTTAATTGTGTTACCTAGGGAGTGATTCTAACTGTAGGGGGAGGGGACTCACAAGGGGACGAGACTGATCGGTATTTCTCTGTACTGGGAACACATGATCGGTCTCCTCTCACCTGACAGGATGTGGATCTATGTGTTTACACACACAGATCCACGGTCCTGCTCTGTTAATGGGCAATTGTGGGTGCCCGGTGGACATCGTGGCTGCTGGGCACGCGCGCCGGCTCCCAAGTGATGCGGCGCGTGTGCACCCCCCAGACAGCTGGGAAGTCCAGGACGTCATATGATGCCCACCCAGTATGGGAGATCCCTCCAGCAGACGTCATATGATAATGGGCGGGATGGGAAGTGGTTAAATACTAAGCAATGCTTTCTCATTTGGTGACAATAAAGTGTATTCTCCGTATTTTTAGCACTAACTGTGAAGAGCATTTATATTATTTTTCAGATAAATTTACAGATAATGTTAAAAATTATAAATAAATTGCCAATTGAGAGAAACATGAAATTTTGATATGTAGGTGTAGGGCATAGGTAGTTAGAAAAGTTATGCTAATATGTTGAAAAAGTTTCACTGTCCACAGTTCAAACATACCACTTTCAGATATTCTTTACATACTTATTTTGTGATAACACAACACACTGTTCAGTCAGATACTGCAAAGCGCTTTCTTTCTTGGTGGTTCCTCTAAAGTAGAAGTCTGAGGAACGTCAGGCCCCTCAGATATTCCAGTCAGTGCTTTTCCAAGATGTGTAAGGAAAACCTTCCTTTTGTATGAATTAATAGCATTCCTGTCTGGTTTTAGCGATATTCAGATAATGGCATTGATAGCACTAACATTCAACATATTATAAAATATAAACATTGGCCTTCTGCTGGTCATTTGTTTAGTACTGTAAGTATGAACCATCTGATCCAGCGTATTGATGCCTCTTTTTGTCTCCTTGTATAACTGAATTATCTGTCTTCTCTGTTTTGAACAGTAGGTTGGGAATGCATAGAGCTCAAGAGGGTAACACCTTTATTTTTCTTGGGACAGTATTATGCAGTCATCAGGTTTTGCTGGAAACCAAACAGAATAGAGTAGACATTTTGTTTTTTTGTGGTCACAAATTCTTGGGGAAGTTCTTTTTTGTTTTTACAAATTGTTCCAACTGTGATTTTCTTCTCCAGTAATTTTTTTAGCTAACTACAGGCTCATGAATAACCACTTGAGATCCGCGCTATAGTCAAATGACGGCTACAGCACGGATCTCGAATGCCGGGATGACGTCTATTGACGTCGTCCCCTTTAATGGCTCCCCGCGCGCTCCCGGGAGCACGCATCGGGGAAATTCTGTGTTGGCCGTGTCCCCTGGACACAGCCAATCACAGATCGCTGTAAACGGCCAATCACAGCGGCCGTTTACAGCGCGATCGCCGCCTCCAATGGGTGATGATCTCAAATGTAAACAAATGAGATCATCACCCATTGCCGAATCTGTCTCCTCACACAGAGACAGCGTGTGAGGAGAGAGATTCTGTGAGTTAACAAAAAAAGTGTTTTTTGTGCCATCTGTGCCCGCCAGTGCCCATCTGTACCCTGCCAGTGCCCATCTCTACCCCACCAGTGCCCATCTCTACCCCGCCAGTGCCCATCTCTACCCCGCCAGTGCCCACCTGTGCCCACCTGTGCCATCTGTGCACCATCTGTGCACCATCTGTGCAACGTCAGTGCCCATCTGTGCACCACCAGTGCCCGCCAGTGCCCATCTGTGCACCGCCAGTGCCCGCCAGTGCCAATCGGTGCCCATCTGTACCAATCGGTGCCCTTCTGTACCATCTGTGCCACCTCAGCAGTGCCCATCTGTGCCGCCTCAGCAGTGCCCATCTGTGCCGCCTCAGTGCCCATCTGTGCCGCCTCAGCAGTGCCCATCTGTGCCGCCTCAGCAGTGCCCATCTGTGCCCATCTGCTGCCTCATCAGTGCACATCTGTGCAATAAATCTGCACATCTGTCCAATAAATCAGTGCACATCTGTGCGACCCATCAGTGCCCATCTGTGTCACCTCAGCAGTGCCCATCTGTGCCGACTCAGCAGTGCCCATCTGTGCCCATCTGCCGCTTCATCATTGCACATCTGTGCAAATAAATCTGCACATCTGTGCAATAAATCAGTGCACATCTGTGCCGACCCATCAGTGCCCATTTGTGCCGCCTCAACAGCGCCCATCTGTGCCACCTCAAAAGCACCCATCTGTGCCACCTCAAAAGCGCCCATCTGTGCCACCTCAAAAGCGCCCATCTGTGCCACCTAAACAGTGCACATCTGTACAATCAGTACAATCGACTCATCAGTGCACATCTGTGCCGACTCATCAGTGCACATCTGTGCCGACTCATCTGTGCCCATCTGTGCCACCTCTGTGCTGCTTCAACAGTACACATCTGTGCCACCTCATCAGTGCACATCTGTGCCATCAATCAGTGCACATCAGTGCCACCTCATCAGTGCCCATCAGTGCAGGCTTAACCAGCAACCATGTCTAAACAAGTCTTTTCTACCGAGGAGGCGTACAAAATTCTTTCCACGGCCGACGAGAGCAACGGGGAGCTCTCCTCTTCAGATTCTTTTTCAGATTCGAATTCTGAAGCCGACATAAATTATGAGCCAGTCCTCAGCAGTGAAACACTGACTGAATCCGAGGAGGAAGATATCTGGCCCATCAAACGAAGGCGTTCTAGTGAGGCAGTGCCGTCCACCAACACCGAAGTGCCGTCCACCAGCACCGAAGTGCCGTCCACCAACACCGCAGTGCCGTCCACCAGCACCGCAGTGCCCCGGCAAGAAAGGCCAAGTACCAGTGGGGTGTCATCTCAGCCCCAAAGGGTTAGGAGCCATGCCGGCCTTGCCTATGCCCTTCAGAACCCCTTGTGGCTTCCTCCTAATTCAGGAGAGGCCAATGTTCCCCCTTTCACTGCCCAGCCAGGAGTCCAGGTGGACACGGAGAATTTTACCCCAATAGATTTTTTTAATTACATTTTTTACGGAGGATATGTTGTCGTCAATTGTGGCCCAGTGCAACCTGTATGCACAACAATTTATTTTGAAAAATCTGACATCTTATTATGCCCGTCCCTACGAATGGAGAGACCTAACGGTGGAGGAGTTCAAGGTTTTTTTAGGCCTCACATTTAACATGGGACTCAACAAAAAAAATCAATTGCGTACCTATTGGTCAACCCACCCCCTCCACCACACACCGCTCTTCTCCGCGGTAATGCCCAGAACCAGGTATCAGATGATCCTGAGGTTCTTACATTTCAGCGACAATACCCAGTGCCTTCCACGAAATGACCCAAATTATGACAGGCTTTACAAAATTCGTCCAATACTTAATTATTTTTCACAAACATTCCCCAAATTGTTTACCCCAGACCAACACATATGTGTGGATGAGTCCCTTATTAAATTTAGTGGTAGGCTTAAAATGAAGCAATTTATGCCCAGCAAAAGGGCCCGCTATAGGGTGAAGATCTACAAATTATGCGACCGAGCCACAGGGTACACATATTCATTCATAGTGTACGAAGGGAAGGACACCCAGCTGCAGCCCCCTAATTGTCCGGACTACTTGGGATCCAGCGGAAAAGTTGTTTGGGACCTCATATACCCCCTATTGGATAAAGGCTATCACCTGTATGTAGATAACTTCTACACATCTCTACCGCTGTTCCACAACCTTCACCGGAAGAAGACGCCAGCATGTGGCACCGTAAAAAGGAATCGGAAGGGCTTTCCTCAAAGTCTTGTGAATAAGAAGCTGCGAAAAGGAGAAACCGCAAGTCTGAGAAACAAGGAGGTTCTGGCAGTGAAGTGGAGGGACAGAAGGGATGTGTATATGTTGTCTTCTATCCACAATGATACCTTCGTGGAAATCCCCAGAAGGAATGGCCCCGTAAAAAAACCAAAATGCATTTATGAATACAATTTGTTCATGGGGGGAGTCGACTTCAACGACCAAATGATGGAACCATATCTTGCCACAAGACGGACATACCATTGGTACAAAAAAGTAGCAATTTATTTTTTTCAATTGGCCATTTACAATTCCTATGTCATTTACCGCAACTCCACCCAAAACCCCAAACGTTTCTTTGGCTACCAGGAGGAAGTTTTCACTGCCCTTATTTTCCCAAACGGCCCACCAGAAAATATCCGATCAGATGTTATTAGTCGACTCTCCGAGTGCCACTTTCCCGATAAAATCCCTCCCAAACCAACAGGCCAAAGACGTCAAAAAAGATGTAAGGTGTGTACCAGAGCAGGAGTCAGAAGAGACACATCTTATTATTGTGCACAATGTCCTTCCCAACCAGGCCTCTGCATAGGCGACTGTTTTCGGCATTACCATACTTCAATACATTTTTAGGGAAGTATGGTAAACATAATCCTCAGTTCCTGCCTTCATACACCTTCACACCCCTTATGCTACTGCCTGCTCTGTAACTGACCCTGGCTTGTTATATATATTTGCCTGTCTCTTGGACTGATCTTGTATTCTGCAACTGGACTAGTGGGATTCAACACAGGGTCCCACATATGTGAGGGGCTCCAGTATAGTTTTTCTGGATGAAGAAAACAATTTTCTTTGTTTTCTTATTCCTAGATTAGGGTCTGGAGACTCGGAGGCTTCAAAGAGATTTGGGAGGGAGAAGCGTTAGGTGGAAGGGGGTTGATTTTGACAGGTGGGTATTTTGGAAGAATGCCCAGGAGTGATGAGATTTAAGTAAGTGAGTAAGACGTTAATTAAGAATATCCTACATTTGTTGAGGGTAAAGTAAGTGAAGTTAGAAGGTAAAGGAGAGATTTGAGTTATTTATTAAAGGAAGGTGTGCATTTTGCAAGGTTTTTCAATGCATTGTTCTTTTTATATACAAGCCAGGTTTCAAAGCCATTTTAGAACTGACATAGAAGAAAGAAAAAAAAGTTAAGGAAAGTACATTTAAAAATGGGAAGTTAGCAGAGCTTGTTTTGAGAGTTAAAGGGGACATTCTATTTGCGTTGAGGAAATGATTTTAAAGGACAGCTGGGATGGGAGGTTTTGGGCAGGTAAGGAAATTAACCCAGAGAGGGTTTTGTTTAAAATAAGGATTTTTAAAGTGTCACAGCTAGTTTTATTTGGATTATCAGATAGAAGGTGTTGTTAAACTCAAGATGTTTTAGTGTACTTACCTTTTTTGTTTATTTGTGTGTCTGTTCGTTGATTATTTGTTTATTGTTGTTTGCTAAAGTTATAATGAGTCAGTACAGGTGGGTTGGTGGGATGTGCAGATCAGTGCAGATCCCTGTTTGGCAACGGGTACGGGAAAAAGGTTCAACCAAGGGTAAAAAGAGAGAGAGCTGGAGGGGAGGCTAGAAACCTTGTTGAAAGCACCTCACCTCATGAAATGAGCAGCCCTGGTGCTGGGGTCTCGTGAGACTTTTGCGGGATTACGGTACCAGAGATTCATAGAGACATCAAGATGTTGGTTTATTGGGCAGTGATTAAATTGCTGCTAGATGCACTGACAGGGGGACATGGTTACTGTTTTGGGGGGTCTGAGTGAGGTAGAGGGAGAATATGAATCTTCCTGCTTCCCCCCTCGGATTCCCCCAGATTCCCTCATTGCTCCTCGATTCTCCACCTCTGAGCTGGTGGGTTTGGGGGTGTGAATTCTGACATGGATCTCCGGTGAGGCACTAAGGTCGCAGTTTTATGGACTGTTTCTGTCGGAGGGAGAACATGTTTAAACACTTCTCCCACTACTGTTTTTGCTTCATGGACTGTTTGTGGACTGTGGTTAGTGGCAGTCCTTGGGTCGCCCTGTTCGCAGTTTCATAAGACGGACACCTTGGGTAGAGGGAACTGGTTAATGGAGAGAAATGCTTAATTTTATGTGTATGTGAATTTTTGTCTTGTCTTGGAATTCCAATTTAGAGTATAAGATTGTTTTTGTTTTCTGAAATTCAGATAGATGGTTGGGTAGTTGATATATGTCCTATGATCCTGCTAAGACAGAGAGCGTTGCTAAAGTGGGCAGGTGAAAGGAACAGAGTTTCGGGTGGAAGAGGGGAACAAACTTCAACTATATTTTCACCACGGGTTTTGTGGGGAGTATATTTTTATATTTGTATTCCATAGTCAGCGAGTCAGGGACTTGCTGAAGTGGAAAATGAATGTTAAAGAAGGATCTGATTCAGAAAAGTTATCTTTAAAAGGTACAGGTTTATTGTTAAAATGTTGCAACTAGTGTCAGTCTATTCATGAAATATGTTGGGCATATACTAAGCCGATATTTACTCCATAGTAAATTGGGAACATTAAAAGGGGAATGTGACATGTCACTGATAAAATTACCAAATGATTTTTAAAGGAATCTGATCAGATGCAAATTTTTAGAGTCTGATTTTAAGACTATTTTGGGTGTGGTTGTCTATCCTTACATTATTAGAGTTAAAGTGTTTTTTTTTCTGATAACAGCAAATGTGCTATATTTGTGCAAATTGTTAAATGTTTAAGCTGTATTGACAATGATTTATTTGAAATATTGATTCTGACAGGGTTGAGAATATAATTAAGAAATCCAGAATTCGAAAGTAAATAAAAGGGAAGTTGTATATTCCAGGCGCTACGCCAGAGGAATTGTGGTTAGTAAAGAAAAAGAGAAGTAACTGTGTTGTGTAATTCTGGACACTAGAAAGAAAAATATTAAGGTGTTATGAATGAAATTAAGAAAGAATGGAATGGCCAGATGAATGTGGGATGAGAGAGAGTTGTTGTGTGTGTGTCTGGAATGTGCACAACAAGGTGTCTCATATTGTGTTTAGGCCCATGTTATACTTTCCCTAAAAGTTTGGGGTTAAATTAAATTAAAAGAATTGATAAAGGGATTTTGGTAGAGGAAGGGTGAAAATTTGAAAAAATGTTTGAAGAAATTAAATGACTGTAATCAAGATACATTGCTGCGTATATTGAGTCCATGGGGTACTAAAATGTGACGGGAAGGATTTATTTGAAATAAGCGATCAGAATGACTATTCTGGATATTTACCTTCTGAATTACCAGGGTGTCAGTCATAGAGTGTTGGTGATGAAATGTTGTTTATCCATAAATGTTTTGTTTGTTGCTGATGATCAGACATATTTGCAAAGTTCAGAGACTTCTGAGTCAGAATATGTGTTTGGGTAAAATGTTCTGTCCTAGGTCCTTTGGGTCCACTTGGATCCCGGGAATAGAAGAAACTAAAGAGGTTTAAGTTTTGTTGAAGTTCTGCTATAATACTGGATTTGGAAAAATGTTTAGTTAAATACATTGAAGCTATGTAATGAAAACCCTTGCTGAGAAACATTTTCATTCCTGCATGTTTTACTTATGTTTGAGTCAATTGAGAATATTATTTTTAATATCTCTAATGGTTAAGGCCTGAATTGATCAGGTGGATTCTGTGACTACTCATATCAGATGAGGAGTATCTGCCCCAGCCAGTCTGCATTCACCCACAGCCCATGAAGAAATGCCCACCCCAGTCATACCCAACACCCCATCCATACCCTGCCCTATATCCTATCCTAGTGAAGTGATGACTACAGCTTTAACATGAAAATCTTTGTTGTTCATCTTTGTTGTTCAAATACCATAGGAGGTGCTCAGGTGACTAAAGGCGGACTCCAGCTGGAAACTGTTCCTGCGAATGATACCTCAAGGGGGAGCCACATGACGCAAACCTGGGGTACAAAATTCCTGTGAGCACCACATGAAAAAGATCCAGATGTGCCAGCCGAAAGTCCCCAGTCTCGCCCAACGCATCAGTTCCAGTCTGTCTGTGGATATCAAGTTCTGTCCTTACAAAGAGGCAGTGTTTTGGGGTAGAGAATTCTTGTCTGTACATATGAGTGATCACAGAATTGAACTAAAAGGTTTTGGAAAAAGTTGAGCAGAATGAGCGTTATAATGTGGACATTTCCTTTTCCTTCCTTTTCTGCAAATCTAATGGACATTCAGAAGCCATCCAAGAGACTTTTCTTTTTGAGTGTTTTCTTTGGGACTATTTTTATTTGGCCTAAAGGCTATCATGCCCCTCCCACTTGTTTCTATGGACTGTCACGCCCCTTCCTCCCTTTTGCATTCCATGGACAATTGCTATGCAGCTGAGATTACATGTTTGGTGTTTCCTATTTTTGCATGCTTAGAAGGTGATCCGGGTGAGGGTCAGGGGGTAATATTGGGATTGTTGTTGTAGTGTGTCCAGTACATGCTCGACCATTTCAGTGTATACTGTTTGAAGGGATGCTGGCATAGGCACTGTATTATATATGTATTGGTTCACATGTCATCTACCAGCCTCTGTGTTCCAGGGGGAGCCTTAAGGTTATATGTGGCCTACTCGATAAAATCACTAGTAACACACTTATTGCACATAGAGGGGATGTGCATTCAGAGTCTACAGGAACTCCACAGTGCTTGACACCTTAGATCGTGCCCTATGTCACACTTCATGTATGCATCTGGCCCCCATACTGAGATGGCCAGGCTACTTTCACAGCTTGCTTTTGCCGGATTCTCTGAGGGTGCCCAACAGGTCCTTAACCACTTGCCGCCCGCCCTATTACAAATAGACGGCAGCAAAGTGGTTTCATAATCCTAACCGGACGTCATATGACGTGATCAGGATTATGAGCCGCTGCGCGCCCCCGGGGGCGCGCATCGCGGCGATCGTTGTTGCGGGGTGTCAGTCTGACACCCGGCAACTACGATCTCGGTAAAGAGTCTCCGACGGAGACTCTTTACCACTTGATCAGCCGTGTCCAATCACGGCTGATCACAGTGTAAATGGGAAGAGCCGGTGATCGGCTTTTCCTCACTCGCGTCTGTCAGACGCGAGTAGAGGAGAGCCGATCGGCTGCTCCTCTGACAGGAGGGGTCTGTACTGATCGATTATCAGCACAGCCCCCCCGAGGATGCCCACACTGGACCACCAGGGATGCCCAGCAGAGGTAATCCTCCCTAGACCACCAGGGATGCCAGTCAGGCACAATGGATGCCAATCAGTGCCCATAATGGATGGCAATCAGTGCCCACAATGGGCATCACTGATTGGCATGCATTATTGTTTGGCACTGATTGGCATCCATTAGTACAGTATAACACCTGTGTTGCTAATGAGTGCCCACCTGTGCTGCTAATGAGTGCCCACCTGTGCCGCTAATGAGTGCCCACCTGTGCCACCTATCAGTGCCCACCTGTGCCACCTATCAGTGCCCACCCATGCCCATCTGTGCCATCTACCAATGCCCATCTGTGCCGCCTACCCATGCCCATCTGTGCCACCCATCCATGCCAATCCGTGCCAGCTATCAGTGCCAATTTGTGCCACCTATCAGTGTCCATCCGTGTCGCCCATCCGTGTCGCCTATCCGTGTCGCCTATCAGTGTCGCCTATCAGTGTCGCCTATCAGTGTCGCCTATCAGTGCCGCCTATCAGTGTCCATCAATGCCACCTCATCAGTGCCACTTCTGGTGCCCATCAGTGCCGCCTTATCAGTGCCCATCAGTGTAGCCCCATCAGTGCCCATCCGTGAAGGAGAAAACGTACTTATTTACAAAGTTTTGAAACTGAAACAAAAAAAAAACATTTTTTTTTTCAAAATTTTCGGTATTTTTTTATTTGTAGCACAAAAAATAAAAACCGCAGAGGTGATCAAATACCACCAAAAGATAGCTCTATTTGTGGGAAAAAAATGATAAAAATTTCATTTGGGTACAGTGTAGCATGACCGCGCAATTGTCATTCAAAGTGCGACAGCACTGAAAGCTCAAAATTGGTCTGGGCAGGAAGGTGTTTAAGTGCCCTGTATTGAAGTGGTTAAGCAGACAGCCACTGGCCTTGGACAACAGCACGTACAGCCATCCATGGATTCTGCATGATTCCAGGGGATGGTGTTACTTGGCCTCATTGGTTCTGATAGTGGTTATTCTCAGGGACAGTGAGGAACGTCACTTGCTCAAGGCTAGTGTTCGTCCTGGATGCCCCCTCAAACACCGTTATGCTAGGTCATTGTTTCTGGAAAAGAACATGACCTGGGCATGGTTCCTCTCAGGAGCCTGAGGGGGTATTAACATGATGAAAAAGCAAAATAATTGCTTGGGAGCCCCTTGGGTAACATGGGGGGTTTGGTCTCAATGCTGAATTCTGGATTAATCCTGGATTGGGGATATTGCAATCTGTGTTGTACTGATTTTGCTTATGGTATTATTTTTATATGCCTGCTTCAGGTTTATTATGTGCATGGTTTCCGAGGTACTTGACCTTCCAACCCAGCTGCAGCTAATAGAATACATCTTAACTTTTACTATGGCCACCGGGATGAGTATGTCACCGTTAGAAGAAGTAAGTCATGTTCGTGGTTTGTCATGACTTAGAGGGGATTGTAGTAATATGGCTGAACCAAAGTGACTCCATATTTGTAAGTTCATATAGGATTAACCTGGTTAACTTTACTAGCTGGCTTGGATTCTGTATCTGCAGACTGTAACAGTTTTTCTGTCAACATGCACATAAGGAAATATAGCTTGCATAAGCAGTCTCGTTCTATGCTGTCTAAATAAAGAAATTGTGTCACAATATGTCTGGGCCACATATCACATGACTGTGATTCAGAAGCAGATGACATGAGTAATGATATGTAATGATATGTAATGATATGTAACGAACATCTCTGTATTAACCACACCCATGTTCTATGCAATGATTGGCTGATAAGGGTGCATATAACGTGCAGCCCCTCCCACAATAAATCAGACATCTGCTGAAACTGTAACATCGGCTGGGCTTTTTCCTCATTGTCTCCTAATGCTGCAGCGTTAGTTAAAAGGGTTTCGTGAGTATTGTAATTGCGTTAGTTACACCTAGCTGGTCTTTGTCAGGTATATAGAAATACCATTTTAATCACAACAGCGTACCTATTGGTCAGCCCACCCCCTCCACCACACACCGCTCTTCTCCACGGTAATGCCCAGAACCAGGTATCAGATGATCCTGAGGTTCTTACATTTCAGCGACAATACCCAGTGCCTTCCACGAAATGATCCAAATTACGACAGGCTTTACAAAATTCGTCCAATACTTAATTATTTTTCACAAACATTCCCCAAATTGTTTACCCCGGACCAACACATATGTGTGGATGAGTCCCTTATTAAATTTAGTGGTAGGCTTAAAATGAAGCAATTTATGCCCAGCAAAAGGGCCCGCTATGGGGTGAAGATCTACAAATTATGTGACCGAGCCACAGGGTACACATATTCATTCATAGTGTACGAAGGGAAGGAAACCCAGCTGCAGCCCCCTAATTGTCCGGACTACTTGGGATCCAGTGGAAAAGTTGTTTGGGACCTCATATACCCCCTATTGGATAAAGGCTACCACCTGTATGTAGATAACTTCTACACATCTCTGCCCCTGTTTCACAACCTTCACTGGAAGAAGACGCCAGCATGTGGCACCGTAAAAAGGAATCGGAAGGGCTTTCCTCAAAGTCTTGTGAATAAGAAGCTGCGAAAAGGAGAAACCGCAAGTCTGAGAAACAAGGAGGTTCTGGCAGTGAAGTGGAGGGACAGAAGGGATGTGTATATGTTGTCTTCTATCCACAATGATACCTTTGTGGAAATCCCCAGAAGGAATGGCCCCGTAAAAAACAAAATGCATTTATGAATACAATTTGTTCATGGGGGGAGTCGACTTCAACGACCAAATGATGGAACCATATCTTGCCACAAGACGGACATACCATTGGTACAAAAAAGTAGCAATTTATTTTTTTCAATTGGCCATTTACAATTCCTATGTCATTTACCGCAACTCCACCCAAAACCCCAAACGTTTCTTTGGCTACCAGGAGGAAGTTTTCACTGCCCTTATTTTCCCAAACGGCCCACCAGAAAATATCCGATCAGATGTTATTAGTCGACTCTCCGAGTGCCACTTTCCCGATAAAATCCCTCCCAAACCAACAGGCCAAAGACGTCAAAAAAGATGTAAGGTGTGTACCAGAGCAGGAGTCAGAAGAGACACATCTTATTATTGTGCACAATGTCCTTCCCAACCAAGCCTCTGCATAGGCGACTGTTTTCGGCGTTACCATACTTCAATACATTTTTAGGGAAGTATGGTAAACATAATCCTCAGTTCCTGCCTTCATACACCTTCACACCCCTTATGCCACTGCCTGCTCTGTAACTGACCCTGGCTTGTTATTTGACCACTCTTATGCCTGCCGATTCTGTACAAATACCGCTGCCTGATCTGGAACTGACGCTGGACTGTTATTCGACCATGCTTCTGCCTAACGATTCTGTACATACCTCTGCCTGATCTGGAACTGACCTTGGACTGTTTGACCACGATATTTGCCTGCCTCTTGGACTGATCTTGTATTCTGCAACTGGACTAGTGGGATTCAACACGGGGTCTCACATATGTGAGAGGCTCCAGTATAGTTTTTCTGGATGAAGAAAACAATTTTCTTTGTTTTCTTATTCCTAGATTAGGGTCTGGAGACTCGGAGGCTTCAAAGAGATTTGGGAGGGAGAAGCCTCTACCCCTATTCCCATTCTGTCCTGAACGAGGATCTACTTCTGTCTGCTGCCTGTAGGACTTACTGTCGTCATGCCGCACTGACCACACCACAAGGACCTGCCTACTACCAGGACCAATATTTTTGGCACTGCTGACAATATCTCTGCACTGACCCTGGACTGTATATGGACAGTATCCCTGCCTGCTGCCTGAAAAACTGTGTTTGCTGTTGCTGACCAAGTCCCTGCCTGCTGCCTGGACCAGTGATATCCTCCTGTGGACAACTGTGCTTCTAAAACCACAGGTAATCTTTTCTTTACCCTTTGCTCAGCATAATGTATTTGGGGGTGTAATTCTTGGTATGTGCAGGCTATGTGTCCCTGGAACGCCGACGGTGTTCCTTGTATGTTGCGCCTCTGTATGTGGCCAGGCTGTGTAAACGTCTCACACATGTGGTATTGCCATACTCAGGAGGAGTAGTAGAATGTATTTTGGGGTGTTATTTTTGCTATGTAAATGCTATGCGTTGGAAATATCTTATAAACGGACAACTTTGTGTAAAAAAAAATGCGTTTTCATTTTTTTCCACATTTTCCAAAAACTTCTGGAAAAAAATGAACCATTGAAAAGACTCATTATGCCTCATAGATTATATGTTGGGGTGTTAGTTTTCCAAAATGGGGTCATTTTCTTGACGTTTCCATTGCCCTGGTGTTCCAGGGCCTTCAAAACTGTAATAGGTGGTTGAGAAATTAAATGTGTAATTTATGCTCCTAGAATGCCTGAAGGTGCTACTTCAAAATTAGGCCTCTGTATGTGGTCAGGCTGTGTAAAAGTCTCACACATGTGGTATTGTTATACTCAGGAGGAGTAGGAGTATGTATTTTGGGGTGTTATTTGTGGTATGCACATTCCGTGTGGGAGAAATAAGCTATTACAATGAAAATTTGTGAAAAAAAAAAGAAATCTTAATTTTGCAAAGAATTGTGGGAAAAAATGACAACATTGGAATGTCTACTTTCCAAAAAGGGGTCATTTGGGGGGCATTTGTACTTTCCTGGCTTGTTAGGGTCTCAAGAATGGAGATAGGCCTTAGTACATCAGATATGATCTTTTTTTGCAAATCTTTATGATTTGCACCATAGCTTGTAGACTCTATACATTTCACACAGATCATATAATATGCAATAATTTGGGTTATTTTTACCAAAGATGTGTAGTAGTATAAATTGTGGCCAAAATTTATGAAGAAAAATTGCTAATTTGCATAATTTTATCACAGAAACGAAGAAAAATTCATTTTTCTTCTAAATTTTCTGTCTTTTTTCATTATAGCGCAGAAAATAAAAAACCGAGAGGTGATCAAATACCACCAAAAGAAATCTCTATCGGTATGAAGAAAAGGAAAAAAAAATCATTTGGTTACAGTGTTGCATGACTGAGTAATTGTCATTCAAAATGTGAGAGCACTGAAAGCTGAAAATTGGTCTGGGCATGAGGGGGGGGGTTTAAGTGCCCAGTACGCAAGTGGTTAAGTTATCACAAGTGATGTTTCTTCCAGAATGTAATATTCCTTGAGTCAAATCCATTATCACTCACTCCTCCTGATTCACTTCCTATCCTTGGTCTTGACATTTCCCGATGTACAGCTGCATAGTAAATAGTTCTATTCGCAGATGAAGATGACAAATCAGTTTGGGTGGTAGATGCTGCGATGGTGCTATCACCAGAATCCGAGTTGTGTTCTACAAAGATATCTATTTTGTTTTCCTCATCCGATGGCTTGTAATCGGATGCATTTTGATCGTCTTTAGAATCTGAATAAGAGTTCAACAAACTAAGTATTTCTTCATTACTGAGGTGTTTGCGAGCCATGATGAAACTACACCACCAAATCAAGAATGCATAACAAATCTTCAAAAGTTAAGAAAGCAAGTCCTAACATGCAGAAACGTCCTAACTTACAGACTGAATATGGTTCACGAAGTGCAGTACAGTATTCATGTGACTTGATGAGTCATAACAAAGAAACCATTGAAGAGCAACATGGATCTGATGGACCCTGCCAGTGTACGTTTCTATAATTTGAATTTACAGAAAAAGTGTAAATAGCAAAAAAAATCATGCTTTCAGATTTATTAAGCCCCGTACACACGAGAGGACTTATGTCCGACAGACATCCGAAGGAGTTCTGCCGGAGTTCTGCCGGAGTTCCGACAGAGTTCTGACGGACTTTTCGACTGAGCGGACTTGGCCACACACAATCACACTAAACTCCGACGGATTCGAACGTGATGACGTACGACTGGACTCGAATAAGGAAGTTCATAGCCAGTAGCCAATAGCTGCCCTAGCGTCGGTTTTAGTCCGTCGGAATAGCATACACACGAGCAAATTTTTCGAAGGGACTGGGTCCGGCGGAGTTCCGTCGGGAAAATTTGAAGCATGTTCCATATTCTAAAGTCCGTCAGACTTTGGTAAATCAAAAGTCCGTTGCAGCCCACACACGATCGAATAGTCTGACGGAATCAGTCCATCGGACTTTGGATGTTGAAAAGTCCGCTCGTGTGTACGCGGCATAACTGTCTAATTAGCAGTAAAAAAAGTCATACGTTCTTATCAAATAATAATAAATTCCATTAAAAAAACACAACACAAACTACCTACAGGGTCCATTGGACCCTGCCAGTAGACTGAGGGTTAAGGGGGATATGATTAACATGTACAAATACATAAGTGGTCCATATAGTGAACTTGGTGTTGAGTTATTCACTTTAAAGTGGTTGTAGGACAGAAAAAAAAACCTGCAAGACAAAGGCATAATGAGCTAGTATGCATAGCATACTAGCTCGTTATGAATTACTTACCTGAGATCGAAGCCCCCACAGCAGTCCTCGTACACCTCGTACACTGCTCCAGAGGCCGACATCGCTTCCAGAGTTACTCGTGCCGTTGCTTCAGTGAGCATGTGCCGATGACAGGGGATATCTCCTAAACATAATGCAAAAAGTGTGTTGAAAGGGTTTACAACCACTTTAGGTCATCACAGAGGACAAGGGGGCACTCTTTATGTCTAGAGGAAAAAATAATTAATCTCAAAATACGGAAAGTTGTATATGGGATTGTATTTTTTATTTTTTTTTGGTTGACTTAGATGGACTTGTGTCTTTTTTCAACCCAACTAACTATGTAACTATATAACTATGAGAAGTCCTATCTGACTGTTATTCCAAATTACTAACTGACTGAGGTCTATCTGAGATGCTCTATCATCCAATTGGGTTTTCCTCCCGGGAGATGATCAGGCTCTCCCAAATCTCCCTCCCGGGAGAGGATCAGGTTATCCCAAATCAAAAACCAGAGATATCACCTGTTCCAGATGTTGGAGCTTCAATTATTTGGTTCCTGAATCCGGGTTTTTTAAGACACTGACAGGGCGATCCAGGAGTAGGTAAATTGAGATGTAGGGCAGCCTCCTAGTTAAATATGATCTAGGGTGCCTTAGACAGCACAGCAACCAAAGAGACTGGCTCTGGACCAAATCCCTGTAGGTCGTATGGTGCAATGTCACCTTGTCACGGCAAGTCACACCTGATTTTCCGGCTAATGCACCAGAGATGAAGTGGAGGAACCCCTTTGAGAAACCAAGTATAACTCTGGACAAAAGACTTCAGGAAAACAAACGTTTTTAATTCTCGCCAGTGAGGAACACCCAACCCCGTCTAATGCCAGGAAGTCAAGTGTGTCGTCTATAGGCATTGGCAGCATATATATGTTCGCAATTACGTCACAAAATACATTTCCTTTTAAAAAACTTAACACATCTTAAAACATTTCCATATTCAGCATCCTAAAGGCTTGCTATAGTCAGTGACATTTACGGTTTCTCACTTACTTGCATCAGCTATTCAGTTTGCAGAACATCTTACCTATATATCCTGTGTTCAAAGTTAGCAGGGGAGTTTGTTTTTAGAAACAGATATCTTGAAATTCCATTATAAATATATCAGACCCTCTGCTCCCTGCTCAGCACTATCACTTGTAAAACACAGAATTCAGACTTCTGTGTTGACAAGTGACATCTTGTCTCTCAGCAGCTGTGCCCCCACTGAATGATCTACCTGCAAGTAAGAGAGGCGGAGCCATTTACAGTGTGTGAGGAGGTCCCAGAACCAGCTGGGAAGAGGGGTGAAAGTGAGATGTGGATGGGGGATGCAGAGGTAAACAGCTGTGGAAGAAGGCTGAACTCTGCACTCTGTGTGTAGCACACCTATGAACTCTGCACTCTGTACATGCACTCCTGGTATTTAATGCCCCTTTAAGATCCTCCCACTGTTAGTGAAACATGACCACACCCAGTATTTGATGCTGTTTGAAGGGTATGTGTGGGGGTCAAGGGGGTTTTGAGGGGTCGTGGTTTAGTTTTTGCACCTATTTTCCGAGAACAAAAATTCCTGTATATATATATATATATATATATATATATATATATATATAGCTACCTTCTTGACTGCTTCTCCGTCTAGGGGTTCCTGTGGTAGATGGCAGAAACAGAGACAGAGTCTCTCAGTTTAGGGTAGAGGGTTAGGAGTAAGTTCAGGTACTTCAGACTGCAAAAATGGAAAGTCTCTTATAGGAAAAATCCAGAGAATAGCAACCGTTTAACAACTGGCTTTTACAACCCCTGGATAGACCTCCTCTCACTAGGCCTAGCAGCCGGTAGGGTGTTAATTAAAGTCTCTGCCACAGACTTGAGCGTAGGATATTTGATAAAGTCTCTGCCACAGACTTGTGCATAGGATATTTGAGAAAGTCTCTGCCACAGACTTGAACGTTACTGAGGGGCATAGACAAATTTAAAGACCTATCATATGGTATCAGTATCTCTCAGCTGATCCGGCGATACCGTGTGAGTGTAGATCCATGTAGTGTCCTTCAACTAAGCCTCCAGGCACAGCCTTCTCCTGAAGAGTCCTCCCCTGGGATTTCTCCAGTTGCTGGGCCTCTCTCTTAGATGAGACGGCACCGAACCACCTTTGGATCAATTGTCCCCGAAATGCATTCAGGCCTGTCCCTGCAGTTGCATTGCCTTGGGCTAGCAAGCACCGAGACTTGAAATGCATGGTTCCACACCCCAGGCCAGGAAGGCCATGGGGCTGGGTCAGAAGGATCACTGAACCGGACAGGCAGAAAACTCCTCCGGAACAGAACAGAACAGAACCACAAAGCACGTGATGTCCGTACTTTAAATACCACCTGCCAGAATGCACAGCAGGAGAAAGAACAGTGGCATTCAATACACCCAGCTAAACTGTATTCTTACTCTTGCCGGCGGTGACAGCGACACCTGCGGTCAAGGAGAACCCAGTGCAACCCAGCTGGACTGGTAATGAAACCATAAATTTATAAAATTAGCCCCAAAACCCAACTGTGGTTTCAGGAAAATTAACTTTGAAAAACATATAGCGCCTGCTCGCCAGGAGCCAGCGCTACATATATATATATATATATATATATATATATATATATATGTATATATATACATACACATGTATATATTGTAAGGGATCTTCCCGGGGTAGGGTGTGTTTGGACACAGTTCACAGCAGACTTGGAATTTATAAAGCAGATCTTGGCGTTTATTCGTGGTACAAACAGTCCAGCAAACAAAATAAACAGCAACACCGTGCTTTCTAAGTACAACAAAAATAAAAGTCCTAGCCCGGCTGGGCGCTTACTAACAGGTTCTTCTCACCTATCTGACACTTACAAACACAGCGTCTTTCGCCTGGATGTCGCAGGGTGAGTTTTAGCTCCAGCAGTGGCTGTGCTTGCAGCTTCCTTCAACACACAGATTGTTCATTCCCTGGCTGAGAGCAATCACCTGCAGACCCTGCAGAGCCTTTAGCTTCCCAGGCTAATTAGGATCAAAGCTCACCTGATCCCAAACCCAGAACTGGATCGGGGGATGTGGAATGACAGGTCCCTCTACCAAACCTACCTGCCATTCCATATAAACTCAGGCCCGGCAAAATTAAATAACAATTCAGCAGCATATCGCTGCTGAGAAACTGATCCATCCTGGATTTACCATCTCACACTGTGTAGCAACCTAGGTGAGATGTACAACCCCTCGATCACTTCTCCAGTGACATGTCTACATATCCCCCCCCCTCTTTTTCAGACCGGAGGGCTGAGCCTTTTGTCCCCACAGACAACTTACCCTTGACAATGCGTCAGCATTTGCCTGTAATTTCCCTGGCCTGTGTTCCACAGTGAAATTAAAGTTTTGTAGGGAGAGAAACCATCTAGTCACTCTTGCATTTCTCTCCTTGTTTAACTTCATCCATGTTAGGGGGGCATGGTCTGTCACCAACTTGAATTTCCTGCCTAGCAAGTAATACTTTAACGATTCTAGGGCCCACTTTACTGCCAAACATTCTCGCTCCACAATGGCATAATTTTTCTCGGCCGGGGTTAGTTTTCTACTCAAGTACGTCACTGGATGCTCCTCACCATTCACTACTTGTGAGAGTACTGCACCTAAGCCTGTGTTAGAGGCATCTGTCTGGACCAGAAATTCTCGCCTGAAATCGGGGGTAACTAAGACAGGCGGTTGGCACAAGGCAGACTTAAGGCTTTGGAAAGCCTTCTCGGCCTCTGGGGTCCACGTGACCATTGCTGTCTTTCCGCCCTTTGTCAAGTCAGTTAGTGGAGCAGCAACTGAGGCAAAGTTCGGCACAAATCTACGGTAATACCCCGTAATACCCAGGAAAGCTCTAACCTGTTTCCTTGTCAGGGGTCTAGGCCAACTCTGTATTGCCTCAATTTTATTTAGCTGTGGCTTAATCAACCCCCTCCCAATAATGTAGCCCAGATATTTGGCCTCTTCTAGGGCTAGAGCACACTTCTCGGCATTTATGGTCAACCCCGCATCACTTATGGCATCCAACACGGCCTGTACCTTACAGAGGTGACTTTCCCAATCAGGGCTAAAAATGACCACATCATCGAGGTAGGCAGCTGAGTAATCACGATGTGGTCGCAGAATCAAGTCCATCAACCTCTGGAAAGTTGCAGGCGCTCCATGTAACCCGAATGGCATCACTACATACTGGAATAGCCCATCAGGGGTGGAGAATGCAGTTTTCTCTTTAGCCTCACCAGAAAGTGGAATCTGCCAGTAGCCCTTTGTGAGATCGAGGGTGGTTATGTACCTGGCGTTACCCAACTTCTCAATCAACTCATCTACCCTGGGCATAGGATACGCATCGAACTTGGAGATCTCATTCAACTTTCTGAAATCGTTACAGAACCTCCAAGTTCCATTGGGCTTTGGGATTAGCACAATTGGGCTGGACCATTCACTCTGTGACACCTCAATTACCCCCAGAGCAAGCATACGTTTTACCTCGGCAGATACGGCTTCCCTACGTGCCTCCGGTATCCTATAGGGCTTAAGGTTTACTCTGCTTCTAGGCTCAGTTTCAATGTGATGATGGATGAGGTGTGTACGCCCTGGGAGGTCAGAGAACTTGTTTTTGTTTTTCTGTAAAAATTCCTGAGCCTCCTGTTTCTGTGACACTGATAGAGTATCACCTACCTTGACTGGAGGGATTGGTTGTGACAAATTATTAACAGTATTTGTCGCCACCAAGGATTCCCTGTTTTTCCAGGGCTTGATCAAGTTTATGTGATAAACTTGGAAAGGCTTCCTTCTACCTGGTTGGTGCACCTTGTAGTTCACCTCACTGATCTTTTCAACAATTTCATAGGGACCTTGCCACTTCGCCAAGAATTTACTCTCAACAGTGGGGACTAGTATAAGGACCCTATCGCCTGGGTTGAATGTCCTGATTCTTGCGGACCGGTTGTAAATTCTACTTTGGGCCTCTTGAGCCCTCTGGAGGTGTTCCCTTACCAGGGGCATTACAGTGGCTATACGGTCCTGCATTTGTGCTACATGCTCAATAACACTCTTGTATGGGGTGGACTCATTCTCCCATGTCTCTTTTGCAATGTCCAGTAGACCCCTAGGGTGACGACCATAGACCAACTCGAATGGTGAGAACCCTGTGGACGCTTGGGGCACCTCCCTAATAGCAAACATGAGGTAGGGTAATAAATGATCCCAGTCACGACCATCTTTTGCCACCACTTTCTTCAACATATGTTTCAAAGTTTTATTAAATCTCTCCACCAATCCATCCGTCTGGGGGTGGTATACAGAGGTACGGATGTGTGAGATTTTAAATAGTTTGCATAACTCCTTCATTACTTTCGACATAAATGGCGTACCTTGGTCAGTTAGGATTTCTTTGGGGATCCCAGTCCTAGAAAACATATAAAACAACTCACGTGCAATTGTTTTAGATGCAGTGTTTCTTAAGGGTACAGCCTCAGGATAGCGGGTCGCATAATCCATGACTACCAAAATATACTGGTGTCCTCTAGCTGACTTTATAATGGGACCCACTAAATCCATGGCAATACGCTCAAAAGGCACCTCTATAATAGGGAGTGAAACCAAAGGACTGCGAAAATGTGACACTGGGGCACTAACCTGACATGTGGGGCACGACTCACAGTATTTTTTAATGTCATCATATATGGCCGGCCAAAAAAACCTCTGGAGAACCCTCTCTCGCGTTTTGTCAGTCCCCAAGTGTCCCCCAAGAACATGGTTATGTGCCATGTCAAGCACCTGACGCCGGTACGGCTTAGGTACCAGAAGCTGTTCCACAATCTCATCCTTAACCTTATTGACTCTATAGAAAAGATCATTAGTCACCGAAAAATGTGGAAATCTTTTTTCAGCATCTGGTTCCTGAGGTACCCCGTTCATAACAGCAACCTGCTCTCTCGCATTTTTGAGAGTGGGGTCCTGTAATTGTGCAGCCCCAAAATTATCGCTAGACACCTCTAAGTCTAGTATATTTTGCTCAGTGGGAGGGGCCTCCTCCTCCCCAGCCAGGACCTGCAAAGGAAAACAATCATTTTCATCCTGTACCCTTTTATCATTCACAGTGGACAAGGCAACCACCTTAGAGGTATCCTCACTCCTTTTGGGGATTTTCCTTTTTTCCCAGAGAGCCCAGAATAATGGAAAATCGCGCCCCAATATTACATTATGCATGAGGTTTTTAACCACACCCACTTCATATTGTACGGTGCCTTGTTCAGTCCCGACTTTAGCCAGCACTATAGGGTACACTTTTGTATCACCATGTATACACACAACGCTCATATGCTTTTTAGACTCTAAGTCCCCAGTCACCAGGCTAGCATGCACCAAGGTTACAAGGCTTCCTGAGTCCATTAACGCTTTAACAGGAAAGTCATTGATTGTGATGTCGCAGATTTGCGGTTCAGTCTCTAGTCCAGGAACTGCAGCACAAGATGGTTCCGCAAATAGCGACTGACGCCGGCTAGCGTCACATTCCATGGGTTCAGAGGTAAGAGGGCAATGGGCCGACACGTGTCCCGCCTCATGGCATCTCCAACACTGGATAGGGCCTGGTCTCTTTGGCAAGGAGTCCTTTTCAGAGCCCCTTAGCCACCCGGGACCATCACCAGTCTTTTGTCCCTGAGACACCACTTGAGCCCTTTTCCCTCCATCAGCACCCCTCCACACTCCCCCAATAGATGGAAGTCTCTTACCAGCTGACGGCACAGATCTGGCGCTCCGGGGAGGTGAAGATGCTGCAGGAACATCACGGAGGTAGTCCTCAGTCGCCTGGAACCTCTCCACAAGGTTGACAAGTTCGTTTGCATTCTTAGGATCACCTTGTCCCACCCAGCGTTGCAGGTCAGTAGGAAGCGCTCGGAGGTAGCGATCCATCACGACCTTCTCTAGGATTTGTGCAGGAGTAGAAGTGTCTGGCTCCAACCACTTTCTTGCCAAATGGATTAGGTCATACATCTGGGACCTCGCTGATTTGTCCAGACTGTAGCTCCAGTTGCGTACCCTCCGGGCACGGACTGCAGTAGTAACTCCTAGTCGGGCAAGTATCTCCTCTTTTAGCCGAGTATAGTCCTTAACCTCTTGCTCACTGAGGTCATAGTAGGCCTTTTGAGGTTCACCTGTTAAATAGGGCGCAATTACCTCTGCCCACTCAGCGGCTGGTAACTTCTCTCGCTCAGCCACGCGCTCAAATACTGTTAGATAGGCTTCAACATCGTCCTCAGCAGTCATCTTTTGCAGCGCTTTCTGCACAGTCCTTCTCCCAAAAAAAATCTCTGGAGCGGCTCCCATCACTGTGGGTGGATTAGCAACCACAGGCGCCTCTCGAATTGCTATCAGGTGCTCGATAAGTTGTTGTTGTGCAGCCATGGACTGTTCATGTCGTTGCTGTTGTTGCAAACTCACTTGCATAAACTGCTTCAGCATCTCCTCCATGTTGCTGGACTGTTCTTGGAGTGTAGTTGCAGCTTTCACCCAAGACATAAGCAGCTGTAGCCAAGTCTGTCCACACCGTTGCCCCTAGCAACCGTGTTGCCCGCTACCTCCACCAATTGTAAGGGATCTTCCCGGGGTAGGGTGTGTTTGGACACAGTTCACAGCAGACTTGGAATTTATAAAGCAGATCTTGGCGTTTATTCGTGGTACAAACAGTCCAGCAAACAAAATATACAGCAACACCGTGCTTTCTAAGTACAACAAAAATAAAAGTCCTAGCCCGGCTGGGCGCTTACTAACAGGTTCTTCTCACCTATCTGACACTTACAAACACAGCGTCTTTCGCCTGGATGTCGCAGGGTGAGTTTTAGCTCCAGCAGTGGCTGTGCTTGCAGCTTCCTTCAACACACAGATTGTTCATTCCCTGGCTGAGAGCAATCACCTGCAGACCCTGCAGAGCCTTTAGCTTCCCAGGCTAATTAGGATCAAAGCTCACCTGATCCCAAACCCAGAACTGGATCGGGGGATGTGGAATGACAGGTCCCTCTACCAAACCTACCTGCCATTCCATATAAACTCAGGCCCGGCAAAATTAAATAACAATTCAGCAGCATATCGCTGCTGAGAAACTGATCCATCCTGGATTTACCATCTCACACTGTGTAGCAACCTAGGTGAGATGTACACCCCCTCGATCACTTCTCCAGTGACATGTCTACAATATATATATATATATATATATATATATATATATATATATATATATATATATATATATATATATATGCAATAACTTACAAAGACATGTTTGTCGGAAAGGTTCATTTTGTCATAGCTTCTATTTTGCCTAAGCTGGGCTGCCACCACACTAGTAATAAGAAACCAAGCAGATGTGCTCTGCCATAAGCATCTCCAGCTGTTATTGCTCCTGACGGGTATTAAAGCGGAGGTCCACCCTAAAGTGGACCTTCCGCTCATCGGAACCCTCCCCCCCTCCGGTGCCACAATCGGCACCTTTCAGGGGGGAGGGGGGGTGCAGTTACCTGGATAATCCAGGTAACTGCACCCACTTCCGGGATAGCTCTCTGCGGAAAGGGGCGTAACTTACGCCCCTTTCCGCAAGTGCCCGCCCCTTCCCGCAAGTGCCCCGCTGCCTGCTGGGAAACACACAGATCCCAGAGGCAGCGGGGAGCGTCCTTATTGCGCAGCGCGATTCGCGCATGCGCAGTAGGGAACCGGGAAATTAAGCCGAAAGGCTCCATTTCCTGATTCCCATACCCAAGATGGCGGCGGCAGGACCCGACAGACGACCTAGAGATCGGCTTCGGGTGCCGACATCGCGGGCACGCTGGACAGGTAAGTGTCACTATTTTAAAAGCCAGCAGCTGCAGTATTTGTAGCTGCTGGCTTTAAAAAAAAACAAAAAACGCGGAGTACAGTATCTCACGAAAGTGAGTTACACCCCTTACATTTTTGTAAATATTTTATTATATCTTTTGATGTGATAACACTGAACAAATGACGCTTTGCTACAATGTAAAGTGGTGAGTGTACAGCTTGTATAACAGTGTACATTTGCTGTCCCCTCAAAATAACTCAACACACAGCTATTAAAAAGCTGTACACTCACTACTTTACATTGTAGCAAAGTGTAATTTCTTCAGTGTTGTCACATGAATAGAATGAAAAGATATAAAAATATTTACAAAAATTTAAGGGGTGTACTCAATTTTGTGAGATACTATATATATATGCCAAAATGGGACATTGCAACAGCCAAAACCAACTGTGGGACTATGCTTTCTCCTTACAGCATTCACTAACAATCAAGAACCAATCAATGTGGTTCCCAATCATGTGATGACAACATCATCTATATACCTTGTAGATTACATGCCTTTGTTGGTAAACTGCTGTCAGTGGCAGAAGCAAGTGCACAGAGAAATAAATATATTTTTTAAAGAATTCAATACAGTGTTTAAAGCAAATAACCACAAGGGCCCATTTACACAATCATTTACACAATCATTTACACAATCATTTACACAATCATTTACACAATCATTTACACAATCATTCGGGCGGCACAGTGGTGTAGTGGTTAGCACTCTCACCTAGCAGTAAAAAGGGTCGCTGGTTCAAATCCCAACCACAACACTACCTGCCTGGAGTTTGCATGTTCTCCCTGTGCCTGAGTGGGTTTCCTCCAGGTACTCCGGTTTCCTCCCACAATCCAAAGACATGCAAGTAGGTTAATTGGCTTCTGTCCAAAATTGGCCCTAGTATATGAATGGGGACCTTGTATTGTGGGCTCCTTGAGGGTAGGGACCAATGTGAGTGTGCAATGTACAGGGATAGAGACAATTGTAGACACTCACAGGTTGAACTGAATGGACTGTTGTCTTTATTCAACCTTACTAACTATGAAACTATGTACATTAATGCACAAATATTGACACTCATTATGCCATGCATCAATGGGTATTACGGCAAGGTAATATAAATTCAATATAAATGGGCTGCCAACACACTAAAATACACCGAAAATGGTGCATGCACCATTTCTGACAGCGTACTGCAATGCATGTGCTGCAGTGCATGTCCATTGGTAAGATGTGTTGAGTTGCCATTGAGAATGAATGGCACCTTCTTCACCAATGCAGTAATACATGTTTGTGTAATAGTGTGAATTGAAGTCTAAAAAATAACTATACCAAACAAAAACCTTTTAACACCTTAAAGTGGATTTCACTCTCTATTGTTAATCCCTATGCTGTCAGGTCATTCATACATCCCAATGTTGAGGAGGGGGAGGAGGGGCTTTCTCAGTTAAGCACACCCTCCTGCCTGCATGAGTGAGTTAAGGGCAGATGAATTCCAGGAAGTAAATGCTACATGAATTCCCTTTCCTTGACCATGGCCAGAAATACTGGGGGGGGGGGGGGGGGGCATTGGGGTTGAGTCAAAGTGATTTATCAGCAAAATAAAGCATTGAGAGATGGATGTATGAGTTTTGCATTTAAAAATTAATTAAAGCATTTTTGCCATTTGATTGGGGTTGAGTCAAAGTGATTTATCAGCAAAATAAAGCATTGAGAGATGGATGTATGAGTTTTGCATTTAAAAATTAATTAAAGCATTTTTGCCATTTAACCATCAATGACCTTGGGTCATGTAAGGGTTCCACTAAATACTGTTTGAATTTAAACTGTCTACATTTCCCCTATGTAACGTAAAAAATACAATTATGCATTCAGTGGAAAAAAAACACAGAATATTAGGTCGGCATGTCTCCAACAGTCATTGCAGAAAACTGAGCTGTTGGCTAGTCTCTGCTCCTGCTCAGCATACAGTATCATAGCTGTCAGTGGTGAGAGTGGTTACAGGCCAGTGTTAATTTTGTACTATTTTAGTTGACTAAAATACGGCTAAAACGAAAACCATTCAGATGACTAAACTATGACTAAAACTAAAATGGCATTTTACTCAAAAGACTAAAATACGTCTAAAACTAAAATGGAATTTTAGTCAAAAGACTATATCTAATAATAAATTGAATTTATATCACAACGGCTAAATCTGTGTCTGTAGTGCATGTTCAAGCCTTAATACCATAAATAATAAACATGTTATTACATTTTTACTCCAGGAGTAGTGATGGACGAACTTCCGTCGGGATGTTTCGTGAACGCGAACCGCGAACGCAAACAAAAGTTCACAAACCGCAAAGTTTGCGGCGGACCCCATTGACTTTAATGGCAGGCAAACCTTAAAAACCTACAGGTCATATTTTCAGCCACAAAATACTTACTAGCTGTGCATACATAGTCCCACAACATGGACACTGACATAACAAAAGTATTACGTGAATCTGGGATCGACAACGACAAGCATTCTTTTTTTATCTGTGAAATTTTGACAATTCAGGAGCGCATGAAGGCCATGGAGGAGAGGTAAGGTCAGGGCAGGCTATGAAGGGGGTGCAGGAGATGATCAGTGCCACAGTCAGGGCAGCGCAGTCCTGTGCCAGTGTCCCAGTGTGCCAACCTGTGCTTGAGCCCCTCCCTCTGCCCGGCCCTTACCCCCACCTATGCAGGGCTCCACTGCGGTGGTCCGGAGGTGCCAGTCCAGTGCTGATCCTCAGCCATGGTGCTGGCACTGCCTGCTGATTGGCTTCTCCGCTGCTATCGCCCTCACTTTATGAAACCAGCACCATGATAGAGACTGAGCACTGACACCAGCACCATGATAGAGAGCACTGACACCAGCACCAAGATAGAGAGCACTGACACCAGCACCGAGATAGAGAGCACTGACACCAGCACCGTGATAGAGAGCACAGACACCAGCACCGTGATAGAGAGCACTGACACCAGCACCGAGATAGAGAGCACTGATACCAGCACCGTGATAGAGAGCACTGACACCAGCACCGAGATAGAGAGCACTGACACCCCACCAGCACCGTGATAGAGAGCACTGACACCAGCACCGTGATAGAGAGCACTGTTGGTGGTAGTGTCTTTGGGGGTGCACACAGCAGAGAGTGAAGAGGGTGCAGATCAAAGGGATGAGGAGGGTGCAGAAGAGTAAGGCTGAGTGAGCCACTCAACCAAGTCTGGTGCGTCCTTTGACGTAATCGCACGCACCTTCTGCAATTTGCCACTTTGGCTCAAGTCTGTTGCTCCTGCCCTACCCCTACCACCCCTGCGAAAGGGCCTGCCTCTTCTTCTGCCTGTCATTTTTTAAATTGCCCTGTGACAAAAGTCTAGAGAAGTGCAGTATGTATGTGGAAGAAGGTATATAACACCCCGCTTTAATCTGTAGTTTTTGGGGGCCACTGGTCTATCACACCAGTTATAATACTTTTTTTAAATTTGCGTTTGTCACTCTTTGTAGTATCGCTTCAGAACCGCTCAGCAGTCTCAATGCTCCACAGTGGAAATGCACTATACTATGCTTTCTATATGTGCAAGTATTTTATACGTGTATTACACCCCTATATACTGCACACCAAATAGTACACCTATAACAGTCCTTAAAAGGACCTTTGTGGACCTAGTAGCTAGTGATTTGCAGACTGTCCCTCAGTCCCTACACTGATAAAAGACAGCTGCAGAATCGGTCAGCAGTCAAGTATAATAGGCTTTCTATATTTGAAAGAAAGTACAACCCTATATACTGTACACCTATACCAGTCCTTAAAAGGACCTTTGTGGACCTAATAGTAATAGCTAGTGATTAAACTGACTGTCCCTGCTCTACACAGCGTCCTGTCCCTACACTGACAAAAGACAGCTGCAGAATAGGTCAGCAGTGCACTCAGCAATCAGCAGCACAGCAGTCAGCAGCAGTGCACCAGAACCCTATATACTGTACACCTATACCAGTCCTTAAAAGGACTTGGACTTTTGTGGACCTAATAGCTAGTGATTTGTGTCACTACAGTCTGTCCCTGCTCCACACAGCAACCTCTCCCTACACTGACAAAAGACAGAATGTAAAATGGCCGCCAGATCAGGTCTATTTATAGAGTAGGGTGAATGTCCAATTGTCCATGTGCTGAAATGTCTCAATTGGCTGTCGTCCTGTACCCCATGATGGATGTGTCATCATGGGTCAAAGTTCTTTCACAATGTAAATGCATATGTCCGGCACGCGAACAGCGCCAGAAGTCCGCCGATTTGGCGAATCGCAAACACGCAAAATTCCCTGCAAACCAACCGCCGGGCGAACCACAAGGCCCATCCCTATCCAGGAGTATATAATGTTTGTTCTAAAGAAATAATGCATTAAATATTAACTAAACCCATTTGATTTTAGTCAACTAAAATGTATTGGAGATTTTATCAACTAAAATACAACTAAAATGAAAACAACACAGATGACTAAAATACAACTAAAACTAAAATGGCATTTTAGTCAAAAGACTAAAATACAACTAAAACTAAAACTGCATTTTAGTTAAAAGACTATAACCAATAATACATCGAAATTAGATGTCAAAATTAACACTTACAGGCACAACATGACTCCCGCCCCAAGGCCATTGGTGTTAAAGCCAGTTGGGCACTGACAACAAATTATTTTGACCTTCTGGTTTACCAAACAGCACCTGTTAGTATAGGGCAGTGATGGCGAACCTTGGCACTCCAGATGTTTTGGAACTACAATTCCCAGGATACTCATCTACACTGCAGAGTGCATGAGCATCATGGGAAATGTAGTTCCAAAACATCTGGGGTGCCAAGGTTCGCCATCACTGGTATAGGGTCACTTACAAAAGCATACCTGCTAAACCAAGAGGCAATATACTTACCTCTTATAATTACCATCGAGGCAGCTGTGAAACAACACCCCTGTGCTGCTTCCATACTTCAGGATGTGCCGAATACCCGCTCCTTAACCAGGTATCCCTACAGAACATACAAGCAGGGAGAAACCATAGTGGTTGATGGAGAGGAAAAATAAGCAACTCACCCAACGGTTCAAATATTTGTAGTGGCCTGGGAGCAGTTTTTCAACTGAATATCTAATAAAATACCACCTTGGACTCTTTGACCTATAGGTGTGTCCCTCTCGCTAATGCTTATATAGTGGAGCAATAAGAACCTGACAGAAGTTCTAATCCTGGCCTAGTTTATCCAAAGTTTTTGGATTTTTAATAGGGTGCTGTGGATCCCTGCACTTAAACCGCACCCTTTAAATTACAAAACAGAAATAACCTGCAAGACAATGGCATAATGTGCTATTATGCATCATTTACTAGCACATTATGAAATGCTTACCGTTAGCGTGCTGTCACTACTAACAGGGCTTCCATCTTCACCTGGTTTTCCTTCTGGGTTTGCATGCTCAAGCTGTCTGATTGGCCAAGCCATGATAGCATCACTCCCAGCAAAGTGCACAGGAGTCACGGCCACAGAGTTCTGAAGGGACAGCCCTCCAGAGCACTGGCACCAGTGATGTCACCAGTTGCATGCAGTGTGAATATCTCCTAAACGGTGCAAGTTTAGGAGACATTCACTGTACCTACAAGTTAGCCTGTAGGTACAAGTTTAACCACTTAGCGCCCAAGGTATGTCATATGACGGCCTCGGCTTTGTGGTGTAATATCTGAATGATACCTGAGGTTACAGACATCATTCAGATATTGGCATTTTCAGCCGGCGATTCCCTGCACCATAAGAATGACCATAGCAGCTGTTCCGCTGCTTGATCGTTCTTACAGGCGGCGGGAGGGGACGTCCCCCCTCCCACCGCCCTCCGGTGCTTCTACCGCCTCATCGCTTCCATCTGTGAGTCGGACACAGGATCTGCCAGCCCCCAGATAATGATCATAGAGATTTCCGGCGGACCAGATGGTCGCCGGAGTCTCTATGATCGTTCGGAGTCCGGGCGCGATGTTATGACGTCACGCCCGACCTCTGCATTCAAAATAACGGCGCCGCCTCGGCTAGGAAGCCGTGATCGTTTTTGTTTTGTTTTTATTTTAGGCTTCCCAGCCTAGTGGTGAGATATGGGGTCTTATTGACCCCATATCTCACTGTAAATAGGTCCGATTATGCCATATTCCTATTACAAGGGATGTTTACATTCCTTGTAATAAGAATAAAAGTAATCACATTTTTTTTAAAGTGTCAAACTGTTGGAATACATATAAAGTTCTACACATCTGTTTGTACAACTGAACTCAGCCATATTGATATTTGAGAGGAATGTGGCACCAGACAGAATCTGCATAGCAGAATTAGTTCTATTCAGCCCACCTGGTGTGCACGGGGCTTCAAAGACATTTAGGACAATGACGACGCCGGTCTGTCTGTAAGGACAAAGAAGATAATTAATGAACGGGAAGGGCGTCCAAGATCGAATCACAAGATGTGAACCCAGTCGGAGCAGTTACAATTCATGGGCACACAGTGCCCCCCAGAGGCCAATTATGGCAGGACTGTCAGAGGTAGTTAGCCTGGGGGAGGAGACGCCCCAGAGACGCTGATTGGTCCACAGGCAAAGGAGGGTGGGCAATGTGGTATGGCTGAGGTGTGTTTATCAAAAAGGGTTTCATCATTGAGTTCGGCCTCTGATTCCATCAGGAGGTCCAGTCACGAGGGTCGGATAAGTATAATGCTTATATTGTATTCTGATTGTATGCTATGTATTCTTGTAACTTCTATTGATACTTTATGCAAGCTTTCTTATTTCCTTGGGAAATAAATGAGATTTAATTGATCTTAGACCGTGTATTGATTTCATAGCTAATTGTGGTAGTATTGTGATATTAACGATAGCATGTGCTTGGAGTATAGATAGACTAACTAAACTATAGGGACTAGACAAAGTAATACATAACTGATAATAATAGATTGCATTGATCAGTTACTTCATTTGGCACCCCAGAACGGCGTGTAAAACGTATTTTTACACAGAATCCACAAAAATCGAATGTATTTTTGTTTCTGAGTCCCTGTAAGCACAGATCCCCAGACACCCAGAACTGGAAGTCATCTCTAGTGTGGACAAGATTGGCGCTGGCTCGCAAATTCTGAAACCACGCTTGGATGAGCAGGAAAATTCTGTGAGATATTTCACCGGTAGAAAAAACCTGGTGAGAACTGTGACTGATATATATATATATATATATATATATACACGTTATTGTTGTGTTTGCTGCAGACCTGTAACCAGAGGGCAAATTGGCGCACTGGCGAGATAGGGACTGATCATCCCTGGTTATGTGATATAACCGCAGATTGACAGGATAAACCATACAATTTTGAGGGAAAAGTGGAAATATCCACGTGAGTGTGAAAGAGCTCTCTGTCCCAAGAGAAATTCCCTATGGCCTGCTATTGGAGAGGAGGGCATTGAGTAAGAAATTCGTGGTTAAACGGATTTGTATTTGTTTTTTGTTTTTTTCCTTTTGCGTTTTATTTTTATTTTTTTTGTTTGGTGTGGGACTACAGGTGAAAGCTAGCTTCTAAACAGCTTTATCTGTGTCTTTGTGTGTGCTTGGTATCTGTTTGTTTAGTGTATTGCTAATGCAAAGTGTTGGTTAGAGATTGACAGGAATGACCATACATCTTTGAGGAAAAAGAAAAAAAGTGGGGGAAATATAGGTTTTTATTTCTACCCACGTGAGAGTGAAATAGCTCTGGTCCAATAGAAGACCAAGGCATTGATTAAGAGTGTGCCTTGTGTCTTGTATGCTGTAGAACCACAAGTCACTGTAGATTTAAACGGTTCGTATCTGTTTTTTTTTTTTTTTTTTTGTTTTTTGTTTGCTGGTAGGACTATAGGTGAAAGCTAGCTTTTAAACAGCTGTATCTGTGTCTTTGTGGGGGTTGTCTATTTGTTTGTCTGTGTCTATTGTCTAAGCAACTGGTTGAGCAACTTTAGTGTGGGTAGGCTAATTAGCATATCAATGGAAGCCATTGAAGGTTTCATTAGCAAGCATGGTGGTATTAGATTTCAACTTACTCACGAGAGTAAGTTAACGCACCAATTTGGGGAACTTTTGAGACAATGTAATACACATAACAATCTCATAAGTAATAAGTAAAAAAAAGGCAGGAAACAGAGAATGGCCAATGCCTTATGCATGTTAATGAGAATGAAAGAAATTGCGGAACAAAAAGAATTAGAATGGTTTGCTGATAGAGAAAAAGTGATGGAACAGGTAAGAGATATATTAATGGGGATTAAAAAGGCTGATGCAGATGCCCGTAGTCGGATTGAACAATTAGTGACTGAGAAATGTGTATTGCAACAGAGATTAGATGAATTGGAACAAAGGTGCAAATTAAGAGAAAGTTGCATTGCCTCTTTGAATCAAAGGGAGGCTGATAATGTGCAGGTTATCACAATGCTTAAGGCACAAGCAGCCATAATGGAGTTATCCTCCAAGTGTCCAATGGTGGAGGTACCCTCCGCACATGCTCAGTGTACAGAAAAGCTAGAAGTGATACATGAAGAAAACCCGTATGCTATTATCACTGCAAAGGATAGTACTGTGATGGGAATCGATGTGGAAGAGGCAAATAAAGGTGGGATAACTGCACTTGAAATTGATTCAGGAGTTGAAACTTCTGATGACTCCTCAGACGAAGAAAGTGTAAAGTCTGTTCATTCCAATTGCAGTAATATTATCCAGCAATGTGGGTTTCCAGCGCCATATGCTCAAAGAAGGGCCTATGCAGGGAAACCAGAACTAAAATGTTTTTTGTGTAAAAGGGGGGGGTCACATTTCAAAATATTGTCAGGCGACGAATAATGTTATCAAAAGGAAATCATACCCGAAAACGACCCCAAGGCATCAGGTGTGTTATTTAGCCAGGTGGGGTAGCCATCCAAAGCATGGAACCCATAGTAATCAAACCCATTTCCCGTGTAAAACGCAAATGCGGGGTCTACAAACTGAAAAGCAATATGTAGGACAGTTGCGTAAAGTCAAAATGGAGGTAGACGCATGGTTATTCAAATATAGCACTGGGGGAAACAATGTTAGTAGAACTTAGTGAGCTGAAGGCATGGTAAGAATATTCTGGTCAATGTTTCCCTGCTATGAAAAAGGTTTGATGTAAGTTTCAGGTTCAGAATATGATAGAGGACCTTGATATAGATATACATTTTTTTTTGTATTTTCAGGGATAAACCGCTGAATTGGTATTGTGTTTTTTTTGTGTTGTTAAAAGATGTTTCTGTTATGAGTATTGTTTTTTTTTTTGTGTTTCTTTACTCTTCTCTTATTTTCAGTCTTTGTAAACTTTTCCTGAGTAATATCCAATACTGCTGCTTAACATAAAAATTGTGTGTAATCACTGTCTGTGTGTTCCTTTTCCAGAGACCAGGGAAGAAGTTAAACTGGTTCGGATACGGACATTTGCATTTGTTTGCAGGTCTGTCAAAGTGAGAACAACAGTGGGAAAAATATAGCAGAACAGGGGTTAGGTTATTGTAAAGGCATAATCGATTATCACATGGTACCATGAGCTCATTAGTTAGTAATTGTTTTCAAACAATGAAAAATAAATAGTACTAAAAACATATAAATGAAGCTACAATGTTGTGATGAGATACATATGCTTTGTTTTTTTTTGTTTTTTTGTTTTGTTTTCCCCATTAACTAATTGTATTTCAGATTGGAATGAGCACTCTTCTCAGGAGGGAAGTCCATGGATGTTAACTAAAAGTTGAGTGTTTGTCATTGTTGTATGGTGGTTGTCTTATCATGTTATTTGTGTGTTCATGGCCAGATTTTAAATTTTTTTTTTTTTTTTTTTCTTCTCAAAAATTTTGTTTGATATTGGTTTAGTCATCTATTTTAGTTATATTTTTATTCAGGTGTAAAAAGTAGTAGGTCTAATCCACCTGAAAGGGGGGGAATTGACAATGCCCTCAGTTAGAACCAGTCACCTGAAAGGGGGTAGTGCATACATCGTAAAGATACAGATAGATGCATTGTCTTTGTAGCTTGTAAAATTTTAAGTTTTTGAAAAGCAACACTGACGTTCAGTTTTAAACATTTTTGATCATACCATGGGGATCCATTTTACAGTGGGTTCAGCCTAAAGAGGACATGGTTGTTTGGATAGTTTGGTCAGAGTTGCAGAAGCCAGGAATACTGAGGTCCTGGGTTCCAAGGAGGGAACTATAAGTAAACATGGTAAGCGAGCAGATATTGTGGATAAGAATTTGATACTGCTCTTGTTTTTCACTTCCAGAATCCTGGTGGAGCGAGAATTGGATAGGCTTCTGGAACATGGATGACAGATGATCATCTGGTTGGCAGTTTGTCTGTGCCACACCACACCGCAAATTTGTTCTGATAAACATCAGGAGAGGAAAAAAAAAAACGGAAAGATTCAGATTAATGCTTGTTTTTTCTTACGGACAATGTGGTGCGAGTGCTGTATCTAAAACAACAGAACTTGTGAAATAGCTTTGCTGAAGTCTCTCCTGATGAATGCAAACATGTTATTAATACATGTGCAATGGGTTGGAGGTTGGGGAAGGAATATGACACATCCAATTCATCAGAACATGAAAATGTAAAATATGTGTTTTTTTTGTTGAAAGGAGGAATTGAAAAAAAGGAAGGTTTTAACATATGACATGTATTGAGGTAACGGAGTTAATATGGTGCAGGTACCCAGGAGGCAGGCTGGCACTTATGCATAATAAGGTAGCTGTTGGCCAGACTAAAGGGTGCCAGGTGACACATCAATGGGATGAAAACTTCCTCGTAGGGGTGGTGTCTCAATCCTAGCGGTCCTAGAGAGAAGCTTTCGGTTACTGGACATGCGGGACACCAGAACTAGACATGGGGAAGATACGCCCGGTTGGTGTCTCACCTGAGAGGGTGAAACCCTGCACAGATAATGCCAGTGAATACACACAGGAGCATGCTCCGTTAAAATAAAGGGAACAAACGCTGGCTACCAGGGTACCGTATGACTTCACCACATGGCGCTGCAACATCTCACTGTGGTTGATAAAATCCTATTACCCTATATGTGCTGAATATACGCTGAATCAAGTGCGGTCATAGTACCAGTGACTTACTCCCAGAGATGCGATGAAGTCCATGCAGGATGCTTATTTCTGAGGAGTAACCCAAAAGAGGAGGGATGTGTTCAGCACTATATTGGAAGGGAATAATAGCTGGGATGGATGTTGGTAATGGAGTGGACATCAGCCTCCTGAGGAACAAACTCACAGCCATAGCTTCAGAGAAGGAGCGTGACTTTGTTACCCCGGGAGATTGGTGGCATCCTTGATAACATTCGACGGAGTCACAGAAACACTCAGGTTAGAATGGCTCCGGATTTTGTCAACCATGTTGAGAGGTTGGTAGAGAGGACAGAAACCTGTCATTGGCTCTGGCGCGCACTCTGTGGCAGGTGGAAATATCAGCCAACATCAAGCTGATTGTACCATCTCTGTATGAGGGGCAGTGGCCTGATGAGTTAACATCACCGCTCAGTAAGATTTTTGCCAAAACAAGTTGCTTACACTAATCCAAAGTAGTGGTCGAATGCCTGTATGGGCTGTACTAAGTTGGATTGTGAAAGGTGTTATGCTGTATGTTCCCATATACAGAAGTGCAGACTCGGTCTGTATATTTGGTGGCATCAATGGGCTTACTGACTGGGGATTCTATCTTGTTGCATTTGAGGCTATATCACATACGTGATCAGAGAAGATGAAAGCTGGAGGCAGTTTGATATTTCCCTTTGTCGGAAGCATGACCATGATGTCCTTTGTATGCCAGGTCAATACGTGGGGATGAACGAATAATGTTGGGAAGTTATTTCTCTCTGTGTTCTGGATGGAGAGATCATTGCTGGGAAGGAGGCACCCGGGTATTATTTAGGACATAGGCGAGTTTGTTTCTTTGTCCTAAAGAATACCAGTGTAGTGTTAGTCATGGAACTAGAGGGTTCCTTGAACCTAACCATAGGTAGAGGTGCATGGTATACCATGGGCATGATCTCTGAAATCCAGGCACAGGGGTGGAATTGTGTGGGTTTGGTCATTGCTGTAAATTTATATGTGTAGTTAAGCGATATTTATCTAGAAGGGTCTCCCATTTGTCTATGCAAGTTGAGGGACGGTAGGCTCTCTGTATACAAGTTGGAGACTTTGCTGCCAAGTCAGAGCCCTGCAACAACGCTGCGAGCAAGTGTGCCGAATCTCGACCCATATTCCCAGTAAGAGATTATAGGAGGTTGGGAGCAGGGTGCGTAATTGGAGGGGACACATATGTATGTATATATTAGGGTAATAAGTTGATTTATTTCTGTGGTAGAGTGTGACCTATGTGTAGTGTAGGCTAGTAATATGGGCAAGAAAGGCCCTCAGCGAAACTCGGTAGCTGAAAGCTGGGTGATATGTTGCTCTGAATGGGTGCTGGTGAATGGTGAATGAATGGACACCCCTTGCCTGTACTGCCGTCCTGAAGATATCCAAGATACAGAATGGTGACATGGAGGCTGTCGCTGAAGAATGGTGGAGATGTGTCACTCAGTGGCAAAGCGGCACGTGTTGGGAAACATCACATGGTAAAACAATTATGGACTGCTCCATAGGACCTGTTTCTGCACACGTTGAAAGCACAGCGCGGTAAGACAATTGTGTACTGTTCCATGAGAGATGTCTCTGGAGCGCTCGTTGAAAGCAACCACACGTTACACAAGCTAAGGACTGTGCCACAGGTACTGGTTCGGAAGCACATGTTGGGGAACCACAAACGTTAAGACAGTTATGGACTGTTCAATAGGAGCCGTGTCTAAAGAAGGGTTGTATGCGCCTTTTAGGCACAAAGCGGCATATGTTGGAATACATATAAAGTTCTACACATCTGTTTGTACAACCGAACTCAGCCATATTGATATTTGAGAGGAATGTGGCACCAGACAGAATCTGCATAGCAGAATGAGTTCTATTCAGCCCACCTGGTGTGCACGGGGCTTCAAAGACATTTAGGACAATGACGACGCCGGTCTGTCTGTAAGGACAAAGAAGATAATTAATGAACGGGAAGGGTGTCCAAGATCGAATCACAAAATGTGAACCCAGTCGGAGCAGTTACAATTCATGGGCACACAGTGCCCCCCAGAGGCCAATTATGGCAGGACTGTCAGAGGTAGTTAGCCTGGGGGAGGAGACGCCCCAGAGACACTGATTGGTCCACAGACAAAGGAGGGTGGGCAATGTGGTATGGCTGAGGTGTGTTTATCAAAAAGGGTTTCATCATTGAGTTCGGCCTCTGATTCCATCAGGAGGTCCAGTCACGAGGGTCGGATAAGTATAATGCTTATATTGTATTCTGATTGTATGCTATGTATTCTTGTAACTTCTATTGATACTTTATGCAAGCTTTCTTATTTCCTTGGGAAATAAATGAGATTTAATTGATCTTAGACCGTGTATTGATTTCATAGCTAATTGTGGTAGTATTGTGATATTAACGATAGCATGTGCTTGGAGTATAGATAGACTAACTAAACTATAGGGACTAGACAAAGTAATACATAACTGATAATAATAGATTGCATTGATCAGTTACTTCACAAACAAAACAAAAAAAAGTAAAATTAACAATAAAAAAATAAAAATTTAAAGCGCCCCCGTCCCCGTGAGATCGTACGCAGAAGCGAACGCATACGTAAGTCCCGCCCACATGTGAAAACGTGTTCAAACCACACATGTGAGGTATCGCCGCAAACGTTAGAGGGAGAGCAATAATTCTATCCCTAGACCTCCTCTGTAACTCAAAACATGTAACCAGTAAAAAACGTCGCCTATGGGGATTTTTAAATACCAAAGTTTGCGCCATTCCATCGTGACATGTTGGGTATCTATTTGCTCAGTGTATCTTCATCTTTCACATTATGCAAAAAAATTGCTCTAACTTTACTGTTTTTTTTTTTAAAGTGTTCGAAAAAAATTCTGCGCAAATACTGCACAAGATAAAAAGTTGCAATGACCGCCATTGTATTCTCTAGGGTCGTTGCCTTAAAAAACATATATAATGTTTGGGGGTTCTATGTAATTTTCTAGCAAAAAAATTATGCATTTTACATGTAGGAGAGAAATGTCAGAATTGGCCTGGATGCGAAGTGGTTAAAAAAAAAAATACTTTTTTACCACTTTAAAGCATCTAAACAAAGTGGCACTGTCAGAATCTTCTCAATTAACTGTTTGAATTGCATGTGAAAAAAAAAAAGAAAAAGAAAAAAGTAACATAAGCAGTGCTAATACTTATGCAACTTTTTACTTTTTATCAAAAGTCAACAACTAAGCTGTCATTCATTTCCATCTCACGTGACTCCTGGCTGCTTATATATACAGAAAGCAGTGACATATTACTGTCACAGGATGAACAGAAGTGACTTTGACTTGTGGGCTGGGATTGATAGCGCTGCCCCATCGTCTCTAAAGTGTGTATGTCTTATTGTATTTAACCACTTCAATACCAGACACTTTCACCCCTTCCTACTCAGGCCAGCTTTCAGAGCTGTCACACTTGGATGTGCAACACTGTACCCAAATTACATTTTTATCCTTGTTTTCACACAAATGGAGCTTTATTTTAGTGCCATTTAATCACAATTGTTTTTGTTTACATTTTATGCTAAATTAACTGAAAAAGACCGAAAATTTTAAATTTTTACATTTTTCTTCATTTCTGTTATAAAATTTACAAATAAATTATCTTTCTTTATAAATTTAGGCTGCTACATTTCTTTGGTGAAAATACCCCGAATCAGTTTATATTATTTAGTCTGCAGGAAAGTTATAAAATCGGTCAATCCTGATGTACTTGTAGCACCCTGTGATAGTTGCCTTGGCCAATTGCTAGGAGGTCAATTGATTTCACCCTAATTCTGGAATTGTTGCACTTCTTTCTTCTGTTGCTAGGTGGCCGGGTATCTGGTGACATTAGATAAGACAAGGGCATTTCAAGGAAAGATTAGGAATGAATAGGGTGTCTCAGCCAATGGGCAGGGATTTTCTTGGTTTCCTTGGCTTGACCTGGAAGAACCTATTTATTTGGCTGGAGGCAGGTGATTGGGGTTCTGTGCCACCTGAACAGCTAACTGGGTGGACGTGTGTTGTGCTGCATAGGGCTGCTAGGCCAGTGCTTAAGGCCTATCCTGCTAGGCTGTCTGAGGACCTATCCAGAAGCGAGAGAGCAGCGTAGGATTGGGACTGCAGCTTGCAGTCCAACCAGAAGTGATGGTTCTGCCGGCCAGAGAACCTGTCGTGGTTGGAGGTAGAGGGGAAGCTGATGCCACTAAGGGACCATCCACCTTATTACCAGGGAACAATGTGAGTAGCTGAAGCAAGTACCAGAGCAGTATACCTGGGGATGGTGTAGAATTGGGAAACGTCAGCAGGAATCAAGCCAGGGACCCAGCCAGTGGAGGTGACGCTTGCAGAGCAGCCTTGTGTGCCAAGCCAGGGACTGAGCAGGCCAGCGGGGTGACACTTGAGGAGTATTTTGGATGCCAAGCTAGGGACCCTGCAGGGAAGTAGGGGTGACATTTGAGGAAAATACTGAAAGAAAAGGTTGGAAGAGCTCAGGAGATCCAGTGGCAGTGGATCAGCAAGTCTAGTGAGAGAGACTGGAAGCTCGGTTGAGTGAAGATCTACAATAGGAGATTGTAGAGGAGGTTAAAGAGTTCATGGTAACCTTTGTTAGAAACTGTTCAAGATTGCTGCCATAGGAGACAGCATGTCTACATGTGCAGATGTGGTGTCCGGCTGGGTGCCTTTCCCTGCATGGCTGTCTACCCATAGAAGTTCGGAGTCTGCCAATTAACATTGCAACTACTAAAGGGTGTCCTGGCCCTAACCCTCTCTCCCACAGTTCTGTTTAAGAGACAATAAATCTCTTTGTATTTAAGAAGTGTCTGGCGCCCATGAATCTACCTTGCATTACACCCACTATGCCTTGTAACCCACTCTACAGTGAGAGATGTCAGTATCCCTAACTCTTTAGGTTCTCATTAGACCAAAAGGGACACGGAAAGGAAAGGGAGTAAGATCGCGCTATGGGGCAATCTAATGTTATATTGGTATGAGCGGCCTCTATTCAATTTCCACCCAGTGTGGGTGAAAGCAATAAAGTGGAATGAGGAGGGGAAATAGACTTGGCGCTATACCTTTTTGGTTTGAAAAAATAAATACTTGGTTATGGTTTGTATAGATTTTCCAGCTTGCTGGTAAATGATAATGAAAAATATAAAATAAACATAAATAAAAATAAGAACTATCTGTGCATACCCAACAGTAATCTCTGATGATTATTTCTCCATATATGTTATTGTGCTACCTTATAAATATTAATAAATCATAAATAAACATGCGATACTTCTATTTAAGTATTAAAGTGCAAGTGCCAGTGAAAAAACATGTGCAAGTGTTGAAATACACAATTACAACTCCAAATTAATTTAATAAATAAGTAAATGTATGATTAATTGACAGTTTTGTATATTATATCTCAATTAGGTGCTCACATAAAAACCATGTGACGAATAACCCATGAGGGGATAAAAAATAAAATAAAAAATAAAAATTAATATTAAAAATTAAAACTTAATAATTAAAATTAGAATTAAAGAAGTGAGTGGTCTAAAAAATAGTAAACGACTAGCCCATATAAAAGTGAAAAAACAAAACAAAAAATAGTTTTTTATAAAAAAAATATTAGTAATAAACAGTGAAAAAACAGTGAAAAAACTGGGAAAAAACTGGGAAAAAATTGGTGGAAAAATCTGCTATGAGTGTCTTTGAAAGGAGAAGGAAGAGGGTGACTGCAATAGCTGTTCTCTATGCTCGATAACTGCTAATGTACTTGCTCTCACCAGAGGTAAAACCCCGTCCGGGGTGGATCAGCCTTCACAGTGTGAGCCACTGTGTTGCTCTCTGGTTTGTCTCTGCTGTGGTCCTGGGGGTCCCTCGTTCCTCCGTTCGTATAGCGTGCCTCATTATATGTAAGAAGTAAGAGGCATATCCATTGTGCAGTATGTTTGTAAAACGAATTTTATTAATATGAAGTTAAAACTACTCACAAACATTCGATTAGAAAGAACGTTTTCTTGCAATGCTCTGTTTAAAAATCCCGCCCGGCTATGCCGCCGTCTAAACGAAGAGGTGTACGTTGTCTGGCCACGCCCTACGTGTTTCGTCATACAGACGTCATCTGGAGCGGCCATCTACATACACCTTTTCCTTTATATAGGGTGTAGTGTGCCAGCACGCATGCGCGGAACCTCGCCGCCATTTTTATTGAGGGGATGCCCTCTATTTACAATCAACGCAAGGCTGGACAGTTAAATCCTTAATGCGCCGTGTTGTCTATTGCCAAAGAAGGGTTGGACACTACTCCCATATATATATTCTATATGTCGGGGAATGTGTTACAAAACAATTTATGAACCAATTTATAAAGCATGAAATCACAGAGGATCATAAAATCACAGAGGATCATAAAAAATAACTGATGAAATAAAATATGTATATATAAAAATATGTATATATAAAAAAAAAAGGGGGGGGGAAATACATTTTATTTTAATTCTAGTTAAATGCTAATGTCTAAGTCTAAACTGAGTTTGGGTACACAGGAAATCTTTTTTATTATTATAGAGGGGTACAGGACATTTTAGAATGTTTAGGCTTTGGGGTGTATATAAAGGAAAAGGTGTATGTAGATGGCCGCTCCAGATGACGTCTGTATGACGAAACGCGTAGGGCGTGGCCAGACAACGTACACCTCTTCGTTTAGACGGCGGCATAGCCGGGCGGGATTTTTAAACAGAGCATTGCAAGAAAACGTTCTTTCTAATCGAATGTTTGTGAGTAGTTTTAACTTCATATTAATAAAATTCATTTTACAAACATACTGCACAATGGATATGCCTCTTACTTGTTACATATAACGAGGCACGCTATACGAACGGAGGAACGAGGGACCCCAAGGACCACAGCAGAGACAAGCCAGAGAGCAACACAGTGGCTCACACTGTGAAGGCTGATCCACCCTGGACGGGGTTTTACCTCTGGTGAGAGCAAGCACATTAGCAGTTATCGAGCACAGAGAACAGCTATTGCAGTCACCCTCTTCCTTCTCCTTTCAAAGACACTCATAGCAGATTTTTCCACCAATTTTTTCCCAGTTTTTTCACCGTTTTTTCACTGTTTATTACTAATATTTTTTTTATAAAAAACAATTTTTTGTTTTGTTTTTTTCACTTTTATATGGGCTAGTCATTTACTATTTTTTAGACCACTCACTTCTTTAATTCTAATTTTAATTATTAAGTTTTAATTTTTAATATTAATTTTTATTTTTTATTTTATTTTTTATCCCCTCATGGGTTATTCGTCACATGGTTTTTATGTGAGCACCTAATTGAGATATAATATACAAAACTGTCAATTAATCATACATTTACTTATTTATTTAATTAATTTGGAGTTGTAATTGTGTATTTCAACACTTGCACATGTTTTTTCACTGGCACTTGCACTTTAATACTTAAATAGAAGTATTGCATGTTTATTTATGGTTTATTAATATTTATAAGGTAGCACAATAACATATATGGAGAAATAATCATCAGAGATTACTGTTGGGTATACACAGATAGTTCTTACTTTTATTTATGTTTATTTTATATTTTTCATTATCATTTACCAGCAAGCTGGAAAATCTATACAAACCATAACCAAGTATTTATTTTTTCAAACCAAAAAGGTATAGCGCCAAGTCTATTTCCCCTCCTCATTCCAAAGGGGACACGGGACCTTGCTACATTAGTCACGCCCATAGGCTTAAACGTCTGTTCTGTGTCAGTGGGTTCTGAGCTTGTGACGTCACTCCGCACACCACGCCCCCTCCTGTGGGGCGGTGGGGTGTGACGCAGTGCTCTTTGTTCCTGGGAGATTACCATTTTGGTGCCCGTTGATGCCATGCTGATTATGGAATTTCGTTCCCTCCCCCTGCTTCACAAGCTTCCACTTAGGTGTCTCTATATAGAGACAGCCTAGGTCATGCAGCAACCAGTTTGGCTTTCTGTATGCAGATTACAACAGGCAAGGAATATTTTCTTGAGCGGGTATGGATGTTCACTATTTTGGACTTTTTTCACACACTCTGAATGTTGGGGAATAGATGACGGATATTGTTTCCGCCGCCATCCTCACACCTAATATTTACCATCTACATATACACTTTTTTGTTTCTTTCAAGAAACATTTTGGAGTACAGCATTTTTCTTTGTGACATCCATGGCATACTGCTCTGAACCCCCTTCCTGGGAATGAACTTCTGTGCTGTATTTGGCTACTAGCACCATCTATGAATGTGACAGACCTAGCTGGGGCAGAGGCTCTTGGAGGGGACTGAATGCCATCCTCTTGCCTTGCGATTATGGATCCTGGCATTTGGGGGAACGGTGCTCTTTGAGAGCTGTATGCCTGGGGACCCCTGAGGTGGTTTCACTTGGATTCAGGTCCATGTCCCCCCCCCCCCCCCCAAGACACACAGACTATGGATATGTATACGCCATGTTAGCAATAGACTTAATCACACTGTTGGGACACAAACTCTTAGATGCCAATATCATCAACTCCAGCCACCTGTCTGTTGTCTTGTATAATGTAAATGAGTCTAGTCTGGCTTGTAAGAGTATTTCACCTATTGTTTTGTTGTTTGTGCTAATTAACCCTGCAATTGAATGAAGGAGTCCAGTGTTGATTAGACAATTAGTTCATGCTAATTAGGTTAGGTTTTAGTCACCCTGCTGTATATATTTGTGTGAGATCTCAAATAAAGGACTATTCCTGATGTACTCCAAGACTGGTGTTGTCTAGTTCTTGGGGGTTCCTATAGCCAGATCCATTGGACTCGTGTTCCATGACTTAGGAAGCGGTATACTGACGAAAGCAGTAGGTTTCGTCACAATGAGGTATTATCAAATTCTTGTGGTTGCTTCAGAGGTTGGGGACCGCTGTACTGCTCATGAGGTAAGTTTATTTATATATGACATGTACATTTTTGCACACTTCACTTACTACTCCCCTTTTACATATCCCTGTATATGTGTTTTTATATATACACATACATTCCATTTTTCGCCCCTGGTGTTTCACATTAGGTTATCTCTGTGTAACTCCCATGGGTCCTGTCTGCGCCGGCGGGGGTGGGATTCTTTGGTGCTTACATTTTTTACTTCACTAGATCCTGCAATATTGTTTTTACATTTTGGTTGTCTGTGTGCTGTGTATCCACTCCCTGGCATTGTGAGTAACTCCTCTGCCACCTCTCACTCTTCTTCTCTGCTCCTATCCACTTTGTTTATATTGCAGAGTGCCTGTGATTATGCTCTAATATGTGTTTTATTTTATAGAAGATGTTTACCGATGCTGTATATATCTACCCTGAAGAAGGACCATATAGAACTCCAAAACATGTTGGTGTTTGGTTTACACACCTATTCCATCATTGTATATTGATTGATGCTACTTGGTGCCACTGACAATCCAACTTAATGTAATATTGTTGTATGTACATTATTTTATCTATACCGTTTCATTTTTGATACTAATAAATACTTTGAATCTACTTTATGTTCAGCCTGCATCTATACACCTTTTGAGCCTAAAAAGTCCTGCCTGCTTTCTTGGGGAGTTTTCTTCCTATCCAATAAAAATGAAATATATTAGCAGTGGAACTGGGATAACAATTTGTTTCTCCTAAAAATGAAATATTCCTTTAAATATCGTGCCTGGGGGACTCCTTAGTCTGCCTGTAAAGTAGCGTGTCTTTCCCATGTTTATAACAGTACCTATTCTTTCTATTTAATTTTTTTACTGTTATACATTACAAAAACACAAGGGCCAGAGAAAGCAACATACCCACTCTGTCCCATAAGCCTCACAGGACCAACAACTTAAAGAACTAAGTTTGTGAAATTTTAAATATAAAAATGAATTAAAAAATATTCAGAAGTGGTGAACAACCTGAAACTAAAAAGACTAAAGCAGAGTCCGCATAATGAAATTCAGAAAAAAAATTACAATTGATTAGAAAGTGTTCAAAAATAGTGAAAAGTCTGAATTAAAAGTGAAAGACTAAAGCAGAGTCCCAATTACTCAAACTGGGAAACTGCATATATGATATAAAAAACTAAAACAGAATCCACATAGTGAAATTTAAAAAAAAATTACAATTAATTAAAAAGTGTTCAGAAATAGTGAAAAATCTGAATTGAAAGTGAAAGACTAAAGCAGAGTCCCAATTGTTTATACTGAGAAACCACATATACAATGTGACATCTGAATGATATCAAACCTATTTCAATAATATCAGACTAAATACATATCATACTAATATGCTCTGAAGTGCAGAAAAAGTTTGTGATATAACACCAAAAACAAGGAAAGATTCCGTAAATATAATAAAAACTGATTTAAATCAAAGTCCCAAATATATTTGATGGTGAATCAAAAAAGAATGTCCATGCAAGTGTAGAGACAAAATATTGACATGGAACCGTGAAGAAAAAAATCCCTTCCTCCAGACAGGCTTTTCACCCAAAGTGAATATGTAGTCTCCTTACCCTAAGGGATGACCACAGCAGCGGTCTCTCCAAGCCCAGGGATATTGGTCTCCCAAAAACCTATTTGGATATCGCAGATTGCTGGATGTATGTCACTCAAAAACAAAAGCAAGAATTGCGCCCATAGTGCAGTATTCAAAAGGATAATTTAATATGTTTTAAAAGTTTGCACTTACAAGATATACTTCATGTGCACGCGGTGTATTAAAAAATCAAAACGGCGTCTCCTCTGGCTTCCTCTGCCTGTCACCTGCTGTACCTGCTGTAAAACAGCACAAGCAATGTCTACAATAGATTGTATTAATATTAAGGGAAATTAGCATATTGTTAGATGACTGGAGTAAATCCTCACACTCTTGGTTTGGGAGATGTAATATCCTGAAAATGAATATAGTGCCTACATTTCTTTATCTGTTCCAGGTGTCTTGATTCCACTTGCCTTCCTCAGTAAAATTCAAACAGTCTTTACAAAGTTCATCTGGGCAAGTAAGTATCCAAGGATTAACAGGAATTTGCTAACATTACCTAAAAAGGGGGGCGGAATAGCGGCTCCAGATCTTTATAAATACTACCAGGCTATTCAGCTTGGTAGAATTATTGACTGGTGCCGTCATAGAGACAGTAAAAGGTGGGTTGCTATGGAACAACAAGTACGCTCAATTCCTTTAGGTAGAGCCATGTGGTGCTACATGGCTATACCTCCTATATTAAAAGCACATCCTTTAATAGGACCCACTCTCTGTATGGGCGCTAAGGCTACTCCGATCCCTAGACTTTCAGCACCAAACTCTCCTTTGTTTCCTATTCTGGGGAACCCAAATTTCCCACCTGGCTTGGAGCCAGGGGTATTTGGGAAATTAAAAGAGAAGGGATGTTTTCAGAGAAGAAAAGGTGAGATTGCGCTATGGAATGATAGTGGGATAATGCTGTAATAGTGATGGGTAAGAGCTGCCTCTACTTAATATGCCCCCCCAGGCGGATGAGGCCTATTGAGATATGAAAAGGAAATTGGGTAGAATTGGCGCTATACCTTTAAATCAATAATAAGTTTCAACTTACAAAGTCCAATAACCATTAGTGCTGTGAATTGGCTGCTAAGTGAAATATTTGGAAATTACTAAATGATTAATATGTGCATGCCCTTTATTGCAAGGGTTCCTTACTAGTATAAATTTCAAGTGCACCTTCTGGGAAAAAAAAAAAAAATATAAGAATAAAAAAACAAAAAACAAAAAAAAAGGGATGATTGAAGGGATGTTTTCAGGCCTCACATTTTTTGAGGTGTAATAAATGGCCATCAATAGAAATGTTAACGCAATCAGGACAATATGAAATACCTTTCTGGCAGGCGCTACAGGTTAAAAAAATGTTGGTAACATTGGGACTGACCGAAGACTACGGTCGACCACTTACTAAGTTTGAGAGGTACTGTGAGACGAAGGAGCCTCTCTCTCATAATATTTCTAAGATATATGCCCTATTAACATCACCTTCGGAGGATTTTAGTATATTGAGTTTAGATAAGTGGGAAAGGGATCTTGAACAAACCTTTACACCTGCCTAACAGCAGAAAATAATACATTTAACTTTCAAATCATCTAGATGCACCAAGATACAGGAATTAAATTATAAAGTACTAATGCGTTGGTATTACACCCTGTCACGAATGAATACATTTTCTTCAGAGACGTCGGATAGGTGTTGGAGGTGTTGTTCGGAGAGAGGTTCTATAGCCCATATTTTCTGGTCTTGCCCAGTAATTAGACAGTTCTGGGAAGAAGTTCAGAGAATTTCTCAATTATTTACTGAATATCAGGTTACGGAAGACCCAGCTTTTTTCCTATTACAATGTACACAAATCCCACTAGAGAGATATAAGATATCAATGCTATGTCACTTGGTGAATGCAGCTAAAAGCTGCATCACCACCTGCTGGAAGGAGACAGGGGCACCTCGAATCTCGCAATGGCTAAATAAAGTAAGAAGGATTGGGATCATGGAAAAACTGATCCCTATGTCTTTGGAGGAAATGGAATCTATATTGCAAACTTGGGCTCCTTGGGAGTAATTTTTACAGTCAGATGAAGGGAAAAGGCTGATTGGAGAGGAATAAGAGGAATAGTCTAGTTGGTTAAGTGATGTGAGATTTATATTCCGGTGGGCCAGGGAGACGTACTCCCCCTTTTTTTTTCTCCTCTCGTTTCTATAAGCCCCTTATGGGGCTCTGGAGCAGAGGGTTGCTGTGGGGAATTGATAATGTTATATGTTTGTCTATAAAATGGGCAGGAATACATTATGTTTTTGTTTTCTAAAAGAATACGTTTTGGTTTGAAAGTGGACTTTATAAGTAGTTTTATGTAAGCATTACTAATAACTTACTTTATGTATTCCTGCAAACAAAGAAAGAATTAAAGAAAAAAAAAAAAAAAGAAGCTAGCCAAAGAATAACTCAGAGCCGGTCACATCCCTGAGTTCCTGCAGAAGGGCCTAGAAATGGGACTAAGTGCAAGTACGCTAAAAGGCAAAGTGTCAGCCATTTCTGCAATCACGGTAATTCAATGGGCCTCTAACAACCTACTGCTCCAGTTCTTTAAGGCTGTAGCGAAACTAAGACCCTCAGAGCACCCGCACTTTCCAAGTGGGGCCTGCTGCTTGTTCTGAATTCCTTAGCCTTACCCAGGTTCGGCCAAGGTATGTCACTGTGGGACTTGAAGATGAAAGCATCTTTCCTCGTCGCAATAACCTCTGCCAGGAGGGTCTCGGAAATAGCGGCTCTGGGGGCTAAAGAGCCCCACACGTCCTTTGAGGTGGGTAGGGTCATTCTAAGGCCAATGCAAGACTTTATTCCTAAGGTGGCCACCAAGATTCACCTAAAGCAGGAGATGGTGCTGCTGCCCACCTATTTCCGGGAGGACAGACTGAATGTGGGCAGAACATTGGAAGTGTACATTGAAGCAACATCTGGCATCAGAATCTCAGACGCCCTGTTCGTAATGCCCAACGGAATACGCATGGGATATAAGGCCTACAGCAGGATCATTGCCGCCTGGCTTGTAAAGGCAATTGCCATGGGATACAAGGATAAGGGGTTGGATAAGATAAGAGAGAATAACGGCTCACTCCACTAGAAGCGTTTCAACATCATGGGCAGTCGCATGTGGGATATCGCAATCTTATGCACGGCAGCGACCTGGTCATCCATGCACACGTTTGTCTCTCACTACCGCATTGACCCCACAATGTTAATCGCAGCCGAGTTTGGCAAAGCTATTATTTCTGTGGCCGATGGCCATAATGAAACTAATTTAGCAGCATCCCACCTTTGTATCTAGTTATTTCCCAGAGGTGGCTGTCATGGAGCTTACAGGAAAACGGAAAATTGTATATTAAATTACTTAACGCAATTTTCCTTTCCTGACAATGTCAGTGCAGACTCCTACTCTTTGGACAAAGTTCTAATTACGTTACGCCGTTCAAGGTGTGGGGGTCAAATTTATGAGTTAGTGCGTGATTGCATGGGTTGGGCGGGGCCTTACCTGAAGGTGGCTGAGATGGAGCTTGTCAGGAAAGGAAAATTGCGGTATATATATATATATATATATATATATATATATATATATATATATATATTTTTTTTTTTTTTTTTACATACTGCTACCAGTGCAGTACAGTCATCATATAACTGATGTGGCGGCGATCAGGGACAATGACTGGTGACAGTATGTAAAAAATAAACTAAAAACATTTATAATAGTTTTTTTTATTATTTTTATATTTTGTTTCTTTTTTAATACATTTTTTACGATTTTGATTTCATTTTTACATACTGTGACCAGAGCTATACAGTATTACCATGATAACACTGTACTACTCCGGGGAGATGCTCATAACCTTTTTTTTTTTTACATTCTATGATTGCCTATAACAGTAATAATCACTGTTATAAACAACCATTTTTTTGAATGAAGTACATTCATTCAGTGTGTACTATTATGATTAGCTGTGATTGACCACAGCTAATCACATGGCACAGATGAGCTGTGATTGGCCCTATCTGTACCATGTGATCAATATCACCAATCACAGAGATCACCACTATAATAAACAAAGAATGGTATGAATGTAAACAATCCATTGTGTACAATTGTCATGTGATCTATTGTGATTGATCACAGCAATCACATGTCTCGACAGTGGCCCGATACACTGATCACACCACAGTTGTGAGGTGCGCGTAAGGTGCAATCCCAGGAGGATTTCATATGATATCCACCCAGAATGAGAGAGCTCCCACCGGGCCGTTATGTTACAATAGGCCTGAGTTAAATTTGTACATTTGGGCCAACTGACATAGACATGTGCATTAGTTTTCGTCCGAATGCATTTTCGTCTGAATTTCAGGTATTTTCGTTATCGTTTTAACAAACAAAAGTGCAGAATCCGAAAAACAAAAGATCCGAGATAAATAAATGCTTTATTTTCGTTTTCGTTGTGACAACAGTTCGATACAGACAGGAGATTTGACATGATGCTGACAATAACAAACTGTGTCTATGGAACCTGTGGTCGAATGTGCCTAACCTTAACTCTATTAGTCCAGGATTATTCTACACAGAGAGAAAATATTTGACAGAGAGAAAAGATTTGACAGAGAGAGAGAAAAGATCGCTGCTGGAATTGGGCGGGGGAAGTAAAATAAAAATAATGATGATGATGAATGTTATTGGCTGATTGTAACCAAAGAGGGGGAGCAGTAAAATAGCTAGAACTAAGTACACACATACAGCCAACTTACTTTCACTTACGATTGGTAGCAGAGAGAGAAACACACACTGAATCATTTCAGAAGACAGCCAAACTTAGCTGGTCCGTTTGTCAGAGAAACAAAATTATTTAGCAATTAAGCATAAGCACAGCAGCAGAACAATAGTGAAGCAAACTACAGTTCAACATAACTTTTTCATAATAATCTGCTGCTATTGTGTTAGTGTTGTTAACCTGATAAGCCCCGTACACACGAGAGGACTTATGTCCGACAGACTTCCGAAGGAGTTCTGTCGGAGTTCTGCTAGAATTCCGACGGAGTTCTGACAGACTTTTCGGCTGAGCGGACTTGGCCACACACGATCACGCTAAACTCCGACGGATTCGAACGTGATGACGTACGACTGGATTCGAATAAGGAAGTTCATAGCCAGTAGCCAATAGCTGCCCTAGCGTCGGTTTTAGTCCGTCGGAGTAGCATACACACGAGCGAATTTTTCGAAGGGACCGGGTCCGGCGGAGTTCCTTCGGAAAAATTTGAAGCATGTTCCATATTCTAAAGTCCTTCGGACTTTGGCGAGTCAAAAGTCCGTTGCAGCCCACACACGATCGAAAAGTCTGACGGACTCAGTCCGTCGGACTTTGGATGTTGAAAAGTCCGCTCGTGTGTACGCGGCAATAGTGATACTAGTGTTGCTAGTGTTGTGTTAGCCTCAGAGGCTGCCCGTGTTGTGGGGGGGGGGGGGATTTATTATTATAGATTCTATATTATAGATTGAGATTCTATATACCCTATCTTGTTACCTGTCTGATCAGTGATCACTATCACCAGACCATTTTCTGTTTGAACTATATACATTCAACATGAACGACAAAGATTCGACAAAGCAGCGAAAAACATACAAACGCCAATTCTTTGGCTTATGGTGTCTGTTGAAAGTTCTAAGAAGATTCGACGGAGCGGCTAATCTATACGGAGTCATACAGTTTAGCTGCTCCATCAAATCTTCTTTGAACATTCAACAGACACCATAAGCCTTCAATGACAGATTGAACCTTAACTAGTTGCTGACCGCCGGCCGTCAAATGACGGCCAGGCGGCGCAGCTATTGTGGCGGGAGGCCGTCATATGACGGCCTCCCGTTTAAACAGGGATGCGCGCGATCGTGCGCGCGCATCCCTGTTTCTTCGGTGGCGGCGTGTCACGGAGACACCGCTCGCCACCGAAGGGGGTGAACAGCCATTCGTTATGGCTGTTTACCACGTGATCGGCCGTGATGAAGTCACGGCCGATCACAGATGGTCACACCCCGTACGTGCACGGCGCATGCGCGCGGTCGCGAGCACGCTGCGCGTGCACGTCGGTGGCGGAGTGTTTCCCGGGAACACTGCTCGTCACCGACACTGGTAAACAGCCATTGGCTGGCTGTTTACCCACGTGATCGGCTGTGATCCTTTCACAGCCGATCACTAAAATGTAAACAAACCGCGGTAACGGGATGTTACTGGGTTCTCCTCCTCACACACCGATCGTGTGTGAGGAGGAGATTGCGGTAACATCTCGTTACCGCATACAGTGTACACCAAACATACTGATTGCCCCCCCCCAATAAAGAGGACCTGTCACCACCCCTCATAGTACCTGTCAATCACAGTCCATCAGAGTACCTGTCACAGTCCATCAGAGTATTTGAGTACCTGTCCCAGTCCATCAGAGTATTTGAGTACCTGTCCCAGCCCATCAGAGTACCCGAGTACCTGTCCCAGCCCATCAGAGTACCCGAGTACCTGTCCCAGCCCATCAGAGTACCCGAGTACCTGTCCCGGCCCATCAGAGTACCCGAGTACCTGTCCCGGCCCATCAGAGTACCCGAGTACCTGTCCCAGCCCATCAGAGTACCCGAGTACCTGTCCCAGCCCATCAGAGTACCCGAGTACCTGTCCCAGCCCATCAGAGTACCCGAGTACCTGTCCCAGCACATCAGAGTACCCGAGTACCTGTCCCAGCCCATCTGAGTACCCGAGTACCTGTCACAGTTCATCTGAGTACCCGAGTACCTGTCCCGGCCCATCAGAGTACCTGAGTACCTGTCCCGGCCCATCAGAGTACCCGAGTACCTGTTCCGGCCCATCAGAGTACCCGAGTACCTGTCCCGGCCCATCAGAGTACCCGAGTACCTGTCCCGGCCCATCAGAGTACCCGAGTACCTGTCACGGCACATCAGAGTACCCGAGTACCTGTCACGGCACATCAGGGTACCCGAGTACCTGTCACGGCCCATCAGGGTACCCGAGTACCTGTCACGGCCCATCAGGGGACCCGAGTACCTGTCACGGCCCATCAGGGTACCCGAGTACCTGTCACGGTCCATTAGAGTACCGAGTACCTGTCACAGTCCATTAGAGTACCGAGTACCTGTCACGGTCCATTAGAGTACCGAGTACCTGTCACAGTCCATTAGAGTACCGAGTACCTGTCACAGTCCATTAGAGTACCGAGTACCTGTCACAGTCCATTAGAGTACCGAGTACCTGTCACAGCCCATCTGAGTACCCGAGTACCTGTTCCAGTCCATCTGTGTACCAGAGTACCTGTCACCGCCCTTCAGAGTACCCAAATACCAGTCACCAAACCATCAGAGTACCTGCCACCAGGCCATCAGAGTACCTGAGTACCTGTCACCAGGCCATCAGAGTACCCGAGTACCTGTCACCAGGCCATCAGAGTACCCGAGTACCTGTCACCAGGCCATCAGAGTACCCGAGTACCTGTCACCAGGCCATCAGAGTACTCGAGTACCTGTCACCAGGCCATCAGAGTACCCGAGTACCTGTCACCAGGCCATCAGAGTACCCGAGTACCTGTTCCAGTCCATCTGAGTACCCAAGTACCTGTCACAGTCCATCTGAGTACCCGAGTACCTATCTCCAGCCCATCAGAGTACCCGAGTACCTATTTGCAGCCCATGTCTCATAGAATATACGTTGGGGTGTTTACTTTCCAAAATGGGGTCATTTTGTGGGTAATTTCACTGTCCTGGTGGTCCAGGACCTTCAAAAGTGTGATGGGTAGGAATGAAATGAGATGTGTCATTTATGCTCCTAGAACGCCTGAACGTACTACTTCAATGTTCGGCCTCTCTATGTGGCCAGGCTGTGTAAAAGTCCTACACATGTGGTATCGCCATACTCGGGAGGAGTAGCAGAATGTATTTTGGGGTGTAATTTTTGCTATATACATGTTATGTGTTAGAAATATCTTATAAATTGATCATTTTGTGTAAAAAAAAATGCGTTTTAATTTTTTTCCACATATTCCAAAAACTTCTGGAAAAAAATGAACCGTTCAAAAGACTCATTATGCCTCACAGATTATACGTTGGGGTGTTTGCTTTCCAAAATGGGGTAATTTTATGGGAAATTCCATTGTGCTGGTACTCCAGGGCCTTCAAAAGTGTAATAGGTGGTTGAGAAATGAGATGCGTAATTTTTGCTCATAGAACGTCTGAAGGTACTACATCAATGTTAGTGCTCTGTATGTGGCCAGGCTGTGTAAAAGTCTCACACACGTGGTATCGCTGTACTCGGGAAGAGTAGCAGAATGTATTTTGGGGTGTAATTTTGGCTATATACATGCTATGTGTTAGAAATATCTTATAAATTGACAATTTTGTGTAAAAAAAAATGCGTTTTAATTTTTTTCCACATATTCCAAAAACTTCTGGAAAAAAATTAACCATTCAAAAGACTCATTATGCCTCACAGATTATACGTTGGGGTGTTAGCTTTCCAAAATGGGGTGATTTTATGGGAAATTCCATTGTCCTGGTACTCCAGGGCCTTCAAAAGTGTAATAGGTGGTTGAGAAATGAGATGCGTCATTTTTGCTCGTAGAACGTCTGAAGGTACTACATCAATGTTGGTGCTCTGTATGTGGCCAGGCTGTTTAAAAGTCTCACACATGTGGTATCGCCGTACTCGGGAAGAGTAGCAGAATGTATTTTGGGGGGTAATTTGTTGTATACATATGCTGTGTGTGAGAAATAACCTGATAATATGACAATTTAGTAAAAAAAAAAAAAAAAAAAAAAAAAAATCTTCATTTTGCAAAGAATTGTGGGAAAAAATGACAACTTAAAAAAACTCACCATGCTACTTACTTAATACCTTGGGATGTCTACTTTGTAAAAAGGGGTCATTTGGGGGGTATTTGTACTTTCCTGACTAGTTAGAGTCTCAAGAAATTAGGTACACCTGATGTACTGAAGGCCTGATCAGAAGTGATGAATTTTCAGTGATTGGCACCATAGATTGTAGACTCTATAACTTTCACAAAGACCAAATAATATATACTAATGTGGGTTATTTTTACCAAAGATATGTAGCAGTATAAATTTTGGCCAAAATTTATGAAGAAAAATTACTAATTAGCAAAAATTTATGACAGAAACGAAGAAAAAGGCATTTTTTTCACAAAATTTACGTTTTATTTTATTTATAGCACAAAAAATAAAAAACCCACTAGTGATTAAATACCACTAAAAGAAAGCTCTATTTGTGTGGAAAAAAGGACGCAAGTTTCATATGGATACTGTGTTGGATGACTGAGTAATTGTCATTCAAAGTGTGAGAGCGCTGAAAGCTGAAAATTGGTCTGGTCAGGAAGGGGGTGTAACTGCACTGTACTGAGGTGGTTAATTAATTTGGATTTTCGGACGAATGCAATTTTTAACAAAAAACAAAATAATTAAGAACGAATTTCGGGAGTAACTAAATTAATGTATTTTTCGGACGAAAACTAAATTCCGAAATGAAATATTTCAGTGTGCACATGTCTAGTTTGACATTATGATACCTTTTCCCAGTTCTATTGCTGGCATACTCAATAAACCTATACCATGTTTTTATTACTGGCTGTGTGGTGCTTCATCTAAAGTCCCATTGGGCAAAACTCTGTATTTGTATGTACAATGGGGATGGATGCGCCTCGCAGGGTACTACCAACCATATTCTGTTTATTAGCGATTATTAGGTGGAAGACACCTGCTGACACTTTTGTTTGGCTGTACCCGATTTTTCAGTCTTTTTATCAGGACATTATTATATTCATGGCTGCTTTGCATTATGTGAAATTGCTTGCTTGCAGGTGTGCTGCGTTTCTTGCTCCCCCCCCCAGTGGCAGTGATGGTAATTTCTTTCCCGGGAGCTGCTATGTTTATCTATCATCCGCTGTCCCCACTTGCCTCATCCTGGATGGGTGGCGCCAGTGAGATGCATCGACGTAGGGTTCAACATCCGGTGCATGGCACTGGCCTAACTGACATGTCATGGCACCGGATCATGTGACAATTGTCACGTGATGCTGTGAAGGGACTCAAACTTCTACGTTGTCCTTTCCCCTATGGCGACCAGGGCTGGTGGGGTTAAATTTTTGTCCCACCCTCTCCCTCATGGTCATCCACCCGGCATTGGGAGAGATCCATTTATGGGTCTGAGGAGCTATAAAAAGGAGGGCTCAGACACCAGTCTATGCAATGCCTCCCAGGTGGTTGGACATTCACACACTATCTCTGGTCAGCATTATTTTGATTCTGGTAGGTACAAATCCTTATTTGTCACACATTTACTTTTTAAACCTGTTCTGACCTTGCATGCTGGGGTATTCCCATGCGCTGGTGTCACTGATTCACCAAGTTGCATTTTCTACTATATAACACATATACTTAGTTTCACATGTGGATTCTCATTCAATTTAGCTGTGCAGGACATTTTCACTATTCCCAGTTGAACATGTGGCTGCTCCTGGCAATTCAGTCATTATTTTAATATTTTTTCACAAATTTTTTACCTTTTCATAATTTTTATTTTTTTCCTTATTTATTAGTGCACATCATTACCTTTATGTACTCTTTTTTCTAGCCACCATCCTGGCAGGCCATGCTGGACGGTTCTGTTTGCCCACTTTTCATCTGCCCTGCCTTGCTGGCCCATTTTAAGATCCTCTAGCCACAGCTTCTGGGTCCGACATCTCCAATGGCTGCCGGTGCGACTTTGGCATGCAGCACCCTGCATCTTTGTGAGTATGGATCTCTTAGTCTGATTCCTACAATTTAATTTACCTGACATATTTCCATGTTCATTTCTATGTTACTTCTTTTAACCATTTTGCTTTATAGATGTCTATGCATCAACCCCTGAAGAGTGAAACTGAACTCACGAAACACGTTGAATCACCACAAGCTATGACACAATTACCATTGATTATTTGATAACTGTATGTAACTATGTAATGGATTTGTACATTTGGGCCAACTGTTTGGCATAATGACACCTATTCCCAGTTCTATTGCTGGCTTACTCAATAAACCTATACCATGTTTTTATTACTGGCTGTGTGGCGCTTCATCCAAAGCCCCAAAAACTCTGTATTTGTATAGGCCTGGTGGGAAGCAGTTAAAGTGACCCTATTGCCACAGGTATGGATTGATTAAAATGTGTCCACTTAAACAGGGACCAAAGGAATTTGATCCATCTAGGGCAATTCCCATTCCAGAGAAATTGATCTAATGATTGACTTCTCTCGAACCGGCTTGTTGGAAAATGTTAATTCAATTAGCACTACAATGCTGTTCAGTATATTCTGACGACGGAGGAGTCCCCACCAGTGGCGTAGCGTGGAGATTGTGGAGGGGGCTGTGGCTCCGGGTGTAAAATTTAGGGCGGCGAATTTCTGCACAAGTGTGTGTCACTACTGGCTGTCTCCATAATTTAAATTTCCTGTGTCCCCCGTGCTCTGGCCACCATGTTCAGTGTCTGGTTCCCTGTGGGCGTATGGGGATCATGTGCAGCGACGGGGCTGGCCCGTCCGTGATCACGGTTGCTCCTGGAGTCCCATCTCCGCACATGACCCCATACGCCCAGTCACAGGGCGCCGGACACTGAATATGGCGGCCAGAGCGCAGGGGACACAAGCAATGAAAATAGTTAGCCGCCGCTCTCTACTCCTCCTCCTCCTCTCCTCCGGACCAATGCAGGACAAAAAAAAGGTGAGAGTCATGTTGCTGGCCCCGGGGGATGGACACGGTCTGGAGAGAGGGAGCAACGAGAGAGAGAGAGAGGGAGCAGAGAGAGAGAGGGAGCAGAGAGAGAGATAGGGAGTAGAGAGAGAGAGGGAGCAGAGAGAGAGAGAGAGGGAGAGGGAGCAGAGAGAGAGGGGGCAGATAGAGAGGGGGAGCAGAGAGAGAGAGAAAGAGAGAGCAGAGAGAGCTATAGAGAGAGGGAGCAGAGAGAAAGGGAGCAGAGAGAGAGGGAGAGAGAGGGAGCAGAGAGAGGGAGCAGAGAGAGATTGAGAAAGGGGAGCAGAGAGAGAGAGGGAGCAGAGAGAAAGGGAGCAGAGCGAGAGGGAGAGAGAGGGAGCAGAGAGAGAGAGAGAGAGAGAGAGAGAGAGAGAGCAGAGAGAGAGAGAGAGAGAGAGAGAGGGGGAGCAGAGAGAGAGAGATGGAGCAGAGAGAGAGAGAGGGGGGAGCAGAGAGAGAGAGAGAGACCCCCTAGAAAAAATCCTCTGACACCCTTGTTACCTGCTCCCCCTCCACGCCTTTTCCTGGTCATTGTGTCCCCTCTGCCCTGCAAGTATCTGTTAAACACACTGCAGACCTCTGATCAGATCTTTTTGGTACAGGCAGAAAGGTGTCCCTCCTCCCGTGTGACAGGCAGCTGGCTGGGAGACGCCGGCTCAAATACAGAGACTGGTTTGTGGTGTGTGGTACCTTATACACCCTACACAAGCTGTGGGGCAGATGCTAGCGTGCCTCTGCTGGGCACTTGCTGGAACTTGTTCCTGAACTAGGATCCACTCCGGAACCCAGCCTTGATTTGCTGGGATACCAAGACTTACATTAAATCCAATGGACGGTCCTGGCTAATCCAGGACCGTTGGGAGATATAATGGTCAGGGGGAACAGAACACAAGGCTTGAGCAGCGGCGCTACTAAAGAGAGCCAGGAGGCTAATAATTTATTTATTTTGTGTTGATGGTGGATTTTTCTGCGAGGGAAACAGTTTGTGCTGTTGGACTTTTCGTTCTGATTTAATAAAAGTGAGTCGACAAGTGAGCTAAACAACCCAGAGCCAGAAGTGAGAGGAAAAATGAGGGAAACTCTGATTGTCAACAGAGCTAGTGTTCACATTGAAAGATTTGCCCTTTAATCCTGTTCTGGTGACCTAAAATTTGGGATTTTCTTTCACGTTTACTCTCTGTGATAATAGTAAAAAAAACAAATAGAGAGGGTGAATCTCCCTATAGACAGCAATAAAACCTGACAGATTTTCTAATCCCTCTCCACTCTATCCAAAACTGAACAAAATGTTTTCCCATAAGTTATACATAAAAAAAATGGCAATTTTACATAGTAAGGATTTGGAGTGCTTATTACTTGGTGAGGAAAGCCTCTATTTAAAGATAGAGAATATTTGCAGTTTCTTTGGAGCTACTTGTTTATGTGGCCCTCAAACATGTCTAGGACACAAAACCTGCCCCCAGTACTTGGAATGCCTGGAAGTACTTTATGTTTACTTGCTTAATTTTGTTTTGTTGTCTAGTTAGTGCCAGGTGCCCACTCATCCAAGCAGTACAGGGAACAGACCACTGCGTAGTGTAGTATGTGCATGCAGCATGCCCAACGTGTTTATTCACATTCCTGAGCAGAGCCCATAGATGCAGCTCAGGGAAAAGTTATGTTGACACACACCGTCATGGTCCTTAAAATGTTCTGCTCTGATTATCCACTGTAAATGGTTAAAAGGTCTGCTGTAGGATACATTGCTTTCAAGCAGTCATCCGAGTTTGAAGCCTGCAACGTGGGACAAACACAATTCTCCACCCTATCAACAACAGCAAATTATTTTCTGTCCTTCTTGCAAATGCTTCTATGAAAAAGAAAGTGGACCTTTCATGAGAATGGGAGATTTGTTTTACTCACAGGCCCCCACCACCCAAATAAAAATGGTTTAAAAATGGCATTGAAAAATAAAGTATGTAAAAAAAAAACCTGTAAAAATAGTTACTTCAGCTTGGCTTCCAGTGCTTTAAGGAGGGACTTAAAATCCTGGACAAGGTGTAGCACCCTCCTACTGTAGATGGGTGCGGTGCTAGGATTAGGTAAATTTGTTTCTGGCTAACTGTATCCAGTGAAGCTGCTGTTTTGTTGTTAAGCAAGTGTGGTTTTGCTGACTGTAATCAGTGAATCTGTAATGATTATTCTGGTCTGTTCAGTGTTTCACCTGCTGCAAGTTTAATTGCTCTCTGCTTCCTAGACAACTGTGGATCTCCCTGAAACATAGGTGTAGAGGAAGGCAAATGCACAGCATGAATATTTATACAGCCCTGGCCAATCCCTGGGAGGGTGACCCAGATGGCTGCTGGGAGTCTGTATATAGACTTAGAAACACAGCCTAAAGGGGGGCTGCTTGTCCCATTAGGCTATCCTGCCATGTTCTTGTGAGGTGCTGAAGCCTCAGTTGGGTGACCTGAGGGCCTGCTTTGTTTGGGGCTGAAGTTGTAGTAAGCTGACTGAGAGGCTGTCATCTGAAGATGCAGTTGGGTATCACAGTGTAGCGCACCCCACGTAGGAGCCACAAGTGAAAAGGGATCCCCCCACCCTGCAAAGCCTTGCAAACTGAATTTCCAAAGGCTCCCAGAGTCAGAGAACAGTCCAGTACTTTGTTTTTGCATTATAATTGAGAGGATAAAACTTGGATGGGGAGTAAGGGTATTATGGGATGCTCACTAGGGATGAAGGGTGAACAGTTCAGCCCAAGCATAGGTTTGGGGCGATTTTTTGTTGTTCGGACGTTCGGCAAACAAACGGGTTGTTCAACAGTTTGTTCGCTCCCCCCGGACCGACCACAGAACATTGAGGTGCTGAACAGTGCATTGCAAGCCCTGATTGGCTGAAGCAGTGAAAGCTTCAGTCAATCAGGGCACAGAGCACTGTCAGAGTCATGATTGGACACTGTCCTCATGACTTTATCCAATCATGGCTCATTCCCGCCCCACCGGGGCTCCGGTACAGATACCTTCACAGGCTGCTGATATGTAAGTTGCTAACATGTCCCTGCTTCCCCGTTGTGGATCCCATGATTAGAAATTTTATGTGATGTTTATATCTCTCCACAGATTTTATATTATTACACGTTCGCCCCTGAAGAGTGGCTTCATTGCCATGAAACGTGTCGGCCTTACAACGATACATATGTTTTATACTCATAGGCCACTACCTTGTGTTCTCAGGATTTTTTATGGAGGAGTATTCTTTCAACTACCTACGATTGACAATTATATGCTGATGGTTTGTAATATGCTGTTCATGTGTGTACTATACTCTATGTATCCATTGCTGCATGTCATTGTTGTGTGTTTTAGACAATAAACACATTGCTTATTACCTTGTTTTACTTGTTGAGTCCCATCACAATACCTCATTCAAAGTCCCGAAATCCCCTCTATGCATTCCCAATTTACAGAAGTAAACAACTCACCAATATAATATTACCTCTATTATAACGCCTGGCAATCTCATGGCCAGTAAGAGTTACTATTACAATTATTGCTAGGCTGTATTATCTTTCTTTGTAATCAATAGCAAACAACACAATTTCTCTTTTTTCTTCTTTAACCATGGAGATCCCTGGTTATCATCAGAAAGTAGCAAAACATTGCCCCCCCCCCCGAAAAGCCAATGCAACCAACCATACTTCCCTCCATTCTCCATGGAATACCCTCATTACAGAACCAGTTAGTGGATCGTTAGGAAAGAGGTTAGGAAAATCTGTCCCCTATAAGTAAGATAAGTGGCCCAGACTTTCCGTTAGTTCTCGTCTTGCTTTTTCAACGTCATAGTGAGATTTTCCATTTGTTGGATTTCTGTGATTCTGGCAAGCCAGTGTGATCTAGTTAGTCTAGTTAATCTTGGTAGTAGTCTTCCACAATGCCGGGATACATGCCTTCGCTGCGGTGAGCAGGTGTTTTAACAGTGAGTTTTTATATTTTTTAATAGATAGAGGGATATCATGTAGTAGGAAAGCTGATGTTTTTTCTCCAGGAGACACACCTGTAATTGTTTTAGCCATTTCAGAAACCATCGTCCACAACTCTTTGTGCTTCGAGCATTCCCAAAATATATGTAACATAGTGCCCTCCGACCCTGCCGGTGTTCTGTACCATCTGGTAAGGATTTTATATCCTCCTTCTTGATACCTACTCGCCAAGGACACCTTGTGAGCAAACAGTAAAATCCTATCCTTCTGAACCTGAGAGAACCCCCAGATCTCTTTTCCACGCTTGTAGGAAACCAAGTTCTTGTGGAGCTTCCAATCCAATCCCTAAGGCATAGAGATATGAAAGTGAATGTCTCAGTGGTTCCCCTGTTAAGTATACTTGCTCAAACATAGAGAGTGCACGTACTGCAGTAAGTTTTATTGACATTGATCGAAGAAAAGCACTGAGCTGTGTCCTCCAAAGGAAATCTAGATCTAATGCAAAACCACGTCCGATCTCCCTGCTTGTCATTAGGCAATTGCCCACCAAAAAGTGTAAGAGTCTACTATTACCCGCCACAGCAGAGTACCAAAGCACGGATCTGTTAGGTCCGGCTGAAAAGCCGGTGTACCCAAAATTGCAATCAAAAGGCTTGGATGTGGAGACATACCAGTATCTTTAAAGATTCTTTTAGTAGATCGTAAGGGGGCACCCACCTTTGGGTGCCTCCTCACGGCCCGTGGGATGTCTGCATCCTGAAGCCATACAAGCCCCTCCAAGGGTATATCAATCATCGCTAGTTCCATGAGAACCGATGGCTTCTTCTTTTGAAGCACACACCAGTCCACTACACGTGCCAAATGCGAGGCCTCATGATATTTAACTGGATCTGGAAATCCAATCCCTCCTCTTTCCTTAGGGAGCATCAGGATAGCCCTGAGCACCCTTGCTGGTTTCCTGGCCCAGATAAACCTCATAAATCTAGATCGGAGCTCTCTCAGAAAACCTGGGGAGATCTTAATAGGTAAGGTCTGAAATAAATACAAAAGACTTGGTATCACGTTCATCTTTATGATATTGGTCCTACCAAACCATGTAAAAACCTTACTATCCCAACACTGATAGTCAAGTTTAAACTGTCTTGACATCAGGGCAAAATTAAGTTTGAATATCCTGTTTAGTTTATTCTGTATTTTGGTCACTAGGTAACAAATATGGGAGTCTGTCTGTTTAAAGTCGAATCGAGTAGTTATCTGATGTTGCAGGGGCGCACTCATCTCCACCCCCGTCGCTTCTGATTTACTATAATTCACCTTAAAATTAGACAGCACACAATATGTGCGTAACTCCAACAGCAGGGAGGGACATGACTAGGGAGGTTATAAAAAAATCAAATCATCCGCGTAAGCGGCAAGCTTATGTTCCTCATCCTTTGTTGGAATACCCCTAATATTTGGAACGGACGGTTCTTAAAAAGGGTTCTATGGTAAGAATAAAGATGATGGGTGATGTCCCATTACGCAAATTTGATGGCTACATGAAAATCGGCTGTTGCTGCAGTCCACTAATGGTGCTAAATACGAATGAAAATTCTTAGATTCGATTTTCAAAAGAAAATTATTTAGAAATTCGACCCATGTATGGCCTGCCTACATCTCTGCCTGCAATCCTTTGTGTAAGTATAGAGGAGTCTGGCCCCGTTTCAAATCGAGCACTGGCTTAAAATCAAGCATTGGACTGCATCAGTCCATATCAGTCAGTAGTGTGTTAATGTCCGGCATTTGCTCCGACCGTCGCTCACCTAGAGGAACCATTTTGTTATCCGTAGTCTCTCCTTATAGTCAGATAATGGGTTACGTACGAGTGGCTAGGAGTATAGGGTGCTCCTGTATTCTTCCCAGTCTCAGCATTAGGGTTTGCAATCTTAACAATCTGCTTTAGGGTGCACCGCTGTATCACCATGCTCTACTCAAGAGCGTCCTAACTCCGCCATGCTTAAACCAAGCCCCACGGAAAATGGAAGTCGATCATCAATGGCAGCCATTTTCAGTGTGATTCCGGTGTGGAGAGAGATAGAACAGGGCTCCGTTCAGTGCTATTAGTTAGTTAGTGTGCTATACTGTGCTATTTTGCTTCAATTGTTAGTATAGAATATTAGTTAAGTGTCTGTCTAGGGATAGTGTGAGTGTAGTGAGGAGGACCATGATTCATCTTTGCATAGTGTGCAGCTAGAGTAGGGACAGCTCAGATAGTTTCACTATAGTGTAGTGAGACCGTGTCATTCATACATACATTAGTGTAGAGTAGGGACAGCTCAGATAGTTTCACTGTAGTGTAGTGAGACCATGTCAGTAATATTTACATTAGTGTATAGCTAGAGTAGGGACAGTTCGGATAGGATAAGTATAGTGACGTTTGAACACTGTCAATATGATTGCATTAATGCCAGTTTAACACCATTTACTTTGTCTGCGTTAGTGCCAGTTTAATGGTATATGGTTTTGTGTGGGTAATGCCGCGTACACACGATCAAACAAGCGGGTGGAAAAGTCCGGCAAACTCAAGTCTGCCGGACAATCCCCCCCGTGTGTAGCCTCCAGCATACTTTTTTGACCCGAAAGTACGGCGGACTTAGAAAGTAGTTTTGCACTCCAATCTTCCCGCCGGACTCGCATTTCGGCGGACAATCCAGCAGTGTGTGTGCCAGTCCGCCGTACTTTTGAAATGAGCGGACTTTTCCCGCCCGGAGAAAAGTCCACTCATTTCGAGCGGGTCTCCAGGTAGGCGGGGCTCGCGAAGGAGACGTCGCTGGCCCCGCCACCTGGTATGGACTTAAAGGGGAACCCCAACTCCGAAAAAAATTGGCGTGGGGGTCCCCCCAAGTCCACATCAGACCCTTGTCCGAGCACGCTACCTGGCCGGCCAGGAAAGGGGGGACGAGCGAGCGCCCCCTCCTCCTGAGCCGTACCAGGCTCTAGCTATACACTAATGTAAGCTAATGTAATGTACCTCTAGCTATACACTAATGTAAATATTACTGACATAGTCTCACTCTCACTACACTACAGTGAAACTATCTGAGCTGTCCCTACTCTACACTAATGTATGTATGAATGACACGGTGCCTTAGGAAGGTTACAATGTACCCCTACCCATTCACCTGTAAAATAAAGTACAAAAAAACCACAACACACAAGATAAAATAGTTTATTGCACAGCTCCGGGGGTCTTCCGTCTTCGGGGGTCTTCTCGCTGGACTCCTCCACTATCTTCTTGTAGCTCTTTTACTAGCGGAGGAGTCTGGCTTTCTTCCTCGCCGCTGCCCTCTTCTTCCGACTTCGGAGGTCTTGTCCCCCCTCTTTGGTTCTTCTGCCGGGCCACTGTGCCTTCTTATAGCTCTTTTACAGGCGGTGGCCCGGTCTTCTGTCGTGTTTTTTTTGTACTTTATTTTACAGGTGAATGGGTAAGGGTACATTGTACCCCATACTCATTCACATAGGGTGGGGGGCCGGTATCCGGGGGCCCCCTTATTAAAGGGGGCTCCCGGATTCCGATAAGCCCCTCGCCCGCAGACCCCGACAACCAACGGCCAGGGTTGTCAGGAAAAGGGCCTTGTCCTCATCAACATGGGGACCTGGTACGGCTCAGGAGGAGGGGGCGCTCGCTCATCCCCCTTTCCTGGCAGGCCGGGTAGCGTGCTCGGACAAGGGTCTGATGTGGACTTGGGGGACCCCCACGCCAATTTTTTTCGGCGTTGGGGTTCCCCTTTAAGTCCATACCAGGTGGCGGGGCCAGTGACGTCTCCTTCGCGGGCCCCGCCTACCTGGAGACGCGCTCTAAATGAGCGGACTTTCCTCCGCGTGTGTGGGCGAGTCCGTTCATTTAAAAAGTAGGGCGGATAATACGGCGGACTTAGTACACCGTATTAGTCCGCTGAAAAAGTGCCGTGTATGGGCAAGTAGCCCGTTCGGAAAGTCCGACGGACAGTCTGACGGGAAGTCCGCCAGACTAAGTCCGCCAGACAGACGGCTACGTGTGTACACGGCTTTACTGTCAGTTTAACGCCATATAGTTTTGTGCATTACTGCCAGTTTACTGCCATTTACTTCTGTGTGCGTTACTGCCAGTTTAACACCATATAGTTCTGTGTGCATTACTGTCAGTTTAACGCCATATAGTTCTGTGTGCGTTATTGACAGTTTAACGCCATATAGGTTTTTGTGCGTTACTGACAGTTTAACGTCATATAGTTATGTATGCGTTACTGCCAGTTTAACGCCATATAGTTTTGTGCGTTACTGCGAGTTTAATGCCATATCGTTTTTTGTGCGTTACTGCCAGTTTAATGCCATATAGTTTTGTGTACGTTACTGCCACTTTAACGCCATATAGTTTTGTGCGTTACTGACAGTTTAATGCCATTTACTTCTGTGTGCGTTACTGCCAGTTTAATGCCATATAGTTTTGTGTGCATTACTGCCAGTTTAACGCCATATAGTTTTGTGTGCGTTACTGTCAGTTTGACGCTATATAGTTATGTGTGTTTTACTGCCAGTTTAACACCATATAGTTTTTGTGTGTTACTGACAGTTTAACGCCATATAGTTATGTGTGCTTTACAGCAAGTTTAACGTCATATAGTTTTGTGTGTTACTACAAGGTTAATGCTATTTACTTTTGTATGCGTTACTGCCAGTTTAACGCCATATAGTTCTGTGTGCGTTACTACCAGTTTAATGCCATATACTTTTTTGTGCGTTACTGACAGTTAAACACCATATAGTTATGTATGCGTTACTGACAGTTTAACACCATATAGTTTTGTGTGCGTTACTGCCAGTTTAACACTATATAGTTTTGTGTGCATTACTGTCAGTTTAACGCCATATAGTACTGTGTGCGTTACTGCCAATTTAACGCCATATAGTTTTGTGCGTTACTGACAGTTTAGCATCATTTACTTCTGTGTGCGTTACCTTCCAGTTTAACGCCATATAGTTTTGTGTGCGTCACTGCCAGTTTAACGCCATATAGTTTTGTGTGCATTACTGTCAGTTTAACGCCATATAGTTCTGTGTGTGTTACTGCCAGTTTAATGCCATATAGTTTTTTTGTGCGTTGCTGCCAGTTTAGCACCATATAGTTTTGTGTGTGTTACTGCCAGTTTAACGCCATATAGTTTAGTGTGTGTTACTGCCAGGTTAACGCCATATAGTTGTGTGCATTACTGCCAGTTTAACACCATATAGTTCTGTATGCATTACTGCAGGTTTAACGCCATTTACTTCTGTGTGCGTTACTGAAAGTTTAATGCCATATAGTTCTGTGCGACTGTATATTTGGTGCTATATATTGCAGTATATTATAGTGTAGTGTGTCTGTGTAGTACTCAAATTACAGTGCACCAAACACCACTTTACATTGATTAAAGTGCATCTACGTACAGATTTCCACTTCTTTACATTTGCTTATAAGCACCGCCCCCTCCCTTCCAATAATGTCTGGGAGGACTACAAGGAGAGGCAGACGTTCCCTTGGCACTGTAAGGGGGTCAGCAACAAATGTGTCCACAGGCAAAGGTGGACGTGGTGGTCAGTCCTCAGGCAGGGCATCAGTTCCTCTGTTTAGTGAGTTTGCCTGTGCTATCCAGCCACAACATGCAGAGGAGATGGTGAACTGGCTTACTAAACCTTCCACATCCTCCCCATCCTCTGTCACGCAAGCAGAGACAAGTGTGCAGTTTCCTGCAGTTGCTAGAGTGGATAAACCTGCCCCCTTGTCCACATCTATTCCTGCCATAGCCCCAACATCAGCCATGGAGGAGTCAGCGGAGTTATTTAACCACAGCGTTAGCCACTTGCTCCTTAATGATGCCCAGCCATTACTGGATTCAGATGTTGGTTCTGAGGTTGAGGATGACAGGAACATGAGCCTAGAGAGAGGGAAGAACACTGGTAGACAAATTGGCATTCATGTTCCCAAAGCCACAGCGTATTGCCTAGTTGTAATGATGATGATGAAGATAGAGAAGATGGAGATGATGATGATGGTGATGAGGTCACTGATGCTACTTGGGTGCCAGATAGAGCAGAGAAGGAAACTGAAGGTGAGGCGGCACAACCTCAAGGAGCCTGACATCAAGAAGTAGTATAGAGTGCAGCCACCCTATTCCATCCCATTCTGCAGCTGTTATCTTCTGGCCCACTCCCCAAAACTCAGCTGATTGGGCCTTTTTCAGCACATCTGCAGCAGATCACACTGTTGCTATCTGCAAACTCTGTCTCAGGCACATCAAATGTGGCAAAAACATCAGCCATTTGGCTACCACATGCTTAACAAGTCTTTTAACGTCCAACCTCTCAGCTCGTTGGCAAGAGCACCTAAAAGCTACACAAAAGGGACACAAATCTGTCCCTCCTCCTCCTCTTCCTCCTTACTCACTTCAGTCTGCCCCTGCTATACCAAGTCATTACCACTCAGCAGCCTCCACTGACAGGGATGATGGTATAGCACAGGTCCTAGCAGCACATCTGCCAGCAGAACACCACCAGCTGTAGACTGTAGCCGGAAAATTTCTCTGCCCCATCTGCTGTAGTGGAATAAAAATACAGTCCCTGCCACCCACATGCCCGGTGTCTAAATGCAAGCTTCTCAAAACTGTTGGCTCTCCAACTTCTGCCTGGTGGATTCTGCCCCCTTCCGTGAATTCTCACAATGTGCTGTGCCACAATGGCAGCTTCCCAGTCGCTGCTACTTTTCACATAAGGTCATTCCATCTCCCTACTATCACGTGGAAGGGAATGTTCTGGCATCGTTGGGCAAGGCAGTCAGCCATAAAATCCTCCTTACTGCTGACACGTGGTTCAGCAAGCACAGGCAGGGATGATATATTTAATTCACAGCAAGCTGGGTAAGGCTGCTTGCAACTCGAAAGGATGCAGGACAGGGCTCAGTGCTGCAGCTTGTTCTGCCCCCACATCTCTATGCAGCTGGTGGTGATGATGCCAGACCTGTGAGCTCTACCCCGTACTCCTCCTCCTCCGCCACCTCCATGCCCTCCTCTGCAGAATTGTCCTATGAACATCAGGTACCCCCTAAGCATTCAACGGGCTATTCCATGAGTCAGGCTAAAAGGTGCCATGCAGTGCTTGAGCTGGTGTGTTTAGGGGAAAGGAACCACACCGGAGCAGAGATTCTTGCAGCTGTGCAGGGACAGGCCCAGAGGTGGTTCACACCACGCCAGTTGGAGCCAGGAATGGTGGTGTGCAATAATGGCTCAAACCTCCTGTCCGCCCTTAGACATTTTGTTAGTCCTCGCCGCCAAGGGCTGTCAGCTTCCACATCCCATCAGCAGCGTCTGCATCACATAGTGGACGATTATCTCGGGGCCAAACCAGAGATGGAGAGCTTTCCAGCTGACTATACACTGGATCATGAGAATAGACCACTGGCCAGAACTTCCCCAGTATAATATTGAGTTGTTGGGCTGCCCTACATCCAGTGTGCTTTCAGAATGGGCCTTCAGTGCTGCATGAGGTTTCGTTACTGATCATAGAACGTGTCTTTCCACAGACTCCGTGGGCAGTCTGACTTTTATAAAAATGAATCAGTCCAGGATTACCAGCTATGATGCCCCTGATAATGATGTCACTGATTAAGTCTTTTTGGGATGTGGAATCTCTGCAGGACTTCGAGGTTGCCTAACTTTAAGGGTGTTCAATCATTTCATCTGGAAGAATGTTTGTGTGATAGGTTTTATAGGCACAATTAACACCCAAAGATCAAATTTTCAGCACCTGTTCGACAGGTGCATATCATTACAATTATTTTTGCCTTCATCAAGAGCACTTCTATAGGGTTATGGTGGGAAAGTGCCCCCAACACACAAAGAGTTGTTTTTCTGCACCTGTTTGACAGGGGCAAATCATTGTAATTTTTTACAGCAAGGCCAAAAACCCCTTTACAGGCAGGGAATTTGGGCCCCTTTGGTTGTGTAGCAAAGTCCAGTGTCCAGCTTACATCCCTGTGGCTACTGATCACTGCGAGCCCTCTTAGCTGCAGCTGCCCCTTTCACTAGCCCTCCTGGCTACTTGTCCTCAGTCCTCCCAGACTGACACCACTGACACCACAGTCCTTCTAGACTACTCACTCACCAGCCCACCTGGCTGACTCCCCCGGACATGCTAACCTGCTCCTGCTGTCCTTGCATTGCTCCCGTGCCTCCTCAAGAAAGGATATCCAACGTGTGTTGTAGAGCGTCCCTCCAGCACCTGAGCCCCAGGCCAGAGGTCTCTCCCCCAGACTAGGGGGCACCCTTAAGGGCCACTGACAGCCTTCTCAGCACGCCTTCTCCATCTTCCACCCAACTGCCCCTTGCTTACCTGATCCATGAGTATTTATGAGGTACCCACTGCCTTGCCAGCCCACCTATTGGGGATTGGCCGGGGCCCTCATCAATACTCTAGGCAGCTCCTCATAAACTCCACCCTCTACTTTTGGAAGCTTCTCCAAGGTTCCAAAGAGCAGCGGGAGTTACCAGAGATGCTGCCTGCTGAGTCATCCAGTCTTCCTGAGTCACTCATCCTTAACCCAGATTCAACCCAGGCTTCCCTGCCAGCCAAGCCAAATTTACCTACGCTAACAACTATCTACACTAGCATACTAGCTACTACAAATTTAGCTGGAGACCCTCCCCCTAGAGGGAAACCCTCTAAGAAAGTTGGAAAATGTTAAGTCCATCACACAGCAGGGTGAACAGCCATCCACAACGATACCTGCAAACAGAACAAAGTAAAAATATTCCTATCTATAACTCACTATCTAACTGTACAGACTGTCAACAGGGGGTTATAAACCTGTATGACAGAGGCAATCAAGCAAAGGAACATCTCTTTTTTTTGTTCAAGAATCTCTGAGCCCCTCCAAATTTAGCAAACAGCACTACACCTTACCCAAAGTTCTTCAGTTGGCAATGGAATATCCATCTGGAACAGGTCAGGGTGCTAGGCCGACCTAGTCCGTGAACAACAAAGAACATAAGAAGCAATTTTCCCAACTGTCCATGCAATTTTTTCCTTCTACCTGCAAGTTGTACACTCCACATCAGTCCTTCACAGTTAATAGTGAGGATGTGGCAGCCTCTTAAAGTTTGTACATAGTTCTTTTGGAGTATCCCACTCAAATACCCAACCCTATCCGTGTTACCCCGAATATATAAAAACACCAAAAAAGAACACCCCATGGCTGCTAAAGAGTGACTGTGACCATGTGCCTTGCTGCAATGCAATTACTGGGGGTTGGGGGTGGGGGGGTATCGTTACAAAGGTTACATTCACAAGGCAGGCAAAACAACCGTGTTAATATAGCCAAAAGGGATCATACAAAGGGCCAGAGCACATTTTCTCTAGATTTTGAGTGTCCAGTTCTCCCAGAAGACAGGGGTGAGGCATGGTAGCATCACCCATCCTCCTGAAAGTATTGGAAGCCTGGCCAAGGTCATTTTGTGGCTATTTTCTAATGCCTTTATAAAGATATTGGAATTTTGGTGGGTCTGTAAGCAATGCCACCTGCTGGCTGGGTGACATCCTCCTGTTGCCTAATGGAAGTTGAGGGGATCATGGTTTAACACCTCTCCTATCTGCAACTTGTCTCCATATATACACTCCAGGCCCAAGGCCCTGCAATGGGAATCCAAATCCATCTCCCAGTTAAAGACTATCCCATCAGATACTGCTTTTCTCCTAGGAAAAGAAGCCCAGCCCATCCCATATGGGAACAGAGTCAGTTCACCCTAAAAGGAATCCTAACTCCTGCTTACAGGTCTGTGAATAAAGCAGATCTACTTATATAGAAGGTCTGCTTTTGAACCAGTCATGAGATAAATAGTTGTTGTTGCTCTCTCCTTCTGTAAATGCTAGTTTTCATGCTAAACCACGGCTGCTGATAAGGAAGTACAGTCAGCCCTCCTGTACTGGGCCCAGACATCTGCTGAGTAGGAGGGACGTTTGTACTGTCTTATTGCAGACAGCAATCCTCTTCTGCCTCCCCCTGCAGCTCTGCCAGCTTCTCTTTCTCTTCTCCCTCTGGCTGCACTGCAGGGGGATTGGTCCTATTATATGACCCCCTTCCATCTGCTGTCCAATCCCCCTGTGTGCCCCTTTCCAGCATTTCCAGCTTTCCTCCTCTCCTTTCCTGCTGGCAGTTACTGAAGGCCAAAAGGGAGATGTTTCAGGATTGAGAGCGGGGCAAGGGGCTGGTAAATATGCCATTTACTGGCCCCTTCCTTTCCTGAATAAACACAGTGAGCAATCGGTACAAATCACTCCTGTGTTCATTCATCACTGAAGCATAGTAAACGATGTTTACTATGCCTCAGTTTGAGAATGAGCAGGAAGCCTCAGAGAATTTGCTATTCATTAAACTGTACTGCTGAGGCTGCAAAGAATGGGACTGATAAATCAATTTCCTCAGTCACTTTCGGACAGAAAGGGGGGTTCTGTCAGGTAGGCTGTATGGGGCCCCATGATTTCTAACAGCAACCCTGTGCTAATCCTCTGACTTCAATACTCAGAATACTTGGTAAATAGCTTCAAGTGTGTAGATGGGGATTTTTCTCCAAAGTTTCGAATCTACTTTGTATTTATAAAGATCCAGCCACACTTCACCCCTTACATAGTCTATGCAAAGTAACCAGTCCTGAAACAAATATGTGAGCTGTCACAGTTGACCTCCTGAAAATGTTGTTTACCTGCCTTTCACACTGGCCCTTTTGTTTCAGTACCTTCCAAATTTCTGATCCGTAGAATAATATTAAGTCAGAATTTCTTCTGATCTCACTGACAGCATACTTGTTCTGGGTCAGAGAAAGCACTAAAGCATGTTAGTCCCCATAACTGCCAGGTAAATAGCATTTTCAGAAGAAAGTTAGCAATGGCAACATCTATATCTCCCTCAAGGATGGTTACTTTAAGAAACAAACCCAGGCAAGGAGTAAAATGAATGTGAACTGCTATTGCAATACTGGAAAGGTTACATTCCATACTAAAATTAGATCAAGCCTGATCAATTTACATTTCGCTGGGATTTTACATAGTCCATTAGGTCCAGAATCACATAGCTTAGCAGAGGCCATAGATCAAGCTTCTATACTGGAACTAAAGCATATCTAAAACCAAAAACAAAATGGAGAAAGATTACAGCATTCCAGCTAGTTTTTTTCTTTCTTTTCACCTTGGCATCCTGCCAAATACACTTCCCATTTAAGGGGGGGAGGGGGGGGGGGTTACAGTGTACTCACTGTACTGTATTGATGGAGGACAACATACTTCACCCTTCACCATAACATTTTTAGATACATCAGACAAAGTGGAAAGGACATAGGTCACCACTAAATTTATGTCACAATTAACAGCCCATTTGTTTGCATTTATCAAAGATATATGACAAAATGATTGCAATTGTATATTTAAGAGGCCAAAAATGAGCAAAGATGAGCAACACTTAAAGAGGGAGTCACGCAATTTATTTATTTTTTTAAAGTACAAATACTGCAGCTGCTGGCTTTTAAAATAAGGACACTCACCTGTCCCAGGGTCCAGTGATGTCGACACCCGAGACCAAACCATCCCTTGGTCCTCGGATGCTTCCATAGCCATCTTCGGTATGGGAATCAGGAAATGAAGCCTTGCGGCTTCACTTCCCGCTTCCCTTCTGCGCATGTGCAAGTCGCGCAGCGCAATGAGAATGGTTTGCCCTGACTCTGGTACCCTAGTGTGTCCTAGCAGACAGCGCAACGGGACAGGAAGAGTCATAGACTCCCGTGGGAGTCTATGCCCAGAAGTAGGTGCAAATACCTGTCTTAGACAGGTATCTTCACCCCCCCTGAAAGGTTCCGAATGTAACACCGGAGGGGGGCAGGGTTCCAAAAACCTCCGCTTTAAAGGTTATTGTCCCCTGATTCTCTGCTGTGCTCTATAGATCACCAGTGTGTGTAGTTGGGACTGCAAGTGAACTCGGTATGTATGTAGGGTGCTGTGTGGTGCAGCAGCAATAACACACAGTCCAATGCAAAGGCAGTTGCCAGCGGGAAGACACTGGAAAGACAGCCCAACCAGGAACACTCACAGGTCCCAACAGCATATAGAGAGCAAGTTTCAGCCTGTTTGGAGGTGCAGAATTCAGTATGGTCATCTCGTGTCCAAGCAGAAAGATGTCTGGATAAGTTGCAAACCCTATGCTTTCCTTCCTCGTCTGGAACCTTTCCCTGCTGCTAGTTCTGTCCCTAACAGGCAGGGTACCTGTTCTTATGCTACCCACTCGCAAATGCATACCAAACATGGGAGCCAGGGCCATCGATCTCCAATCCCAGAGGACGCCAATTGTGGGAAAACTTGTCGGGCGGAGTCTGAGTGTGATGTCATCACATACTGGCGTACTGGCTGATACCACAGCCAAGAGTGTTATACTGCTTGATTTTACCTGCCTAAATGTAAGTGCATTAAATCCAATTTACTTTCAGTGACAGTGCCAACCTTGATTGTGGAAGTTAAATGCTTTTGATTTTTGTAATTCAGGATCACTTCTATTTCCTTTAAAGTGGATGTAAACCCTCACATATACCCAGTGAAGTGAACAGCCTCAGGTGAACACAGAGATGAAACAAATCTCCCGTACCACTCTCCCAGCCTTTTTGCGGCTGCCCATCAGGACTATCCCTGGAGCCTGTGGCCAGCCAGCTGGGCTGTTCCTGGAGCCCGCGGCCGCCCACTCAGCCTCTTCGCAGGCGCCCATTCAGCTCATGGCATGGCTGGGGGGCAGACACTAGAGGTCAGCTGACTGGTGAGGAATGTGAAGTGGGAGGGGCTGGAGGAGATCCTATCATCTGATTTTGGCACAGCTGTCACTGCTACGAGACACCACAAAATCGGAGACACAGTGAAGCCGGAGACACAGTGAGTAACACTACTTGTGATTATAGTTGCCATTAAAAGGACTCAGGAAGCGCTAAATGTCTGCGGGATAGCGGGGCGCAAATTACTTGTCTTTCCTTGGGTGCTGACAACCCACGCTAGGAAAATAATTTTACTGTTAGGGGTCCCCACAACTTGGGAAATTTTATCAAGGGGTCATGGCACTAGAAGGTTGAGAACCACTGGCCTAAGGTATTCCCAAATGTAAAAAATTCTTCAGCTTTCAAACATCTAATGTTTTAGTCATATTGGGAAAGTCAAATTATTGCATATTTGCTTGACTTTCTGGCCAGTTTTCTCTACGGCCTGAAATCATATGACATTTATAGAGCATGTACTGTATGCCTCCTGTACATTTCTGCAGGAATCTGAATACTTCGGTAATGATCAGTTTTTGTGTGAAGTTGCAAAGGGCTGGATCCTACTGCAGACAAAGCTACGTGATTCACATTGCGAAACGTGTTGACCTCATCAATGTCACGTGACACCTCTCTTTTCCATCGTGTCCCGGAAGTGAGCCCATGGTGAGCTAGGGAGGTCGGATAGCCTGATTGCTGTAACACAGCTTGAAGATCGCGGAATATTGGAAGGGACCCATGCGCAGTTTAGCGCCTATACTGAGGGACACCTGCAGGACTCGTGGAGAAAACATATAAGGTAATTTCTTGAAGATGACCTACTGTGGAGAAACCACTACAGAAGGGTATCATATAGCTTGCCCCTATACTCAATACTGCCTGAGAGATCGTGCTGGGTATGGGAAAACAATAAGTGCTGATTACCCGGATCTGTGAATGTAACATACCAGTTAGGCCCCTTTCACACTGGGGCGGTGCGGGCGTCGGCGGTAAAGCGCCGGTATTTTTAGCGGCGCTTTACCATTGTTTTAGTGGCGGTATGCAGCTGCTAGCTGGGCGGTTTTAACCCCCGCTAGCGGCTGAAAACGGGTTAAAACCGCCAGAAAAGCGCATCTGCAGCGGCGCTTTGCCGGCAGTATAGCCGCGCTGCCCCATTGATTTCAATGGGTAGGAGCAGTTTAGGAGCAGTGAATACACCGCTCCTTCACCGCTCCAAAGAAGCGGCTAGCAGGACTCTTTTCACCGTCCTGCCAGCGCACCGCTCCAGTGTGAAAGCCCTCCGGTTTTCACACTGGAGTGAAAGGGGCCTTAAGTCTTTAACTGCAATGTGTTCCACGGTCTTTTTGGTCTCATTCCCCTGGTTATCATAGGGGCATACCCCCAATTACATATACACAGGATGTTTTACAGCCATCCATCAGAGATGATTCCGGATTGTATATCCAAACCATTAACATCACAGCAACTGTTTCCTCGTTGAAATATCCATTTTTTCATCTATTACCTGCTATCACATACCAACACCATTATCTTATCATCAACCATTATTATCTGTTTTTTGTTTTTTTCAACCAAAGCCAGTTGATTTCTCAGGCTGTTCATCCCTCCCTTCCCCTCGTTCCATCAGTACCTTGTGGGCTTGAGCCTTCCAGGAACCTCTGTGTAGATGCCCATGACATATTTTCTACATTATTTATAAAATAAATTTTATAAACGACACATTAGTCGTGGCTTGGACATCTATGCATAGATTTCTGGTGTCCGGACGATTGTTTATATGTTTTATTTGTAGTGTTTTTTGTTTATTGTCTTGCGCTGTTTGTTGTCACACCCAGAGACTATTTGACGCAGTGGCCTTTGGATATATGTCATGTTTTTGTGTCTCCACTACCACCTCCCACTGGGGAGTGTAATACATTTTTTAACTCATTAATAAATGTAATATATTTTCTACTTATCCCTACATTGTATGCTGTGTCATTCATTTGGTCCTCTGGTTCCTTTCAGTCTTGATAAGGACAAACCTGTATTTTGGATATATATGCAGTATTTTTTGACTGTGATGTTACCTACACTTGGTAAACAATGTTTTGAGGATATAATAGTGTGCTATCACACATAATTCCAGGCCCTTTTCTACCTTTTTTTGGTTTTCATCCTACTGAGTAAAGCCACGTACACACGATCGGATTTTCCGACAGGAAATGTGTGATGACAGGCTGTTGGCAGAAAATCTGATCATTTGTATGCTCCATCGGACAATTGTTGTCGGATTTGCCATGGACAAATGTTGGATGGCAGGCTTTAAAATTTTCCACGGACAAATGTCTGTTGTCGGATTTTCTAAAAGTCCAGAGTACAAACATGCATACTCGGAAGCAAGGACGAGCCAGAAGCGATCGGTCTTGTAAACTAACGTTTGTAATGGAGAATTAACATTCGTGACATGGCAAATTATGAAATCTTGAAATGCAGCGCACATTCTCTTCTTCTTTATTTAATGGGATAATAATGAAGCTGCTTTGCTGGTGATACTGATGAAGTTATGGCAAACGTATTTTAAAAGGCTTTTATTTTCTAGTGATATCAAGAATAATATTATTATGATTTTTTTTTTTTGGGCAAGTTATCACAACACCATTATTCCGTAGTTTTTAAGCTCATTTTTTTTTTTTTGCAAATATTATTTTTATTGTTTTGAACATCGAAAACACACATTGGGAGAGCCCCAAAACAAACAATAATAAGTAAAACAAGAAAGACAAAAGAGGTCGCAGCCTCACAAACATGCTGTACAGGTATTGGCATGGGAACATATGGATTATCAGCAAAACATGTCCTACCCACTGGCCTTGGGGGCCAAACCCTCCTGGCCAGGACCGGCAAAGATGCCTCCGCCTCTCTATAGAAAGCAATCATGCCGAAGCCTAACCTAGCGCTTCGGCATAAGGTCATCGGGAGTATGTTCGGAGTCACGGCCAAAAGAAAGAATAAAGACTGAGATGAAAGTGGAAGAGTAACAGAGAAAAGAGAAAAAAGGAAGAGAGGGGCGGGGGGGGGGGGGGGGGGAGGGGAAAAGGAAGAGTCAAGGGGAAGAGGTGATGGGTAAGGGGGGGGGAAGGGAGGGGCAGGGCGGGATCGGCTTCACCTACGCGGCCCGTCAGGCCCCAGTAGTAAATAAATCAACGGCCAAACAGAGCTTTGCCCTCATCTGAGTATACAAACACGTTCCAGAGAGACCAAGTCTTTCGATATGTCTCCTGCCGATCCTGGGCTGTAAGCACCAGGTCCTCCCTTTTATTTATATCCTCCACCTTCCTAGCCCACATCGCCGCTGAAGGCGGCGTCTGCTGCTTCCAAAGCAAGGGGATACAGGACTTGGCCGCATTCGTTAAGTGACGTAGTATCGATCGTGCGTATGTCCTAGGGGGTATGTCTGAAACATGCAGTAAGAAAAAGGCTGGGTCATTAGGGATTCGCCATTCGGTAAATTTCTGAGATATGGTCCGGACCGCGGCCCAGAACTCCGAAAGCTTAGGGCAGGACCAAAAAACATGGAAAATTGTGCCCCGTCCTTCGCAACAGCGCCAGCAGCACTCAGATGCGTCAGTGAGATAACTTGAAGGCGACTAGGTGTCAGGTACCACCGGACAAGAATTTTATAGTTCGTCTCTTGTATTTTGGTACAAATCGAGGACCGCAGAGCGAACCGCAGTATGTTGTTAATTTGTAGCTGCGTAAAGGTGCGGCCCAGGTCCGTTTCCCATTTAGTAAGACCCGCGATGTGTGGTGGTTGTGCAGGTGTGTTGAGTAGAACGTACATTTTAGAAAGGGTTCGGGAGAGCGGTTCAGTGTCAGAGCAGTATTCTTCAAAAGTAGTAAGTGGTCTGGTATAGTCTAGGGGGTTCGGGAGAGAATGGAGAAAGTGATGTAGGCGATTGGCGTTCCAAAAATCCAGACAATACGGACCTAAAGGGTCCATAAGATCCGGGATGGAAGTCCAGTTATCCCGCACGACAAACTGAGAGGCCATAGAGAGATTGGAGTCCCGTAGTGGTCGAAATTGTGCCTGTGATAGACCTGGTGTAAAGCAGGGGTTACCTAGGATCGGAGTCAACGGGGACGCCGTGGTCGTCAGAGACTGTTGCAGCGCCGCCTTTGCGCCTTGAGAAATCGTGGTGCCTATGAGGGGGTGGGATTTCACCGCTCGTGGTAGTGCCTCGTGGCACCAGAGAGCCGTTCTCAATGGAAAGGGGCACCGTTGTTGTTCAATTTTTGCCCATAGTTTAGTATCGAGATTATGACCCCAGTCCAAAATCCTACCTAAGTGTACAGCAGAGTAGTACTGTTTAACGTCAGGGAGTGCCAACCCCCCATAAGGTTTCGACAGGGAGAGTTGGGATTGAGGTATCCGAGGCCGCTTCTGTGCCCAGACGAAACGGGTAAACAAGGCCTGTACCTGCTTAAAGTACGTGGGCGGAATTTTAATCGGTAGTGCCTGAAAGAGGTACACAAATTTGGGCAAAATGCACATTTTCAGCAGATTGCACCTACCGAACCAGGAATGGATCCCGTTTCGCCATGAGTCCAAAAGCAGCCTCACCCTAGTAAGGAGAGGGGGGAAATTTCGTTCATAGAGGTCCGCTAGGTCCGAGGGGATGTTAGTCCCGAGATATGTCAGGGTGGTGGACGTCCATTTAAATTGGAAAGTGGATTGCAGAGCAGGCAGTAATCGGGGTGATAACATGAGACCCATAGCTTCCGATTTGGTGAAATTTATTTTCATGTTGGAAAACCTCCCATACCTCTCAAATTCCCGCAGCAAGTTTGGTAGCGATATCCCTGGGTTAGTCAGCGTAAAAAGCATGTCATCAGCATAAGCTGAGATCTTATGCTGTGACCGTCCAACTCGCACCCCTTGTATATCGGGGTTAAGTCTGATCATGGCTAGAAAGGGTTCCAGGGATAACGCAAACAGAAGAGGGGATAAGGGGCAGCCCTGTCGCGTCCCATTGGTTATCGTAAAAGGGGTCTAGAGAGTCCCATTAATTTTAACTTGGGCCGTGGGTGTAGAGTACACTCCAGCTATCCTGCTGAGCATTCGTTCCCCCAGCCCCACATGTCGGAGCACTGCGAACATAAATGACCAGTTCACACGGTCAAAAGCTTTTTCGGCGTCCGTGTTCAGCAGAACACATGGGGTTCTCGCGGTTGTCGCCAAATGGAGCAGGTTTAAGACTTTCGTGGTACTATCATGGGCTTCTCTAGAGGGGATAAAGCCAACCTGATCTAGGTGGATTAAGTGTTGAAGATGGGCAGCTATCCTAGTGGCCAGGATCTTAGTATAAATTTTTAAATCTATGTCCAGAAGAGATATCGGCCTGTAACTACCACAGGACGCAGGATCCTTCCCTTCCTTGGGTATCACCGAGATATGGGCACTCAGGAAGTCTCTAGGAAAGCACCCGCCCGAGCCTATTGCATTAAATAGCGTGAGCATGGGCGGACCCAGCAGATCTAATAATTTCCTATAGTACTGCAGGGTATAGCCGTCTGGGCCCGGGGCCTTCCCAGGCTTCATGGACTTCAGGGCTCTATGAATCTCCACCAAAATTATTGGGGACTCCAACTCTGCTCTGGCTTCTGGCGAAATAGAGGGCATATGGGACGCTACAATATAATCTACCATGTCTGATTGCGATTGTGGGTCAGCCTGGAGATTATAGAGATCGGAATAAAAACCGCGGAATTCCTGAGTGATATCCTGAGGCAAAGTAACCCTCCGCCCCCCTGGCGCAACAACGTGGGGAATATATGTCAGGAGTTTACGATCTCTTATCATCCGTGCCAGCAGCTTCCCACATTTGTCACCCGCCTCGTAGGTCATTTTACGACAGGATTGCATGGCCGCTTTAGCCCTGTAGTACAGAATGTCTGTAATTTGTTTCCATAAAAATTGTACATCGGTATCAGAGGAGTGCGTAGGGGCATGTTTATGCCGGGCCTCTGCTTTATGTAGTTTCTCTAAAAGTTGGTCAAGGAGTCTAGTGCGCTCTCGTTTAATCCGTGCCCCATGTTTAATAAGCACACCTCTAACCACAGTCTTGTGGGCTTCCCAGAGCACACCTGGATCACAATCCGGGAGAGCATTCTCCCGGAGATAATGACGCAGTGTCGTGGTCACTTCTTCCAGAACCTCAGGGATCTGCAACAAACTTTCATTGAGGCGCCAAAATCTGGTCGCCAAAGGCGGGGTGTCAGATAGTCGATAAGTCAAAAAGATCGGTGCATGGTCCGACCAAGTCCTGTTCCCGATGGAGGAGTGCTCTACTGCATGTAGTTGGGAGTGAGGGATCATGAAATAGTCAATACGGGTGTAGACCCTATGTACAGAAGAGTAAAATGTATAGTCCCGCTCGCTAGAGTGCTGGAGTCTCCAGACATCAATCAGTTGGGAGTTATGGAGTGCCTTCACAACCCGTTTAAGCTGACTCACCGGCAAGGAGGTACGACCAGCCGAGGTGTCTACAGACGGTAATAAGGGTACATTAAAGTCCCCACCCAACAATAATTGACCGGCTCTAAAGCCCTGTAGTTTCTCCATAATTCCCTCCACAAAAGTGGCCTGAAGTTCATTAGGTGCATATATGGTTGCCAGAGTCACTTGAACCGTGCCAATGAGTCCTTTCAGGAAAACATAACGGCTAGCAATGTCTATCAGGGAATCCTGACATCTCCACGGAAGTTTGTGGGAGAGAAGTATGGAGACCCCTTTCGACTTGGCCATCGGATTGATAGAGTGGTATGAGAACGGGTAGTGCCTATTGCGGAGGTATGGTAGCGCACGGGATTTAAAATGCGTTTCTTGCAATATCCGTGTGCAGCCTTTTCAGGTCCGCCAGCAGAATACGCCGTTTTTCGGGTGTATTGAGGCCCTTCGCGTTAAGCGATAAAAGGCGGAGGCGAGGTGAGGCCATAACTAGGTAAGGGGAACAGAAGGGGGCGTAGGGGGGGACGGGGGTCGGCAGGAAGGGGGGGTAAAAGTGGGTGAGGGAAAGACAGAGGGGAAGTGGGGGAGGGGGGGGGGAGGAGCGGAAAAGAAAGAAAGAAAAGACAAGAATGCAAAGAAGGAGAACTGTTATCGGAAACCGGGCCTAACGCCCTACGTCTCCAGAGAAGACTAAATTAGTTATGTGCACACAGTGCTTCGAGGGCAAAACCTACCCTCTAGCAAAACATGCTAGCCTATGGGGGGGAGTGAACCGGGTAGGGAACGCAATAACCAGTTCCCTAAACCCGCCTCCCACCTCGTAGCATCACCATAGCATAATGCATGACTCCAGGTAAAATTATACACATTAAAATAGATAAACAAAAAATGGCAATATAGCAAACATCCCACATGTAACCAGTGAACAGATAATGAGGGCAAAAAACAGGCAAGGAACCACATTGGCTATAAAGGTGTACCGAACCCAGACGATACACGGCCCAGTCTATACGCACACGCAGCCAAGTACTAAAACCGTGCATCGTCTGCAGAGCGCCCCCAAATGGGCACCCTCCCAACCTCTCCCACCCGCATCCACACCCAGTAAAATAAAACAAAACAAAACATGGGGGCCCACAACGTGTAGCTGACCTGGGCGATACAGGGCCCCATCTGTGCCAATCCGGACCTAGGTATGGGTGCCATGTACCGGCCGTCTCGCCCCAACACAAGAGACACAGCCCCAGTCCTCCCGGCCCCCGCAAATAACTTCCTCCCCTACCAAGCCCCAGCCCCACAACCATTAGATCAGGGTGTATCATTAAGCACCTCCGGTAGGGTGTCCCCATAGTCACACCAGGGGGAGAGCCACTAGCACCCCACCCACCCCCCACAAGGCCCAGAGCCCCCCACCCACATAATACTCAATCCTCTTCGGAACGACAGCTCCGCATGACCTCCAAACTGCCACACAGAAAACAGTTCATTCGAGTCTCTCAGGCAGGTGGGCAGACATCTCCACTGCAAGCCATACGGGACAGGTGTGAGTGGGAAGCAGAGGGCAGAGCAAGGGGGGGGGCGGGGGAAACCAAAAACAGTCCAGGGACAGTGGGATGTCGTGCGGTACGGGGGAAGGACCCCCCGGAGTCCAGATAACAGCAGAGTCCGGTTCACCCAGGGGACCCTAAGATTCAGAGCTGGAGGCAGGAAGGTCTCTGCAGTGTCAACTAATACCCCAGAACAGGTTGCGTGCAGAAATAAGTACATCAGTGGAGGGGGAGCTGCATAGCAGTTTGGGCAGAGGTGGTGGACCACCGCCACAACGTGTGGCCCTGGTCAGCGGGGGGGAGCCGTATCAGCCATCACGGTTGCAACCAGTGAACAGGGAAGAGCCGTCCAAACGCAGCCAGACACCGGGGAAACAGGGGTAAACAGGCCACCCAGGGTGTCAGCGGCATCAGCCGCGGCAGGTGGGAGGGGGGAGGGAGGAAAATCCAAAGAGAAAAGTTACCTCACAGTTCCCTGGAGATCTCCGGTGAGGGTGCTCTGGGTCTCCGACGGTTCCTCTGTTGTCTGGGCGGCAGGCCTCCCCGACGTTCAGGACCTGCAGCTGTACCCTGAGCACGGGGCAGAGGAGCCAGCCAATTCGGAAGGGTAATGGGGTCCGCCGCTAGAAAAGCAAATAAGTCCGGTAGGGAGCCAGGGTGGCGGAGAGTAAAAAAACGTTGGTCCTTGCGGAACGTGACCGATAAGGGGTAGCCCCATCGGTAGGTCGCTCCCCTGCAACGAGCCAGCTCCAGTAGAGGTTTTAACAGGGCTCGCCTCTGCAGCGTCGCACGTGATATATCCGGCAAGATTTTCAGTTCTACCCCATCAAACTCCACGGCAGGGGCTTCCCAGGACCTCCGCAGGACTTCCTCCTTGTGTAGGTAGTGGTGTAGTCGGCAGACTACATCGCGTGGCCTGTCAGGGTCTGTCGATCGTGGGCCAAGGGCTCTATGAACCCTATCGAATTCCAGGCGAGGCAGCAGATCCACCCCAGGAATGCTCCGGAATATCGCCGCCACCGTGTCCGCCAGGTCCTCCGGTCCCGTCGCCTCTGGAAGACCCCGCAGTCGCAGATTGTTTCTACGACTGCGGTCCTCCATTTCCTCCAGCCTCAGCTGCTGCACCAGCAATGCATCCGCCTGGGCGTTCCGAACGTCCTCCAAAGCCGCCACTCGGTCTTCCAGGGCCGCCAAGGACGTCTCGCCGCCAGTCACTCTGGTGGCGAGGACTTTCACCTTTTCCTGGACGAGAGCTATCTCCTTTCGGTGGGCAGCTTCCACCGCACCGATAAGCGTGGTGATGTCCGATTTGGTAGGGAGGGAGTGTAATAGCGAGCGGAGCTCCTCGTCCAACTGAAGCGTCGGTACCGCTACCTGCGGAGTGTCAGTAATCTCCCGGTGGAAATCCGATGGGGTGCCCAGCAGGGGATCCGATGTGGAGTCCTCTGGGTCGAGGCCTGGGGAGGCGCAGGCAGCGCGGCCTCCGCTTCCGCGGTCACGCCATGACAGGGCCCGGGGAGCGGAGCTGGGAGAGATGGAAAAGTCGCTCGATATCACCTGTTTGCGGCGTGGGAAGAGCCGGTTTGGCAGGTATGCTCTTCCTTTGCGTGGCCCGCTTTTTCGAGGAGGGCATAATGCGGTAATCTGGCAGACGTCGTCAGAAAAGGTGGGAGATGGCCGGGAGCTCAAGCGATGCACGTCTCTACTCCGCCATATCCAGGCCACGCCCCCTTTAAGCTCATTTTTTAAGATACAACTATGTTGGTGTTCCTTGTCAATTTTACATTGTATTTTTAAAATGTAACTGCCTACTTCCAAACTGTCATTTGAAGTAAAACACATAGACAAGTATTATTCTACAAATTTTTTTTTTATTGTGCATTAAAAAAGAAAACCAATAGAATTATGCAACCAAAAAATTAAATAAAAGCCTTATGCATGTGTCCTGCTTCTTAATATAGGTGGTCAACAATGCCAAGAGTTGGTGAAAGCAGGGGTCCGTCATCTGGAGATAATTGCGAAAATCATCCAGATTATTCTCCTGGAGCTCTCGCAGCAAAGGCATATGAAATAATTGGTCATGATTAATAAAGCAACCAATTTTTGGTCCAAGAAATCCTCCTCCTCCTCTTCCTGGACTGGACGTGGGTCAAAGCAATAACTCCAAGGCCAATAATAAATAACACGTTATCTCCTCTGATCCCGAAACATGTTTGGTTGACGAATGGCCATTCAGAAACGAATTGAAAAGTACGAAATGAAAAACGCGAACTGAAAAGCGATAAATGAAAAGTACGAATCAACACTCACTAAACTTCTACTAACACAAAATTAGCAGAAGAAGACCAAAGGGTGGCGCCAAAGAGCTGAAAAACCATGTAGTATGTCACTACGTTCGTGTTTGTTGGCAGACAATTCCTTGCCGTTTGTATGCAAGACAAAATCCAGGCGCACGCCTTCAGACAAAAGTCGGAGGTTTTGTCTGCAGAAAATCCGATCCTGTGTATGAGGCTTAAGACTGCTTTTGCTGTCTCCCAAAACAATATTGATTCAGTTAAATAAATTGCATTACATTATGTTCAGCAGGGAATAGCTGCGCATTTGCGGGTATAATGCGCTGGTAGCCTGACCCGGCTTCATCTCCGCTTAGTCTGGAGAGATGGCGAACGGGGACTGCCTGGTGTGTAGGTCCCCGCCCAGTTACGCCCTCCCGCACTCCCCCTGCTCTATCCTGTCCACGGGGGATTTTCCTCTGCGCACGCGCGTACTCCACGCTTGCGCAGTAGACGGAGGGACACTGAGAAGGAGCGCACAGTTGCGCTCTGATCATTTCCGGGTCAGGGTTATGTAAGACACCGCCGGAATTTAATTTTCTGAGTGACACCGTGGTGGAGGAGACACACACATGTACGGCTATCATTTCCAAGGTAAAGCCACCATTTATATCTCGGTCTTACTGTTTTCCTTTTTTACGCTTGTCATCCTCAAGTTTAGCTGCATTTATGACCCAGGCTGATCCAACCCTTTTCTCTGACTTTTCTAATAGAGAATACCCAATATTGAATCTGTGGGTGCTGTATACTGAAGATTTGCTGGGTTCTATATTAAACAGCATACTTTATAGCGATTTTGACAGAGTATGGGTAGGTTCTGCCTAATAGCCATACTTTTTGGTTTCCACTTAGTGATATAGACCATGGACCACTGGGTGCTTTCTTTCTCTGGTGTGATAGATTTTTTCTATCTATCTTCTAACAAACCTAGCTCCCTTAAATTTTTCAGTCCATGGTCTTCAATATATATTTTTATACATTTTTTTCAAATGGATTAGGTTATCTATTTTTTATTCTAGTCCTTTATTCGCTGTGTAAAGCCTCTCTATCCACTATACATACCCCCCGTGTCTGCCCCCAGGGGGGGGCACCCTAATTTAGGGTGTCTCGAATTTGGTCGCTTGGCTGTAGAGGGTTTGGGAGCTCCAGGGGTGAGTCATGACTTACTATTGTTTCTATTTGTATTCCTATTCATGATATACTATGTTTGGATTGATCATTATTTTCTGTTTGTATATGATTGTAATCTTTATCTATGTACTTTTTGTTTACGAAACTCTATCTATTGTATTTATTAAAAACTATATCCTTTATATATATTAGATTTATAAAGTGACGTTCCCTGAGGAAGCGGCGTTCTCAGTGCCGCGAAACCGGTCGGATCTACACGTCAATTCTACACCTTTGTAAAAAATCCCCTTGTTGGAAAACCTCTAAATCATTTCCGAATTTATTCTGCCTTTTTTTGGCTGAATATATCTTGTCTATTTTTGTTTTGTCATGTGTCTATTTGTGTATATTTATTTATAATAAAATATGAGTAAATTTTATGAATTATTATTTTTTGATTATTACATGATACCGCAATAGTCCCTATTGTTCCCACTTAACTACTAGGAAACTCTCTAATTTTGAGTTTTTTCCTTGATGTTTTGAGCGCATGCTCAATTTTCCTATATACATTCTATATATTTATTCAGTTTTTACGACTAAATTAAAAGGTGTCATTAGACATTAAAGTCTAAAGGATTCATTGTTTTTACCTAAAATAAGAAACATGCCTTCCAGGACCGTCATTGGATTTTCATGAAGTCTGGCCTCAGGCCCAACTGTGGCAACATAACCAGGTGCATTTTGCTTTAAAAAGTTGTGCAGTATATAGCAGGATAAAACAATGTGGTTACATTTGTACTCCGCCATGTTAATTGTTGTTAGAAATAAGCGGAACCGGCTGGCCATTATCCCAAAGGTATTCTCCATGACTCTTATGGCTCTGGCCAGCCGGTAATTAAAAACCCTATTCTCTGGGGTGAGGGTCCTCTGGGGAAGGATCATCATGTGATCACCCAAACCAAATGCTTCATCAGTGATAAAAACAAATGGGAGTCCTCAGACCTTCTCTTCCGCAGGTGGCAATCCCAAGCCACCACTTGAGACGCCGGTCGGTGGTAGACGTCGGTAGAACTCAGTCTGGGCAAAGACTCCACCATCCGACATCTGGCCATTCTTCCCCATGTCCACATAGAGAAACTCATATATCGCCGACACCACTGACATCAACACGATACTATGAAACTCCTTATAGTTAAAATAGGAAGGCCCCCGAATGGGGTGGTGGGACGATGTGGACGCAGTTGGGAAAGTCCCAATGATGAGCAAACGGGGAGTCCACAGTCTGCCATTCCTGTGAAGTTGAAGGAAACTGCGGAGTCAAACCAAAAAAAGCAGATTAGACACAAAAATTCTTGGCCAACATCAGTATAACATTTATTTTAAGGAGTATTTAAAGAAAAAAGTATAAGGTCCACTATATGCATGTTGGCAAAAAAAAGAGCATTAAAATATTCCAGCATGTATGAGGACAAAGGGACATTCACAGCATATTCCATTCATGGTAATTAAGGAATTATGAAAGAAATACAATACATTAGAAAACATTAAATACATAGAATGTGATGTCAAAGGAGAAAATTTACTCTAATATAGTCCTTCTGCAGAACCTGTATGATGGCAGAACAGATCTCTGGAATAATGATTCCCAGAACCTGGGGGAAGATGCCTGTAGAGAACTTGAGGTCCTGCAGATTTCCCCCCTTCGCCAATTTACGCAAGGTGGAGACGAGCCTCTGCTCGGGAGTGATGGCTTGCCGCATGCAGGTGTCCTGCTTCGTAATATAAGGGGTGAACAAAGCCAACAGACGGTGAAAAACGGGGTCCGTCATCCGGAGATAATTCCTGAAATCATCAGGGTTATCCTCGTGGATCTCCCACAGCAAAGACCAATTCTTGGTCCATGAACTCCTCCCCACCCTGTTGCTTGGGTCAAAGCAAGAACCTCAACACCAACCCCCCGTATAGCACAAACTCTACGATGAGTACATACCCGCAACATGGCTTCAAAACAGTCGGCTGGTCAGAATGAACTAACTGAATGCACTGAAGAACAGCGAGGCCTGTGAAGAGTGAGCTGAAAATCAGAAATGAGCGGACAAGAACGCACTGAAAAACAGATACGAACTGACTACAAGCACTGAAAAACAGATACAAACCTACTAGCACAAACTGCACAGCAGTAAAACGATCGGAATAAGCACGAGTCTGAAAAGCGGGAATCATCTGTCACCAAACTTCTACTAACATGAGATTAGCAGAAGGAGCCCAAAGGATGGTGCACTAGCTATTGAACTTCCTTTTTCTAGTCCTGTCATATGTGTTGTACGTCACCGTGTTCTTGGCGGTCGGAATTTGGTGTGACCATGTGTATGCAAGACAAGCTTGAGTGGAATTCCGTTGGAAAAATCATCATAGCTTTTTCCGACCAAAATTCCAATCGTGTGCACGCGGCATAAGTTCTTCCTTGAAAAATAAAATATCTGATATACTTTCTGAATGATTACTGGTGACTTTTATGTAAGATCAAATTGAAGGTCATTAGAGGACTGTAACACTGGAGTATTAATGTTTCTTTATGCAAGTATGTATGTTGCGCTGTCCTAGAGTAGGATGCTAGGCACATTTTGTTCCTGGCTCCTTCAATAATCAGGGAGCACTGATTGTTTGTTCTGGCCCGATCAGGGTCTCACATGCTGGGGAATTGATTGCTTCCCCCGCCTCTCAAAGAAGTTTTCAAAGTTTAGGAAGGGAGAATTCATATAACCAGCCTGACTAATTATTGGGTTCCAGGTAATCCCTGGAGAGGAGTGTCCAGTTGTTGTTTTTGTTAAGTCATTTAGTCGTATCCGACTCTTCGTGACCTCATGGACCATAGTGCGCCAGGCTTTTCTATCCTCCACTACCTCCTAGTGTTCAGTAGTGGGTTGTAATTGAAATAAATAGTCTGAGACACTGAAGAGCAGGGTTCCTTCTCCCCAGGAGGGTTCCAGATGAGAACCAAAGAGACCTGGGAGGGGGGGGGGGGGGAGTTAGTGTTAGAGTTAGTGTGATGGGGAAATTTCATATTTCCTTGTTATCATGCTCTTACAATATCTAAGAATGAACTCTAAACTTGGTTAAGGGGCCATATAAGGACATAAGTATGGCTTTACCTTAACTGACCTAATGCTGTATGCTGTATACCATTATAAAATCACCAGGATGGACTATCTCCTTAAAAGGTAATCCTGCTATTCAGAGTTTGTAATTGGCCAAATTATACCCACTAGTCCTGTATATACCGTAGACCATACTTGATGTATGTGCCTGGTTTTGATCATCTGTGTCAAGCTGTAATAGAAGACAGGGGGGCCCTTGGAAAAAAGGCACCTATAGCTAAGTATTCTTGTTACATTTTATAATATTACATTTGTTATCTGTATTTGTTATTACTTTATTAAATGTTATACATATAAGTGTTTGTATGGTCTCTCTTTGCACACTTCAAATAAAACTCCAAAAACGTAAACTATCACTCAAAATAGCATAGAGAGAGCAAAGTTCAGTGTGGAAGAGTGAGAGTTTTGTAAGTGGAGCGGGTGTACCAAGATGGCGCATTGTCACTTTTACTGATATCGGGCTGTGATGACAGCAGGGAGTATAACTGCTGTAGTTAGGATTTCGATTGAATAGGATATATTTCTCTGTTTTATTGCAGGGCTATGGAAGATGACAGTGTATCAAAATGACTGCATCTATTGTACATATTCTGATAGTTTCAAATTAGGTTTTGTGCTTACTCCTATGCCCATTAGGCATGCCATAGTACTTATTGGCCACTAGGTGGCAATACAGTAGCAAAAATAGTTTGTTGACTAAACAGCATATCTCAGGATTATGGATTGTTATATGCCAGTGATGGCGAACCTTGGCACCCCAGATGTTTTGGAACTACATTTCCCATGATGCTCAACTACACTGAGCGCAAGAGCATCATGGGAAATGTAGTTCGAAAACATCTGGGGTGCCGAGGTTCGCCATCACTGATTGCTGGAGAATTATCTCTCCAGAGATAATGCTCCAACCCTGGATTGTGATGTTTATGTTGCTGTTCTAATTCTGTTCTTTTGTAAGTGACAAGAGAACAAGAGATTTGCACTTGGGTTAATATTCTAAATGCACTAATGTTAATGTTTATTGATACACTAACCATTTATTATTAGCTAATGGTAGGGCTCTACCCAAGCTTTATATATGTATTTGTGTGCTGTTGAGTTCTGTCACCTAGCTGGATTTTTATGTTGCCTAGTGGGAGTCTCCTGAATGTAATGTACATTATGCCTCAACTAAATAATGTGTACTATGTGGAATGCCACTTCCTTTTTGTTACACTGTTATTTTCCCCTCTGCCCACCCTCTATTTTATTATGGGATTCTACGCTCTTTACCCATGAGGACAGGGCCTATTTTTAGATGGGGGGTGTAGATTTAGCACCATCCTAGCGTAGGATGTTAGGCAAATTTAGTTTTTGGCTCCTTCTGTAATCAGGGGAGCATATACTGTTTGTTCTGGCCTGATCAGGGTCTCACAGGCTAGGAGATTGATTGCTTTCCCTTGCCTCTGAAAGAATTTTCCAGAGCGTAGGAAGGGAGAACAAATAATCAGCCTGAATATTTATCAGGTTTCAGACAATCCCTGGAGAGAAGTGTCCAGTAGGGGGCTGGAATGGAGATACATAGTCTGACACTGAAGAGCAGGGCTCCTTCTTCCCAGGGTTCCAGAGGTGCAGGGCTGCTGCTGTCAGGCAACCCATTGATCATGCAGCTGACTTAGAAGGCCTTAGAAGCGCCAAGAGTAAATTACCTTCAGCTCTGGGGCATTAAACTGTTCAGCATTAAACAAGGACTAAGGAGGAGAATATATGGTTCCCGGCGTTAAGGCCTTAACCTGTTAAGGAACTCTCTAATGGCCTACAGCTACGAGGGGCTTGGACTTCCCAATATTTCTCATTGCACGCTAAAGAACTGTGGTTCATGGTCTCCAGCAATGATGTGTTAGGGCACATGCACACTGCAGCTCAAAAAAAGCTGCTTTTTACAAGCATTTGAGCTTTTACTTCTGCCTATAAAAGCTTGAAGAAGGTTGTTCTTTTTTGAGCTCTCTCAAGCTCTTTTAAGCTTTTTTGAGCATAAGTTTTTTTTTCACAAACCCTCCTAGATATTATTTTCTTAACCACTGTATAAACAAAACAAAAAGCTGGGACAAATGTTTCCGTGTGTTTCCACGTGTTTTTTGAGCTTTTTTAAGCTCTTTTGAGCTCTTTGCGGCACTAGCTCCAATCAAAAACGTGTGTTTGATGGGGATTTTTTTCTACCTGTAAGAGCATATGCTTAAAAACGCCTGAAAAAGCCCTAGTGTGCATGGACACATTGGCTAACATGGAGGGGAGTTTCTAAGCAGAAAAAATAAGAGCTCAAATCAGCTTAAAAGCCTGTAGGAGCAGCTTCTTTGAGTTCATTTGAGCTGCAGTGTGCATGAGCCCTTAGTCTAATCAGAGATTCATCTCATGGTCTTCAGCTGTGAGGGTTTAGACTGTTCAGCACTGATGCACTGGCGGAGGAGAAGATTGTCCTCTAATTGCTATGTGTTACATGTTTTTGGCATATCCCACATCCCAACCTCTCTCCTGTTACAAGCTTTACCAGCAATAAATTGCAAAAAGACAACTCCTAGACTGTTTATTGGAGTCAGAGTGTATGGGCTATTGCTGTTGTTGCCATTGTATGGACTGTGGGGGCAGCACGACATGCAGGGCCGGACTTACCATTGGGCTTGACTGGGCTCAAGCCCATGGGCCCCGCCCAATAGGGGGCCCCTCGGGCCCCACCGAGATGCATAGCCGAGTGTACTGAACTTGGCTCCGCTCACAGTCACGCCCAGTCCCACCCTATGATGGACATAACACAGGGACTGGGCATGACTGTGAGCCGAGCCAAGTACTCTTGGCACTCTGTTCGGGACTGCAAGAGGACTCGAGAGCCTTCAAGACTGCAATGACAAGGCTGCAAATGACACTGGGGCAAGACTGCAAATTACACTGACAAGGCTGCAAATGGATGGGAAAGGCTGCAGATGGACACTGATAAGGCTGCATTGATGGGCATTTAAATGTATGTTTTTTCCTTAAAATTCCCTCCTAAACGTGGGGTGCGTGTTATACGGCGGCGCGTGTTATACACTGATAAGTACAGTAATGTATAGAAGGTAGGGCCCAAAAGTGACTCAAGCCCAGGGGCCCCCACCACCCTAAGTCCTGCCCTGACGACATGTATGTTTGTGCAACAGAGGAGCAAAAGGGAAGCACAGTGCTACATTAAAGCGGAGGTCCACCCTAAAATGGACCTCCGCTTATCGGAATCCCCCCCCCCTCCGGCGCCACAATCGGCACCTTTCAGGGGGGAGGGGGGTGCAGTTACCTGGATAATCCAGGTAACTGCACCCACTTCCGGGCTAGCTCTCTGCGGAACGGGGCGTACGTTCCGCAGCGCCCGCCCCCTTCAGCAAGTGCCCCGCTGCCTGCTGGGAAACACACAGCTCCCAGAGGCAGCGGGGACCGTCCGGATTGCGCCGCGCGGCATGCGCATGCGCAGTAGGGAACCGGGAAATGAAGCCGAAAGGCTCCATTTCCTGATTCCCATACCCAAGATGGCGGCGGGACCCGGCAGCCGAGCGAGCGATCGGCTTCGGGTGCCGACATCGCGGGTGCGCTGGACAGGTAAGTGTCACTATTTAAAAGTCAGCAGCTGCAGTATTTGTAGCTGCTGGCTTTTAAAAAAAAAAAAAAAACGTGGAGTCCCGGTGGACTCCCGCTTTAATTACTGATATGTTTTTCATATGTTTGTGTACTTGTTTTTTTTAACCAAATAAAAAGTATCTTTAAAAAAATTACCACAAAATGTATTTCACAAATGCAAAACCTTAATCTCAGGTTGAAGAAAAAATATTTTTCCAATTACTTGGGCAGTAGGAAGTAAAATTATGATAACTCATAGTGCATTAGGGACACCTTAGTGGGTGGGATGGGAACGTGTACACAATTGATGGAGTTCCCTTTTATAGTTGGATGAAAATCTGAAGCCTAGGGAATTCTGGGTCTCTTATATGCATTTCTAAGTTCAATTTAAGTGTAGTTTTTATACAATAATCACTCTCATGTGTGGTTTTGGCAGTTAACCGCAATCACTGTGGAGTATATATTTTTCCTTCAGTGGGAGTGGGCTGTTTGTTCAGCTCTTGGCTCTGGGTATACCGTGCACTCTTTGCATCAGTTTTTATGCTGCAACCAGTGCCAGTGTGTCCATAAGAGCGCACAGGTGATGCGCCCTCTATGACCAATGGATAGATTCATGCTGCCACTCCCTATTCAGGCACCCGTCCCCTTTCCGGGCGCCTGAATTGCAGCAGCGGGGGGGGGGGGGGGTTTGAAGCACCTGATTAGAGCCATAGACACTAATAGGCTTCAAAAAAGGGCACCACCCAGGTGTGTTAGAAAAGCGAATGAATATTTGCTTTCCTAACACTGAACCGCCTCTCCGCCATTCAGGTGCTCTGGTCTGTTACCTGTCACCCCTTTTGGCGGAAACAGCAGGCGCTATGATTGGATGCCTATCAGGAGGAGAGGACAGGAGGAGACGCATGTTAGGACATCGCTCGTCACCGTCACTTGTTGCCCCACTGAGACAGGGTAAGTGCCAGGCAGATGGTGAGCAGGTGGGGGGGGGGGGGTCACAAGGGCGGTATTCAATGAGCACAGTGGCAGCATTCGATGGCAGAGTGGCAGCATTCGATAGGTACAGTGGCAGCATTTGATGGGCACAGTGGCAGCATCTGATGGCACAGTGGCAGCATTTGATGGGCACTGTGGCAGCATTTGATGGCACAGTGGCTGCATTTGATGGGCACAGTGGCTGTGTTTGATTGGCACAGTGGCAGCTTTTGATGGCACAGTGACAGTGTTTGAATGGCACAGTGGCAGCATTTGATGGGCACACATTCATATCTGTCCCTTAGGTTGGGACCTTTCTTTCACTTTATTCATTATACATACTTTTTGCACTTTGTGGTATATCTAGGCTTAAACTCTCCATCAACACATATCTTAGTCTCGCACTCACTTTCTTTCACCTTCTTGGACCAACACTAGATGCACAGTACAATTAATACAATAACGATTTATCACTTATGCACTACCCAGATTTTTATTTCTTTTTATGTTTATTCATAGATGTCCCTACTTATGTACCACATACCATCCGCTGTTCCATGGGGATTTTATTCCCGAGTACATCCGTTCTGTATATCTTTGCGGTTTATACTGCCTCAGCTCCCGGTAGAGATGCTGTCTGCAGTTTATCTTCACTGCTCATGACTATATGTCACAATCATGGTCATTGTGTAAGTATGGGGAGAGGTTTCAGCTGTATTACACTCTCCCTACATAATATATATAACTTTTTTACCTCTTTGTTTTGACATAGTGTTCATTTATCAAATTTTTTTTAGACATTCTCCTTGCCTCTGCTCCTGATGAATGGATATAATTCCATGAAACGCGTCAAGCTTTTAGATGCTACATCCAGATGTGTATAACATGGATTCTTAATCTATTCTTACCAATGCTTGGACAGTTTTTGCATACGCTAATCATATTGGGTTCTATTTTATATGAGAATATGGATTGATGAATTTTGCATATTACAAGTCGTGTACCAATTCCATGTTTGTTCACTTGTAAATATATGAACTTATTATTATTCATTTTATACTTGCATGTGTGCCATGACCATGAGTATGTGCATTGTTACATTGAATAAATACATTGTTATCATTACATAGTGTCATGTTGCTTTCCTGCTACATGCTTCATTTAAAGTCTCAACCGTTATCTCTTTGCTAGTTTTAAATTTATTGCCAAATCTCTTACTTTGCGATTGTGCAAGTAATAGAACTTCCTTTTGCTGGCAGGAGCAGTGTTGTCAGCCTGTTTTATATGATTCTTTATTTAGTTGTTGAGCTGCCTATCAGGTATGCCAGATTAATCATTTTCTTATAAATATCTTTTGGTTAAGAAAACGAGACAAGAGTCCAAACATATTGAAATGAACATTTTGCCAGAAAATACATTTAAAACTGGTTGTTATGGGCAATGTAACTGCTTTTCCATTAGCTGAATATTTAAATAAATTTTTGTTTTTTACTGTAATTAAAGTGGAAGTAAACCCACTTTTTTAACTTTTACCTACAGGAAAGCCTATAATAAGGCTTACCTGTAGGTAAAAAAAATATCTCCTAAACCTGTACGGTTTAGGAGATATTCCCCTCGGTATGCGCCGCTGACTGCAGCGGCGCATGCGCACAAGGGGGTTCTCTCCGCGAAAATCCGGCAGCGCTCGTCCGGCCGGATTTAAATCTCCCGCGCGCATGCGCGGGAGTGACGATATCGCGGCTCCGGCCACTCACAGCGCCGGAGCCGCGATACCCGGAAGAGACGCCGAGGGAGCATGTCGGCTTCCTCGGCGTGGATCGGGCGAGATGTCGGGGCCTCGTTCTAAGGTAAGTATTTCATAATGAGCTAGTATGCGGTGCATACTAGCTCATTATGCCTTTTGCTTTGCAGGTTTTAAAAAAAAAAAAAAAAAAAATGCGGGTTTACTACCGCTTTAAGTTAACAACACAATAAACAGTATTTCTGCAGGTATTTCATTTACATTAATACACAATGCCCCCTGCTGGAGAAATTTTGAAGTGTTTCATCTTTTTTTTAACACTTTTCGTGTGATTCCAGATATAAGCCCTCACCCTCTGCTGCAGAACTGTATATCAAAGAGGGATTTATTGAAATTTAATTAATATTAAACTGTCTTCTGTCTTTCGGGTCTACCTGTAAACGTAAAAACAATAACTTTTAATAAAGAAAATCTGATTAAATATTAAGCTATGTTGCCTATAGCAATCATGCATTTACAGGTATTATTTTCCATTGCTGATTTGTAAATACATTTTTTCTGATTCATTCTCCATAGTCCTTCTGTATCTATTTGTCCTGTTTACCATTATCATTGAAAGTGAAAGTAAAACAAAATGACACATTTTGAGTTGTCCTCAGAAAATGTAATAGGGTGGAAATCTAGTTTGAATGACCGGGGGCCCCAATGAATTCCCTTCATTTGTTTGGCTATGGGCCAGGAAGTGATGTTAAATCTTCCCAATGAGACACAGATGGCAAAAATAAATCTTACAGGGTTATGACCCTCCCTTACTCTATCCAAAATGTGAAAAAAATGTTTTGCCTATAGTTCTATTTTACCCTAATACTTAGGGCCTCTTTACATCAGATGCAGTGGGATGCATTTTTGACTGCATAGACAGTCTAAAATACAGGTTATCCTATGGACATTGTTCACACTATTGCTGTGCAGTAAAAGAAATGCATGCAAATGCATGTAAATGCACAAAAATGCACTGCTGTGCACATAAAAGCCCAAAGCAGAACGAAGATGAAAGTGACTTCAAAGGAAATGTAAGCTTAGGAAAAATGTGTATGTGTAAAAATTGTACATTAAATGCACATCACTGCGCATGAAAACATGCAGTTTCTGTAATCCCTAAGCCTGATAAAGACCCTGGATACCCAGAATCATATCGTCCAATCTCATTACTACAGGTGGACATGCAAATACTAGCCAAGATCCTAGCCACCCTCCTCAATCAGGTCATTCTATCACTGATCAAATAGGCTTCATGCCAGGGAAAACACTGCTATGAATATTCAACGTCTATTCATGGACATACAGGGGTCCCACCACGAAACTGGATTGAGGGTCGTGGTGGCCTTGGATGCTGCCAAGGCCTTCGATTCAGTGGAATTACCTCTCGAGATTTGGATTTGGCCCCAACTTCATTCGTTGGGTTCAACTCCTGTATCAGTCTCCAAGAGCTAAGGTGTTTGTGAATGGTTGGCTCTCTGAACAATTCCCTCTAGAGAGGGGGACTCAACAAGGCTGCCCCCTTTCCCCCCTGCTATACACATTGGCTGTTGAGCCATTGGCCATCACAATTCGTGCTGACACTAACATCCAAGGTCTAAAGATAGGGAACTTAGAAGAAAAGATAGGAATGTATGCCGATGATACAATCCTTTACCTAGCAGACTCGGGACCCTCTCTTTTTACAGCTCTCCACTCCATAGAAAGTATTGGCAGCCACTCGAGAATTAACTGGTCCAAATCCCAAATCCTGTCAGATCGCTTCACACAGCTGTATATTATACATAGGACATATCTGACACCCTAGAGGATAGCCCGATTCAAACCCACATACAATTCAGGGTGTCGCCTATGCGACCAAACTCTTGGTCATTTTACCACCTCATATGGTCCTGCCCAGTTATTCAAGCATACTGGATGCATGTGATACACTTCCTACATCATCAAATGGGCTCACCCGTCACCCTAGGACCAAAGCTGTGCCTGCTCGGTCTACTGCCAGACTCAGACATTGTAAAATCCCTGGGTACCTTTCTACATTAGACGCCATTCTTGGCAAGAAAGGCAGTAGCTCTCATTTGGATGCAGGCCCTGCCCCCTATGATACAGAGCTGGAAAAAAGAGATCAATGACACTCTCCCATATAAGAAACTGATCTACATGCATAGAGGATGTCACCTTATGTACGAAAAGGTATGGGGCAGATGGTTGATGAATGGCGAAACGTGCACCTGAATTGTTAAACCCCCTCTTTCGTTTTTATCCCTTCTGTCTGTTCTGATACTATATGTCTGAATTCTATTCCCCTAACCCTATAATGATTGTGTACCAGCTCTACTCCCACCAGATATATGGCTTTATGTTATGCAGATAATTCAATGTGTTGATGTATGTACTGTTATTCAAGTCAAAATGGCTTATAATGATACATGTACTGTGCATATACTTTCAATAAAGTTTTTTTTTTTCAATTAAAACATGCAGTTTCTGGTGTGAATGAGTCCTTAAAGTGTATCAGACAAATTGTAGGCTAACCCAGAAGGAGCCGTTGGAAATTGCCTGGGTTAGTTTCCCCAGCAATTCCCAGGGACACGATTACAGCCACTCTTCACCTCAATGACAAGTCTAAGGGTGTTCTTTTTAGTGTTTTTATTTTTGGGGTAACTTAAAAAAGGTTGGGGAATTAAGTGGGATACTTCAAAAAGAACTATGTTAAAGACAGTAAAAGACAAGATCACTCACAGCAATCTATACTTACAACATCTATGCGACACCTTTCTCTTGTGATACCTGACTAGATCTTCAGACCACAGCCCCTCTGTCAGCTCTCTGTAACTTCAGCATCCAGACCCCTCAGCAAGCCCAGCTGAGGCCTCATGACCAGCAAGCACATAGCAGGGCTTCCCAGAGCAGGGTTCCCTAGGCTGGACTTCTTCTCTCCAGGACAAGACCTGGAAACTCTATGTATTTATATAGACTCCCAGCAGCCTTCAGGGCCACCCTCCCTGGGATTGGCCAGGGCAGTTTAAATATTTGTGCTGCTTGTTTGCCTTGCTTCACTCCTGTTTTGTAGAGAGATCCATAGTTCTCCAGAAAGCAGAAGCTGCAATGAAACCTGTAGCAGCTGAAAAGCTCAACAGACCAGAATAGTTGCCACAGTCTCGTTGATTACAGTGAGCAACACTAAATTTGCCTAACAACAAAACAGCAGCTCCACTGGATACAGTGAGCCAGAACTAAATTTACCTAATCCTAGCACCTATCTGGGAGGGCGATACAAATGCATGTTCCGTGTCTAGCTCTTGATGATTTTTTTGACTTGAGTCATACCTGGTAATGCGGCCAGTAAGAACCTGAACCTGACATATGGGGAAAATGCTCACTTGGTAAATTTTTCAGAAAGCCTGCCTGTACATCGTACAGATCTACCCACACTGGTCATACTACTACAGGAGCACCCACTGCCAGTTAGAATAACACCAGTTCCTGCAGAGTGGATTGGCTGCCTGCTTACAGGAAGAGACTTGCACCCACAGAAAGGATGTGGTAGCACAAAGTGGGATAAAGCTGCAGAGATGTGCAGGGGTTTACATGTTAATAAAGGTGAGTTTACCAATGTTTTGTAGCAAGGGAGTGCAACTAAACCTTGTCCTAACAGTGTATCATGGGCGCACTTGCAGTGTGAATGGTCCTGGCTTAACCAGTATCTGTTGACACCAGGCTCAGACTGGGACAAAGAATAGGCCCGGGCATTTTAGACCGAGAAGCCAATAATACTGTGATACAGATCCCCTGTTAGAAAGGGGCTGGGAAAGAGCCCAGAGGCTGCGGAGAGCACAGGTTGGAGTGGAGAGCATGGGAATGGGGCAGAGAGCACTGGGGGGCTGGAGAGCACTGAGGGGGCAGGGAGCCGGGGGGGGGGGGGTCGGAGAGCATTGGTGTGGGTATGAAGAACATGGGAGGTAGAGAGCAGGTGGGAGGAGAGCACTGGGGGGAAAAGAAGGGGGTGGAGAGCAGGGAATATGGAGAGCACAGGGGGGCTGGAGAGCACTGACAGGGGTGGAGAGCACAGGGGGACGGAGGGCACTGGGGGGGCAGGGGGCGGAGAGTGCTGGTTGGGCAGGGAGCACTGGGGGAGCGGACAGCACAAGAGGGAAATGGAAAGCACTGGAAGAGCCAGTAGCACGGGGGGGGGGGGTGATTGGAGAGCACTAGGGGGGTGGAGAGCACTGGGGGGCAGAGAGCAGGGGGGCAGGGGGACGGAGAGCATTGGGGTAGGTATAGAGAGCATGGGGGAGACAGAGAGCAGGGGATTGGAGATCACTAGGGGAGAGAAGGGAGGCTGAGAGCAGGGAGGGTGGAGAGCACTGGGGAGGGGTGGGGGCCAGAAAGCATAGGAGGGAGAGAGCACTAGGGGGGAGCTGGAGAGCACTGGAGGAGCTGGAGAGCACTGGGGGATGGAGAGCATAGGGGCGCCAGAGAGCCCCAGGGGACCAGGGAGCACAGGAGGGGCCAGAGAACACTGGGGGGGGGGGGGGGCTGGAGAGCACTGGGGTTGGAGAGAAGTGTGGGGGGTGCTGGGAGCACTGGGTGGGGCTGGAGAGCAGTGGGGGAGCTGAAGAGCAGTGGGGAGGGGACTGGAGTGCAATGGGGAGGAAGCTGGAGAGAAGTGGGGAGGGAACTGGGGAGCAATGGGGGGGAAGCTGGAGATCAGTGGGAGGGGGAGCTGGAGAGCAGTGGGGGGAGCTGGAGAGCACTGGGGGGGGGGGGGACTGGAGAGCACTGGAGGGCCAGAAAAAGAAGTTGGATAGGAGGAGCAGTGGAGCAGCTGCATATGGAATAAATGGATCTTTCCATATTCCTGCTGCAGCAGCTGGATGCCTGCTTCTCCTCCTCTCCTCCCTGCAAGCATTCAGCAGCTGCAGAAGGAATATGAAAAGATCAGTTCTTCTATATATGCAGCTGCCCTGTAGCTACTCCTAGCCAGTCACACAGGGGGGCTGCATGGGCACTTACTTTCTCTCCAATCCAGCAAGCATCAGACAATCTATTGCAGCTCCTGCAGGGATCTATTGCAGTTCCTTCCCCTTCATGGTCAAGGGGCACCTGGGTAGTTTCCGGCACCCAGCCCGACTTCTAAACTGAATAACCCCGGTTTGCCCTGTGGCCAGTTCAGACCTGGTTGATAAACCTGCTTCAGGCCTTATACCATCAGATGACGCTTTGTCCCTTGGGAGCATGTTTCATTTCTAGGAGATGTCCCCATGAAGAGGTTATCAGAAGGATGACACCACATCAAAATGAAGTTTAACAGTTTACTGAATCAATAGAAGCAAATGGATTTACATATTAAACCATGCCTTGAAGCTCCTGGCACTCAGCTTAAGTGGCAAACTGTCCAACATAGTTCAAAGAGATATGGCATGGAACAAATGCTAAGATACCAGTTACCAATAAGAGGGGTGTGCAAGAGTCTAGCATCCCATACCAGTAGTTTCAGAAAATGCATACAGTGCTCACGCTGTTTCTTGATTCTCCACTAAGGGTAAGCTAAATGTTGGTCTGATGTGGTCCACTGCCAGAGAAAACCAATAATCACTCTCCTTGTAAAAAATTATCTCAGGAAGTTCTCTGTCTTCCTAATATATCTTTACCTAAGATAATATATCTTTACCTTTTCCTAGCAAGGGCAGGGCTGGCACTGAACTCTACTACTGTGTTTCCCCGAAAATAAGCCGAACCCCGAAAATAAGCCCTTGCAAAGGTGCACCTTGCAGAACGATTACACCCTTTGTAACTGCATCATTCAAAATACTTTATTTACAGACTCACCTGAGGTATTTTCCTCTCCTCCTGGCTGACGTTTGTGGCCCCTCCTTTTTCAGTACATGGAGCGGGTTGACGTCAGCAGGGATCTTGAAGCGGAGAAGAGCAGCTCAGGTAGATCATGTGATGCCCAGGGGAGCTGTAAAAAAAAGCTATACAAAGGTATTTCCCAAAAAACAATTACAAAGGGAGACACACTGCACTCCATACCGGCACAATTTCTACAAAATGGATTACATAATTCTATAAGGATTTTAAGATGTTTTTATGTCAAAATATTGACTCCTGACCTGACAGGGGAGGGGGGGGGGGTGAAGACAGGGGACACAGGAGAGGGATAAATGACACAGCACAAGCACTATGCAATCTATCATGCTTTAGGATTATATTTAATTTTTTTAGGGATAAAACCACTTTAAGATCATTGTACATACCGTAAATAAATAAGGCATCCCCTGAAAATAAGCCCTAGTGTGTTTTTGGTGGCCAAAATTAATATAAGGCCCAGGCTCATTTTTTGGGAAACACGGTAACACCCGAGACTTCCCAGACTACCAGTTAATGGGACATCTAGTGGCTTAAATGAGAATTGCAATGGGCCACCTTCTGTGTCCTATTCTACACTAAGATCCCTGTCACACTGGAGGTGTTTTTCAGTCGCTTTAGCGATGAAAATAGCGAATGTAAAGCACCTGAAAAATGCCTCATCTGCAATCCCAGTGTGAGAGCCAGAGTGCTTTCACAATGGGACGCTGTGCTGGCAGGACGTTAGGTAAGCAGTGTCTGCCCACTGAAATCAATGGACAGCACCACCAAAGTGCCTGAAAAGTGCCTTGGCAGCAGCACATTGCGGGTGTTTTTAACCCTTTATTCAGCCGTTAGCGTGGGTTAAAAGCGCCCTGCAAGTAGCCTCCAAAACAACAGTAAAACTAGCGGCGATTTACTGCCGACGCCCCCGCGCTTTTAAGTGAATGTGAAAGCCCTTGTACACACGGTCGGAGAATCCGTCGGAATGTGTCCTATCGGACCGTGTTGTCGGATAATCCGACTGTGTGTGGTATGCATCGGACTGATTCCGTCGGAATATCCGTCGGACCCAATTTTCCAACATGTTGGAAATATTTCCCGACCAACTGGTTCGATCGGACATACTCCGATCATGTGTAGAGAATTTTGATCGGACCAAGTGCCACGCATGCTCAGATCAAATTCCTACATCAAAGCTATTGGCTACTACCCTGAACGTAGTCCCATCGTAACGAAATTACGTCATCACGTTCTGAATGATCGGATTTTTCGACAACTTAGTCCGACCGTGTGTATGCAACAGTTTCAGACAAGATCCGACGGACAAAATCCGACGGACAAAATCCGATGGATTTGGTTGTCGAAATCTCCGACCATGTGTACAGGGGCTAAGAATGTATGTAGAAGAAAATGACAGCATTTTACTAATATATTCTGGTATTTTTCTACTGAGGGTTTACTTATACTTTAACAATAACACTTTATAAAAAAAATGCTGCTTTTTTTAGCACCAAAAAGGGTACAATACAATTATGAAAGTACAATATACATGAGCATGTACAAAGGTATTATAAGGCTGAATCATATCAGATGTAATGCACAAAATTATGAAAATCAATAAAATTGGTCCAAAAGATGTCCAACAATATATACCAAGCTCTGTAAAGGTGAAACAATTCAAGGATAAACAAAAGAAGTAGTGGTGGGTAAGGGACTGAACTGTCAAGCTATTAAATGTCTGGTGTCATATGATCACATGTGCAGAACCATGGCAACAGCAGGCTAGTATGGCAGCTTCATTGGCTGTAAATGATAAGAGGGCTCAATTCCCAAATGTGCCTCATTTAGAGGAACTGTCCTTGTTTAGAAACCAAATATCTTTGGCTTCTTTCCTTTTCATCTGTCTTGATATGCACACAGGCTCTAATATTGACCTCTAAAAATATCAGATATGTGATGCTAGCAAGAATACCAACAGATTCACAGAATTTATCCTGTACACAAGTCGGTAAAAGTGTATACTTGACTTTTGTCTAAACTGACCATGGCAAGTCCCTGTCTAAGCCATTGTACACACGGTCGGAAATTCCGATGGAAAATATCCGATCGGACCATGTTGTCGGATAATCCGACCGTGTGTGGGCTCCATCTGACTTTTTCCGTCGGAATGTCCGACCAACAAAGTTTGAGAGCTGGATATAAAATTTTCTGACAACATGATCCGATCGGACTTTGTCCGATCGTTTGTAGAGAATTCAGATTGCACAAAATGGCACGCATGCTCAGATAAAATTACGAGACCATTAGCCTGAACGAAACTAGCCTTACGAGACTATTAGCCTGAACGTAGTCCCGTCGTAACGAACGAACGTCATCATGCTCTGAATGATCGGATTTTCCGACAACTTTGTCCAACCGTGTGTATGCAACACCAGTTTCGGACAAAATCCATCTGAAAAAATCAGACGGATTTTGTTGTGGGAATGTCCGACCGTGTGTACAAGGGCTAAGAAGTAGAGGTATATTTTAATGCTGGCAGAGTATGAATTCAGGCCCCATTACCCCTGGCTTTCAGAGACAATCCTGCACTGGTTACTCAGCTTTGGTTTTAAATGAGGTAATAAAGTAGCCAAGACCAGATCCAGTTTTATTCCACGAGGGCATGAATATGAAGCAGTGTGACATTCATTTCCTATATAGGCTGTGTGGCGATACACAGTTGCCATGGCAACAAAGCAGGCATTGTTCCTCTCCCATAGATGAGGAGTCTCTGTGCAGACCCAGTGCACTACACCGTATTGAAAAGTGAGAAAGAATTCTACGGAACCGTTCACTTTCCACAATGCAAGATTAATAAGCATTAATTCATTATGGATGTGTTCCAGCAGATACCCTTTGATAATAACCAAAGAAAACATTTTTTAATGTTAATGAAGGCTTCCCTCTCTGTAATTTTCTTCCTTTTCCTGAAATACTAAGAACACAATCTATTTAAAGGACTGCTACATGTCTGTCTATTTTACTGTTTTTCAGATCACAGAAAAACTACAATTTATACAGCATGAAATATAAAAACGGCGCTACAAAGAAATAATGTGCATTTATGCAAACAAAATTGGTATATTTTATATTGTTATTTTATTTTACGTATGTTCTTTTTTTCTGAAAGGTATTATTTGCACCTCTGCCAACTATTTTAAATAACAAAAGATCAAACAGAATCAATAAACTGCAAATACTAGATAGAAAATACTAATATTAGTAAGCAGATTGAGCCTACTTTAATGCCAAACTTCAAAAATTTAAAAATAAAGAATCTATCAGATTAAATATTTAAAAAACATATTTTGCTGCATTACTCATCTCTTCTTTAGCATTGTCCACCACAGACACACTGCATACCTCCCAACTTTTTGAGATGAGAATGAGGGACACCTATCAGCAAAAGTATGCAGGCATAGGACACACCCCCTACCACGCCCCCTTAAAGGAGAATTGTACAAAAAAATAAGACTGGGTAAACCCACAAGTGTTTTTTTTTACCACTACTATTGCTTGGCTTTGGGAATTTACAAATGCAGCAATTTAGAAATTGGATTAATGATTTAGCACTGGAAAACACTTTTTTAGAGATAAAAAGTGCATTTTATATACATCTATATAGATCAGACCAAAATGAGGGACAAATGAGGAGGAATGAGGGACAGAGGGACATTGCTCCAAATCAGGGACAGTCCCTCGAAATCAGGAACAGTTGGGATCTATGATACTGATCTGTGATACAAAGCTGGTTTCCTGTCCAGCCTCATCTGTCCCACTTTCTATGAGCCCAGGCAATAATGGACACACCCCTGGGGGGGGGGGGGGGGCTATCATTATGCCAGCCTGGGTTTTACAGTGCTCCTGAACAGAATGGTGTTCACTTGTCATCATGTGAGCTTTGCTTCTCACAGCTACCACCAGAGGAGAAGACGAAGGACCTATAACGACACTGATCAGGCCTGAGGGCTGCAGGAAAAAAAGGATTTTTTTAAAATATTGGGGGATTTAGAAGGATTAGGGAGAGTGGAGGTAGTTGTTAGAAAAATCTGGAATTTGGGTTTATTTTGATACTGTGTTAAAAGGTGAATCCCCTTGACAAGAACGCTGCACTTAAGTTACCAGATATACACCCCCGCTATGGTCATTATGGGGATTTTCTGTTGGATTTTCTTATTTATTGTACAGGGAGAGTAGGATTCGGAAGATGGGAAAACAAAATTCTAGAAGGACATCCACTCTTTTATTCCCATAAAAGGAAAATATCTTATAGACCCTATATCTGGGAAATGAATAAATTTTTTGCAAAGCCAAATCACTAGCTATACTAAAATAGAATAGTGACAGCAGAAAGAAAGACCAATTGGTTCATCAAGTCCTCTCCATTGTTTTTTTTACTTTTTTTGTCTGAATATAGATCTATGTTTGTCCCAAGCATGTTTGACTCTACTTACTGTTGATGGACTCACTACATCTTTTGGAAGTCTGTTCCTAACAAGCAACTACCCTTTCAATAAAATAAAACTTTCTAAAGGTTAGTTTTGAACTTTCCTCCTGCTAGTTTGAGGTAATGTTCTTGATCTTAAACAAACTACTTACCTAAACCTTATTTACACCTTTGATGTATTTAAAGGTTTCAGTCATGTCTCTTCTTAACCTACCTTCCTCAAGATTTTATATATTAAATTGCTGAAGACTCTGCTGATATATTTTATCCTTCAGACCATTCACCATTTTTGTTGCCCATCTCTGGACTCGTTCTATCTTCTAGAACTGGACACCGTATTCTAAATGAGGTCTCAAGATCTAAATAGAGGAATCAGGACCTCCTTCCTCCTGCTGGTGACTCTTCTAGAACAGAAAATTCTATTTGTTCTTCCCACTGCCAGGCCAAACTGTTTGCTCATTTTGAAATAAGTGCTCCCAAATCTTTTTCCTCTGTAATTCTGGTCAATGCTGTACCCCCCAATATTGTACTTTGAACTTGTAGTTGGGTGGTCGCCTACTGATGCAAAGGCACTGAATATAACTAAATATAGCGCTGGCTCCTGACGAGCAGGCGCTATGGTTTTTTCAAAGTTAAACTTTCCTTAAACAACCGTTTGGTTTTGGGGCTAATTCTCTAAATTTGTGGTTTCAGTGCCAGCCCAGCTGGGTTGCACTGGGTTCTCCTTGACCGCAGGTGTCGCTGTCACCACTGGCAAGAGTGAGAACGCAGTATAGCTGGGTGTATTGATTGCCACTGTTCTTTCGGAACCAGCCCAGTGGGAGTGTTCTCCTGCTGTGCATTCTGGGAGGTTTTATTTAAGGTACGGACGTCACATGCTTCGGGGTTCTGTTCTGTCTGTTCCAGAGATATTTTCTGTCTCTTTGGTTCTGGTCCTCCTGACCAGCCCCATGGCCCTCTTGGCCTGGGGTGCGGAACCATGCATCTTGGGGCTGGCTGGCCCGAGGCAACGCAACTGCAGGGACATGCCTGAATGGATTTCAGGGGCCAATTGATCCAAAGGTGGTCCGGTGCCGTCTCATCCAAGGGAGAGGCCCAGCAACTGGTGAAACCCCAGGGGGGGACTCTTCAGGAGAAGGCCGTGCGCAAGGCTGGCTTCTCTGAAGGAGCCTGGAGGCTTAGTTGAAGGACACTACATGGATCTACACTCATACGGTATTGCCGGATCGGCTGAGAAATACTGGTACCATATGATAGCTCTTTAAATTTGTCTATGTCCCTCAGTAATGCTCAAGTCTGTGGCAGAGACTTTCTCAAATATCCTACACTCAAGTCTGTGACAGAGACTTTGTCAAATATTCTACACTCAAGTCTGTGGCAGAGACTTTGCTTAACATCCTACCAGCTGCTAGGCCTAGTGAGAGGAGGTCTATCCGGGAGTTGTGAAATCCAGTTGTGAAACGGTTACTATTCTCTGGATTTTTCCTATAAGAGACTTTCCATTTTTGCAGTCTAAGGTGCCTGAACTTAATCCTAACCCTCTACCCTTATCTAAAGTTTCTGGTTCAAATAAATAACCCAAAAGAAGATTCAGTGTCAGTTTCCACATTTCTATGGGCCATCTACCACGGGAACACCTAGACGGAGAAGAGGTCAAGAAGGCAACAATAAGCCCAATAAAACCAGCAGCTCCTTTGGGGGTCAGTGCTACATAAATATAACTAAATTCCAAGTAGAGAGGGTACGAGCACAGGACATCCAAAACTAGAAAACAAAAGTTTCTGTGATCGTAGCTTCTGATTTTAAAGCACTTGTTAAACCAGTTGTCAGCACCCTGGGTAGAAGCCACCATACTACAGTTAGGCCCAAGCTCCACATCCAAGCTTTCTGGCCCCTCAAGACATCTAGAGGTCCTCCATGGCTCCTCAGTCCCCAGACTCCACAGGATATGTCCCAATTTTAGGCCTCTGTGAAGGTATATGGTCAACCTCTCAGGCTGCAGGCCTAAGAGGATTCAGCAGCAAATACTCCCCTCTCATAGGCAGGAGACCCAGGAGAAACCAAACTGACTTCCCAAGGTCACACTGTGAAGTTTTATATCTTCTCCCAGTATGCACCAGTGGCAAGGAAACTCCTACTGGTTGGCCAGAAAGAGATAAATATACTCTGGTTAGTGCAGCTCTCATACTATTGTCAGAGGCAGCAATGCCACCTACTGGCTGCAGGAAGACACACACAGTAACCAGGGCCCAGGAGAAACCCAGATAAGCTGACTGCAGCTTAGCACCACTTACTTTATATAGACACTCCTGCTTAGGGCGAGGTGGCTACATGTCTTTTCACTGTTTCAGTATGCTAGCCAAAAGCTGTTACAGGTGTAGCTCACCCCCTTAAGAGTCGAAAATGAACTCGGATCCCCCACTCTGCACAGCCAGGCACACTGAATTGCAGAAACAGAGAACGATCTGTGAGTTTGTTTCTTTTTTATTTTTGTTTTATTGAGGGATATAACTTTGATAGGGATGGAAGATCATGGGATGGCCATTTGACTTCAAACAGACTTCAGGGACAACTTTGTCTATATAGAGTCTCTATATACATCTCCTCTTTGTGCCCCAGCACACACTTGCTTACAGAACCCAGCTATGTCACCCTGTTGTAATTTTGTAGCAAAGGCCCATTACAAGCAGGGACTCCCAGTCCCTATACTTGAAGAACAGGTAGGGTGACACAGCTCACACCTTCTTTGACCTTCTCCTACTGTCCTCTCTCCATGCTCCCCTGCCTCCAGTAAGGGTTTCCTCCATAGAGGGTTGTAGGGGAATCTTCCAGCACCCGAGCCACAGCCCCGAGGTCACCCCCCCCCCCCCAGACTAGGGGGCACCCTCAAGGGCCACTGACAGCCTCCTCAGCACTCCATCTTCCACCCAACTGCCCCTGATGGCATGACTCATACCTATTTAAGAGGAGGCCTGCCCCCTGCCAGCCCTTTACTGGGGATTGGCTGAGGTGCTCATAAATATTCCTAACACCCCTCCCAGCTTCCACCCACTATGTCTAGAACATTCTCCAATGTTTCAGAGTACAGGGGGAGGCACCAGAAGAGCTGTCAGGATAAGTCATCCAGTCCCAGAGTCACTAATCCTTCACCCAGATTCACAACCCAGGCCTGACTCTCAGCCAAGCCAATTTACCTACACTAACAAATAGCACACTATCTAGAGGGTGCTACACAGATAAGCACTCCTCCTTGGCTAAAATCAGGCATTTAATAAAAGGGGCAATCTTGTGTTGCAGCAAGTCACTTCTTGTGAATCCTAATTTCTTTTTTTAATTGACAAGGGTGCAAAAATTACTTATGTTTGAATTTCTACATGTAGGAAGTACAATCATTGTATTCCTCTAATTCTGTGCATGGGCCTTAATGCAGTCAGTTGTTAAAGGCATGCAGTAAGAATTTAAACCAAACTGAACTTTCAATATAAAGTGTAAGCAAAGCCTACATTTTCTTGTTATTAATTTCTGATAGTGGATGTCATGACCTTTTCAGAGAGACCTCCACACCGAGCACATCAGTCTTTCTCTGCAGCATGCTGGCGGGGGACAGGCTTTGCTATTGTGGCTGCTTTCTAAAGGATACAAAATGTAAGAATGTGTACCCCTTTTGTTTTGATGTACTTGGAATGTATTTAGCTAATTTAAAGTGTATGTAAAGCCCAAATGGTATTTTAGTGTGAACCAGCTCTTAAAGTCACGTACATACAGGCATAGTTCCTACATTAGCCATACAACATTTAACCTGATATCTTTCAGCCCAAAAATCATTACTAGCTCTGCACAAACTGATTACCAGCAAAAGATACCCAAAACAACCTTTTCCTAAAGATAATTGGCCTATGTATGCACATGTATGCACCCTTGCTATGCAAACTGTTAAAATTTGGTGGCTATTATTATTAATATACAGGATTTATATAGTGCCAACAGATTGAGCAGCACTTACAATGTTAGGGCAGACAGTACCCAATACAGTTCAATACAGGAGGAATCAGAGGGCCCTGCTCCTTAGAGCTTACAATCTAGGAGGGAGGGTCTAGTGATACAAAAATGTAAAAAACTGTGGGGGATGATCTAGTGAAGAGAATGAAAGTACAGTTGTTACATGGAGGCAGGATAGGCTTCTCTAAAGATTTTTTTTTCAGAGATTGCCTAAAAGTGGATAGATTTGGAGATAGTTTGACAGATTGGGGTAGGGAATTCCAGAGGATGGGAGAGGCTTGGGCTAAATCCTGGAGGCAAGTATGGGAGGAGGTGATGAGGGAGCTAGAGAACAGGAGGTCTTGGGAGGAACAAAGTGGACGATTAGGTTGGTATTTTGAGACTGGGCTAGTCATGTAGCTGTGGCTATAAAACAACAACATTTAATCTGATTATGTACTCAAGAAATCAATGAATGAATTATCAATTATTCATCTTTTGGCTTACTATTTTTCATTACAGCTATTAATATAGTGCTGTCAATTTATGCAGCACTTTATATACAGTATTTTGTACATTCATATCAGTCCCTGCCCTCAAGGGTCTTACAATCTAAAGTCCATATCTCACATGCTGGGGCCAATTTACACAAGAACAAATTAACCCACTGGCATGTCTTTGGATGAAATCCACATATGCAAAGTCAATGTGTCATGGTTGGGATTCAAACCCATTACCTCAAAACTCAAAATCAGGGGTGCCAATCATTAAGACATTGGGGGTTATTTACAAAAGGCAAATCCACTTTGCACTACAAGTGCAAAGTGCACTTGAAATTGCACTGAAAGTGCACTTGGAAGTGCAGTCGCTCTAGATCCGAAGGGGAAATGCAAGGAAAATAAAAAACAGCATTTTAGCTTGCACATGATTGGATGATCAAATCAGCAGAGCTTCCCCTCAGTTCAGATTTACCCCTCAGATTTACAGCAACTGCACTTCCAAGTGCACTTTCAGTGCAATTTCAAGTGCACTTTGCACTTGTAGTTTGCACTTGTAGTGCAAAGTGGATTTTCCTTTCGTAAATAACCCCTACTGTGTTGCCTCATATGTCAATGCTGTATTTTGCTCATTGCCTTAGCTTACGTATCCTGCAGTGTTATTATCATTTTAGAATGGTACAGGTCTCAGTAATAGATAATCATTTTTGATTGGGTGCAAAGAAGATGAGACTCTCTAACGAGTGTGTTATGAAGGCCCATTATAACATTTAGAGTTACTTCTCCACTAGGGTATGTGGTTGCTTTCCCTTCTCTGACATTTGTAAACCATCAGTTACTAAGCAACCCCTTGGCGTTGTGGATGGCTGCTTGGCATCCCAGGAAGAAGGTCTGTACTTAAGATTGAAGTGCTCGCTAAGCTGCAACGCTGCCCTTTGTTACTGTGTAGGTCTCAATCTGAAGGAAGTAAATGCCCTTACTCCTTAATAATCCCCACTGAACTCTTTTGTACAATTTGACACAGAACTGTTTAAATACACTTGAGTCTCTTCAAAAGAAAAAAATATGTGTTTTCAGGAATAATATCCCTGGTGATTTACAGACCAGTGTAACCCAGGATGAATTTGCTAATCTTTCTAGGAATAATGCAGATGGATTATCTGGTTAGAAAGCAATTGAATGGTGGTTGTATAGCTCAGGCTGGGATCAAAGATCTTGAGCAAACAGACAATCCCTGCCCTCTGGGGTAAGTGGGGTTACAGCAATAACATGGAAACGCCAGCAAGGAAGTCTCATAGCTACACAAACAGAGCAGCTTAGTTCCAGCTCTAGGCTATAAACCATTGTAAAATCTATTCTAACACGATCAGGCCAGAAAGCTTCATACTGACAGTGGTAACAAGTCTAGCATAGCAAACAGAGATAGAGATAGCTATATTGTCGTTCCTCAAAATATGTTAGTTACAGGCATTTATATAACACCAACAATTCACACATCACTTTACAATATGTACATTTGCATCAGTCTCTGCCCTCAAGAAGAGTACAAACCAAACGCCCTATCTCATATATTAGGGCCAATTAAACTATTAAACTAACATCACGCCTTTGGAGAGAGGGAAAAACCCACGCAAGCAAAAGGAGAGCATGCAAAAAAATTTGCAGGTAACATCCTGGTTGGGATTCAGTCTAAGGACCCAATGCTAACGGCAGAAGTGCTAACCACTAAGACAGTGTGCAGCTTTGTTTTTTTAACAAACTTACTAATAAGATCTAAACTTATGGAATTCAACGGTCATTCGCAAGTCTGATTGTCTACAAGGGGAACATAACAACATCATTGATATGGGGTCAGTTCACTAAGAATTGTGCAGTATATAATTACTGCCATAATGTTTCGATAATGTGGTATTTACCACATATTTTCATGTGGTAATTTATCACATTGAGCTGGCCGCTAAGGATTGGGCCAGGGAGCCAGCCGACGCATCATTAGCAATAGATGACTCATCAGCTGTCAGCTGGTTCCCTGCTGACAGCTGAATGTAAAGAAAACATGCTAGCAATTAAAAATTATGAAAAAAAAACAATGTGGGGTCCCCCCCAATGCATTCCAGGCCCTTTGTGTCTGGTATGGATTTTAAGGGAACATTACCAAAAAAAAAAAAAAAAAGGCATGAGGCCACCCCCCCCCAAGATCCATACCAGACCCTTATCCAAACATGCAGCCCGGCAGGTCAGGAAACAAATGAGCAAGCACTCCCCTCCTGAACTGTACCAGGCCACATGCCCTCAACATGGGGGTGAAGCTCAGCTCCCCACCCCAAAGCACCTTGTCCCCATTTTGATGGGTACAAGGGCCTCTTCCCCACAACCCTGGCCGATGGTTGTTGGGCTCTGTGGGCAGAGGGCCCATCAAAATCTGGCCCCTGTCCCAAAGCACTCCCTCATGTTGAGGTTCAGGAGGGGGGGGGGGGTGCTCGCTGGTTCCTTTCCATTTTTTGACCTGTCAGGCTGCATGCTCAGATAAGGGTCTGGTATGGATTGTGGGGGGGGGGGGGGGGGGGCATGCGTTTTTCTTTTTTGTAATTTTGGCATCGGGTTCCTCTTAAAATCCATACCAGAATCAAAGCCCTGATAGGCATGGGGTGGGGGGACCGCACGCTGTTTATGACACAATAGCGCACGTGATATCGCCAGCAAAACCGCAAGCAAAAAAGAGCTTACCACATGCTTTTTATGCAATATTTACCGGCACATTTTTAATTTAGTGTTAAATACTGCACAGTTGTTATTTTCTTCTTCTTTTTTGTGAATTTCATTTTTTGTATTGCATGCAAAAATTGCATGCATGATCGTGTTATCGCATGCGGTAACCGTTAGTTTTTAGTAGATTGTGATTATCCTATTGCACGCCTTAAACAATTCAATGCACTTCCCATCCAAACAAACTTTATAGCTCATTAGAGTGATTGCTGAGTGACAGATTATCAGTCTTTAATTAGAACAAAGCTAATGAAAGATTGGTTTTAAAAACACACAGATTTAATTGTTGTTTAATTGGAATGAAGATGTAAACATGACTTTTTAATGAAAGAACAAGTCAGAAATATGACACATTTCTTTTTCACTCATATTTATAGAACCAGTCACAACAATTTGGCTGGGTTGGAGAAGCAGGTGGTGCTGCAGGAAGAGTTTCAGGGTTAACCTGGCAATGCTTAAAAAAATAGAAATTTTCGGTTTTTATTTTAGAATTAAGTGTTTGAGTCATCTAATGACAGCTCATCTGATTTTTCTTCTGTCAATGAGCCTTTTTCATACAGACTTCTGTAGGATGCCTCGGGAATACACAGTCCTTAACAAGGGAACACTGTCTGTTGTTATCTAGGTAGGCCTAGTTCTTCCAAATAATACTGCTCATTATTAACTTTACAACCCTGCATCCTGTCTTACCTTGATATTGTCTGAACACACCCTGACCTGACCACACCCTGACTTGACCTCTGCAATATTCCTGACTTTGTCTTTGTCTCCATCCTGGTTCCTTGATTCAGTTTCTTAAGCCGCGTACACACATAGCCGTCTGTCCGACGTACTTAGTCTGGCGGACTTCCCGCCAGACTGTCCGTCGGACTTTCCGAACGGGCTACTTGCCCACACACGGCACTTTTTCAGCGGACTAATACAGCGGACTAAGTCCGCCGTACTATCCGCCCTACTTTTGAAATGAACGGACTCGCCCACACACGCCGAGGAAAGTCCGCTCATTTCGAGTGGGTCTCCAGGTAGGCGGGGCCCGCGAAGGAGACGTCGCTGGCCCCGCCGCCTGGTATGGACTTAAAGGGGAACCCCAACGCCGAAAAAAATCGGCGTGGGGGTCCCCCCAAAGTCCACAACAGACCCTTGTCCGAGCATGCTAACCGGCCGGCCAGGAAAGGAGGGGCGAGCGAGCGCCCCCCCCTCCTGAGCCGTACCAGGCCGCGTGCCCTCAACATGGGGGGTGCCTTGGGGAAGGGGGGGCCGCGCGGCCCCTCCACCCCAAAGCACCTTGTCCCCATGTTGATGAGGACAAGGGCCTCTTCCCGACAACCCTGGCCGTTGGTTGTCGGGGTCTGCGGGCGGGGGGCTTATCGGAATCCGGGAGCCCCCTTTAATAAGGGGGCCCCCGGATACCGGCCCCCCACCCTATGTGAATGAGTATGGGGTACAATGTACCCCTACCCATTCACCTGTAAAATAAAAACACAAATACAAAATACAAAAAAAAACACAACACACAAGATAAAATAATTTATTGCACAGCTCCGGGGGTCTTCCGTCTTCGGGGGTCTTCTCGCCGGACTCCTCCGCTATCTTCTTGTAGCTCTTTTACTAGCGGAGGAGCCCGGCATTCTTCTTCGTCGCCGCGGCCTCTTCTTCCGACTTCGGGGGTCTTGTCCCCCTCTTCGGTTCTTCTGCGGGCCACCGCGCCTTCTTGTAGCTCTTTTACAGGCGGTGGCCCGGTCTTCTGTCGCCGCCGAAGCCGCCGCCACCTTCCGTTCTTCTTCTTCTTCTCCTGGAGATGTTGACTCAACGTTCTCTCCGGCCGCAATGCCAGGGACGCGCTGCGCTGCGACTTATATAGGGACAAGGGGCGGTGTCACATGGGTTGATGTCACATGGGTTGGTCACATGGGTTGATGTCACATGGCGACAGTCCCAGCATCCTCCGGGACTGTGACATCGTAAGGGGGCGGGGTCACCATGTGACACCAACCCATGTGACATCAACCCATGTGACACCGCCCCTTGTCCCTATATAAGTCGCAGCGCAGAGCGTCCCTGGCATTGCGGCCGGAGAGAACGTCGAGTCAATATCTCCAGGAGAAGAAGAAGAAGAAGAAGAAGAAGAACGGAAGGTGGCGGCGGCTTCGGCGGCGACAGAAGACCGGGCCACCGCCTGTAAAAGAGCTACAAGAAGGCGCGGTGGCCCGCAGAAGAACCGAAGAGGGGGACAAGACCCCCGAAGTCGGAAGAAGAGGCCACGGCGACGAAGAAGAATGCCGGGCTCCTCCGCTAGTAAAAGAGCTACAAGAAGATAGCGGAGGAGTCCGGCGAGAAGACCCCCGAAGACGGAAGACCCCCGGAGCTGTGCAATAAATTATTTTATCTTGTGTACAAAAACAAAAAACTGCGCCAACCCTACAGTAAAAAATGTCAGAAAGTAATAACAAAATAAATAGGCATTGACCTTAAATGGTTATAACAATGGAAAAACACCTTAAGTGCATAAAGAACACAGCAATGTGTAAAGTGAAAAAAACATAAATAAAAGTCCATTCAAGGGAAGTTCCTATGTGGATCCAAATAAGCGTTTGTGACACCACGGTGATTAGAAACGATCCAAAAGCTCATAAAAGTGCCCGTCACCGTACAATGAATGTGCTTACCAGAAAATAAGCAATTTGGGCGTTTGTATATAATCGATGGGTCCCATCAAAAGATATCCTCCTTTTTAGTGGGTCAAATCTCCATCTCCCAATAATGCCCTCCAGATATTAATATGCTTCGTGGAGCTCAGTAATTCCGAAAAAGAAAGGGGCTTCTACCTGTGACTGCGGGACGGTCCGCCTAATGCCTAGGCATTAGGCGGACCGTCCCGCAGTCACAGGTAGAAGCCCCTTTCTTTTTCGGAATTACTGAGCTCCACGAAGCATATTAATATCTGGAGGGCATTATTGGGAGATGGAGATTTGACCCACTAAAAAGGAGGATATCTTTTGATGGGACCCATCGATTATATACAAACGCCCAAATTGCTTATTTTCTGGTAAGCACATTCATTGTACGGTGACGGGCACTTTTATGAGCTTTTGGATCGTTTCTAATCACCGTGGTGTCACAAACGCTTATTTGGATCCACATAGGAACTTCCCTTGAATGGACTTTTATTTATGTTTTTTTCACTTTACACATTGCTGTGTTCTTTATGCACTTAAGGTGTTTTTCCATTGTTATAACCATTTAAGGTCAATGCCTATTTATTTTGTTATTACTTTCTGACATTTTTTACTGTAGGGTTGGCGCAGTTTTTTGTTTTTGTATATTTGTTTGGTGTTGTATCACATCTATTGCTGCTGCCTGTTTCACATTTAGTATATTTGTTTTCGTGTTTTTTTCCTAGCGCGGAATAATTTTTTCCATTTTATCTTGTGTGTTGTGTTTTTTTTTTGTACTTTATTTTACAGGTGAATGGGTAGGGATACATTGTACCCCATACTCATTCACATAGGGTGGGGGGCCGGTATCCGGGGGCCCCCTTATTAAAGGGGGCTCCCGGATTCCAAAAAGCCCCCCGCCCGCAGACCCCGACAACCAAAGGCCAGGGTTGTCAGGAAGAGGCCCTTGTCCTCATCAACATGGGGACAAGGTGCTTTGGGGTGGAGGGGCCGCGCAGCCCTCCCTTCCCCAAGTCACCCCCCATGTTGAGGGCACACGGCCTGGTACGGCTCAGGAGGGGGGGAGGCGCTCGCTCGCCCCTCCTTTCCTGGCCGGCCGGGTAGCGTACTCGGACAAGGGTCTGTTGTGGACTTTGGGGGTACCCCCACGCCGATTTTTTTTGGCGTTGGGGTTCCCCTTTAAGTCCATACCAGGCGGCGGGGCCAGCGACGTCTCCTTCGCGGGCCCCGCCTACCTGGAGACCCGCTCGAAATTAGCTGACTTTTCTCCGGGCGGGAAAAGTCAGTTCATTTCAAAAGTACGGCAGACTGGCACACACACGGCCGGATTGTCCGCCGAAATGCGAGTCCGGCAGGAAGATTGGAGTGTAAAACTTCATTCTAAGTCCGCCGTACTTTCAGGTCAAAAAAGTATGCCGGAGGCTACACACGGGGGGATTGTTTGGCGGACTTGAGTTTGCCGGACTTTTCCACCCGCTTGTTTGATCGTGTGTACGCGGCATTATACTGACCCCAACTATGATTCCAGCTTGGGTTAGCTGACTGCCATCTATGTGGCAATGTCAAGCTTTATGCCCCAAAACTTGTCTGCAACAAAACAGCCTTACCATCGGCTTTAGAAAAAAACAGACATTTCTGGAGACAGTATGTCTTGGCAAGAGTTCAATGCTTCCTCCCTAATCCAACTCTGGCTTGATGAATCAGGCTTTAAGATGAGAGATTCTTATTTTCAGGTTGGGTTTACACTGTCTTCGAATGCGACTCATGGCAGGGGTCCAGTGCTTCCCTGTTCTCGGTTTTAGGGACGAATCAGGCCTGAATTTTTACCTGAATTTCAGACCTGAAAGGCAGCCAAAGAAACACCTGACCCCTGTGCAATCCACTCAGCAGCCGCCACTGAGATGTGTAAACCGGCTCTATTGAGAACCAGTCACAATCTCCTGTCATGCGAATTGGATGCGGGGAAAGCCTCATCCAATTTGCATAAGTGTGAACCCACCCTCAGACAACACACATCATCCTCTCCAAAGCTGCACTGCAAATTATAGTTGGAGAATTAAAGATGGAACTTGATTGTTTGCTATCAGTTGTCTCAGTTTGTAAGAAGTTTGAAATGCATGTAGTTAGTTTCTAGCAGAAAGGGTTAAAGGGGTTGTAAAGGGAAATTTTTTTTCTTTTTTTTAAATAACAAACATGTTATACTTACTGTGCAGCTCATTTTGCACAGAGTGGCCCCGAACCTGGTCTTCTGGGGTCCTTCGGCTGCTGTCTCAACTTCCACCCGCACAGAATGCATTAAGGTGAAAAACTTTTACCTTTACAACCCCTTTAAGCATTTTCAGCTTAGTTCCCGGGCTTTTTGATTTTGGCAGGCCCAGATATATAAAGTGGAGGACCACTGAGATCAGTGAGCCCTAGAGAGTGCTGAAGGGTGCTGTAAAGTTCCGCAACCAAGCTGGGAGCCAGGGAGAAGATGTGAAGCTACTGGGAGTCACGGACAGCATCTAAGTAATGGACAATGCCTTTATGGACTCTCACCTCGTGGAGGTATACCTGAGTTAGGATTAGGGAAAGGATGTTGTTCGTTTGTATTATCTTGCTGCATTTCAACAGTAAAGTTATGTCAACCATTCTAAGCCTGGTATGAAGTCATTTAAAGGGGTGCATGTTGGTTTTGGCGTATTCCAAAAATCCTCGGTCCATAATAGCACTAAGGTGTATGAAGTTACACTACTCCATAGGGTTTACCTCGGCAAGACAAGGAAGAGAAGTATAGTTGCTATGGGTAACCAAGTGTAGTAACAAGCTATGAGCAACCAGTCGTTAAGCGTGGTACCTTGTTAGGTGGCAGATACTCCAGTAGAGAGGGGGTCTGTGTTCGGGCTTCCTCCCTTGCAGTCTGTCTCCCATGGCAACTGGGGAAAACTAAGGTTACGGAGATCTATTGCCTGGTCACGTGGTACAGAAAGGACAGAGTTAAGTCAGAGAATACATGAGGTCCATTCTAGGTGTTGGAAGGGGCCCTATTGTGTTAATGGGAGTGAGGTAACAGAGATACGCTGGACTGATGGAGTAAGCACTGGCTCAGCACATCCCTCCTAATGCAACCTACAAGTACAGAGTGTAGTGACATGGGACAATTCGCTTTTCAGAGGAACATGCACGTGGTGATCCTGCTCATCAGTTTTTCACATGGGCAGTTTTATAAATAAAAAAACAGCTTGTTCATGTTGTTCCTCCCTCTTCTGGAAAAGTATGACTTGCATAAAGGGCATTGTTGCTATCTGCACCAACCATGACAGTAGTGGAGAAGAGTTAGCCCCTGTACACACGGTCGGAGATTTCGACAACCAAATCCGTCGGATTTTGTCCGTCGGATCTTGTCCGAAACTGTTGCATACACACGGTCGGACAAAGTTGACGAAAAATCCGATCTTTCAGAACGTGATGACGTAATTTCGTTAAGATGGGACTACATTCAGGCTAGTAGCCAATAGCTTTGATGTAGGAATTTGATTTGAGCATGCGTGGCACTTGGTCCGATCAAAATTCTCTACACATGATCGGAGTATGTCCGATCGGACCAGTTTGTCGGAAAATATTTCCAACAAGTTGGAAAATTGGGTCAGACGAATATTCCGACAGAATCAGTCCGATGCATACCACACACAGTCGGATTATCCGACGACACGGTCCGATAGGACACATTCCGATGGATTCTCCGGCCGTGTGTACAGGGGCTTAGACTTTTTATCACTAACACACTCAAGAGATGTTGCCCAAAATGTTATTTGTGCTTGGGAGTCTAGTGCTTCTGTAACAGAAAGGGGATGCCATACAGGAGCCATAAATCGGCATGAACATAAAATAAAAATTTGTAGAAAATGTAATTAAATTGCCAAAAGGAGACTCACTCTAATTCTCAGAATTGCCTGATCTTCCCTCTGTGTCTGAGCCCCTTGTTTTGAAGCCCCAGAGGGGGTATCTGGTATTTCTGGAAATAAAAGTGAGGGAATTTTCTTTTGTCAATAATATGTTATCAAATTTAAATCATACAGGGTTAGTCTGAAAAGATGCCATAAGGCTGAATAAACATCCTAATTCTTTTATATCCTAGAGACTCAAGTGGAGATACATTCAATGTAATTTTAATTTTGTTCTACCTGTTATGTTCTATATGAGTTGATTCTGATTGCGTGGAGTGAGACTTCTTGGCAAGAGCTCTGTCAAGAAGATGTTACCTTAGTAGTCATGGATAAATAGATGAAGCCAGAGCACGGTCAGGACAAGGGGTGGGCAAAAGGGGTGGCTGACCTGGGTACTGTGGTATCATGTGAGATGAGGGGCGCCACAAGGAGATTGGACGGGGGATTTGTGATGGGTGGGGAATCTTGGGGGGCAGCAGGGGGTAAGAACTGTTCTAGGATGGGAAATTTGGGGGAGGGGTTGCTAGGAAAGTAGATTTGGGGGGATTTTTGGGGGAAGGGAGATGGGGGAAGAAGATTTGTGCTAGGAAGGGGGGTTTGGGGTGTTTGTGCTAGAAGAGGTAATATGGTAAAGGCGGGAGGGGATTTGTGCTAGGAGGGGAATTTTTTGGGGGGGGGGGGCTTATTCCAGCAGAGATGATTGGAAGGGTATTTCTGCTAGGAGGGGAAATTTGGGGGAGAAGATTTTTGCTAGGAGGGGGGATTTGTGCTGGGAGGGGGGATTAGAAGTGGGGGGGGGATGTGTAACCAGGGAGGGAATTTGAGGAGTAGAGGATTTGTGCTAATTTTTTTGTGGGGGGGAGGTTGTGTGCTGGGGGGATGTTTGGGACAGAGATGATTTGAGCTGAAAAGAGGGGATGGGGAGTAAAGATTTGTGCTGGAAGGGGTATTTCAGCAGGGGGGCAGAGTTGTACTGGGAGGAGGGGAATTAGTGCTTAGGGGGAAAGCATGCAGATTAGTGTTCAATTCATTATTCTGAGGGGGGTGGATTTTTTGGTAACACATAATGCTCATATATCTTCGGGGAGGGGGGCACACTTTGGCGTGTACGCTAAATGGCCTTGTCCCAGTACGGAGCCAGAAGATGACTTATCTCACCAGTATTCTCCAATATCTGAAATATATGGGTAGGATGATCCCTTAATACATAAATGTTTATTTTAAATTATATTTGAACATCATAAGACCTTTACATTATGGTCACAGGGTGATGACATCCAAAAAGTGCAGGCATTTAACACAGTTTTAAATTGGCTATGTCCACCCAATGCCTAAGATGGCAGATTGGGAGTGAGGTGGCACATACGTCAGAGCAGTAAAGTAGCTGTAGCAGTTGTCTAACAGTGTACTTGTAGAGCATACATTTTTGATTACCATCGGTCATGCCCTGACACCTACAGAATTTAAATGAGTACTTACAGTACATCTCTTGAACAGTTCAGTGACAAGTTCTTTCTTGTGGGAAGGTACCTAAAAAGACACATTCCAGGGACTGCATGAAATAAAGTAACTTACCTTTCCTCATAGCCCCAGTTGGCATCTGATTATATATTCACTTTGAAATTCACAGAGTGCATCCTTTATCAATAATCATCAGCAATAATCACCCAAGTTTACATAAGCAGCACATCTCTGCAACACATGCATATTTTCCCATGTTTTATTCCATTAACCATTTTCTTACTGGACAGTTTTACCCCCTTCCTGCCCTGGCCAATTTTCAGCTTTCAGCGCTGTCCCAATTCATGCAACACTACACTCTAAAAAACATTTCTATCATTTTTATCACACAAAAATAGCTTTCTTTTGGTGGTATTTAATTATCACTAGTTTTTTTAGTTTTTTGCTAAATAAACTAAAAAAGATGAAGATTTAAAAAAACAAAAAAGTTTTCATAGTTTAGTATAAAATGTTGGAAACAAGTAATTTTTCTCCTTGACTGATATGCGCTGATGAGGAGGCACTGATGGGTATTGAGTGGAAGCACTAATGGGCACTGATTGGCTTGGCTGCACTGGGGGGCAGTGCCCTGATTATCAGTGTACATATCCCTTTTATAGAAGCCGTTTATTGGCTCCCTGTCAGCATGGGGAAAGGAGTGCCGATAACCGGCTTCTATTTACATCCGTAATCAGCTGTGATTGGACACAGCTGATCACTTTGCAAAAAGCCACTGATTGGCTCTTTACCTTAATCTGTGATCAGCAGCGCCCTCCATATGTCAGCCCCCCGGAATTCCACGCTGTAGCCGCCATTCAGCTATAGCGTGGTCAGCAGACCCTGCAAGTACAAAAAATAGCATTTTTTCTGCTATAAATACCTTGGGCTCTTAAGCCCTGTTGTGGGCTCATAACCACCAGCATTTTTGTGAACAAAATGTGTAACGCATTTAGGTGCATTTACAGGCATCAAGGACTTGAGCGTTAATTTATTTGATTGGCCAGAATAATCATTTATTTCAGCCACTGAAATGAAATGACTCTCAAGTGATAAATGTGCCCAGTGTTAACGCATGTTTAGACACATTTACAGGCATTTAGAAGCGTCAAGCATTTTTCTCTGCTGCTCATGGGTTGGGTCAGGGCAGTGTTTTTTTTTCCTGGTGCTAAACGCCTCTGCTTCTTAAATGTTCTAAAAGGCTATGTGTGCATGGACACCTAGGTTAACATGCAGAGGCATTTACAGACAGGAAAAAAAAAACGCCAGACGCCTCTAGGAGTAGCTGAAAAAATGTCCAGCGTGCATGAGGCTTTTATGGTCAGCCTTGCCCATTTTTCTTTTGCCACTATTTAGACCCCCTGCTCCATCATCTCCACAACATCAGGGGAAATCATTCTGTAGTCTGAAGATAATGACTGGGAGGGCTAATTACTCTCCTTAAAGAACACAGGAAGTGAGCATTGGACACAAGACAAATCTAAATTTCTGACATGACCATACAGTATATAACAGACCATTTTCAATGGTATATTAAATAGACCAAAAAGGAGCAAATAAGAGGATTTCATTGTTTACATACATCTTAAGCTTGCAGGAACTCTCCATAGTGCTGAAACAGATTTTATACAGAGATTCATCTCTACAGCCAGCCATAGATTGTTCAAATCTTGGCTGGTGCAGCAGGGATCAGCCAAGATTTGATCCATCTATAGGCAGGCTAATTGTACCCAAGTTGACTCAAGTCACCGGCCTTATACCCATAGTGGGAGGGGGGGGGGGGGGTGCAGTCCCCTTGCTATGTTGATTCCAGTCTACATGCCTTTGATCGTTGGGGGTACTTTGAGAGTGGTTCCACCAAATAAGGAGGTTATCCTCCCAAAGCACCAGTACCTGTTGCTGATGAGAAAAAGGTACAGGTAAGGGTGGGCTTATGTGCCCCTACCTGCCATAACCTCTAAACCCTCACAGCCCATACATGGTATTACTCTAAACATAGGCAGTTCACTTTACCATATTTGCTCTAAGCCCAAATATGACCAGTGATGTCAAATGTAAGTGTGGGGAGGCTTCAGGGTTCCCCATGTTGCTCACCCTGGAGGCTGAGCTGAGAGGAGGAGGGGACATTTGTTTAAATTTGACTTTCATACCAACATGCACAGTGGAATGGGTGGAAATCCACAGAACCCTTAAAACAAGCTCACCAGAGAAGGGGCGAACAGCTACTTGGTCCTCATGGATGGCCATCTTTTGCTGGCACTTCATCCTGCCTGGGAAGAAAAAGTGCCTGTTAAAACCAGTACCAATGTTTTATGGAATCCATCTGAAAGCGCTCTGCAGTGTAGGGATGAGCCGAACACCCCCCGGTTCGGTTCGCACCAGAACTTTCGAACGGACCCCAAATTCATACGAACGTTAGAACCCCATTGAAGTCTATGGGACTCGAACGTTCAAAATGAAAATTGTTAATTTTAACGGCTAATATGCAAGATACTGTCCTAAAAAGGGTTTGGGGACCTGGCTCCTGCCCCAGGGGACATGGGTCAATGCAAAAAAAAACTTTTAAAAACGGCCGTTTTGGCGGGAGCACCGATTTTAATGACGATTAAAGTGAAAAAAAAAGTGAAATATTCCTTTAAATATCGTGCCTGGGGGGTGTCTGTAGTATGCCTGTGAAGTGCCACGTGTTTCCCGTGTTTAGAACAGTCCCTGCACAAAATGACATTTAACGGAAATAACGTCATTTAAAGCTGCTTGCGGTTTTAATGTTATATCTGGTTCCTGCAATATGGTTGAAAATCATTGAGAAAAATGGCATGGGTAGCCCTCCCTGCCCATTACCAGCCCCTTTGGGTCTTGTACGCATATTAAGGGGAACCCCGTACCCATATTAAAAAAGGAAATACGTGTGGCCCCCAGGCCCTATATACTCAGAACAGCAGTATACAGGCGGTGCAAACAAGACAGGGACTGTGTAGGTTTGTTGTGTTAAGTTGAATCTGTTTGTAATTTTCAACTGGTACATTTTTAAAGTGTAGCTCCAGTCAAAAAAACTATTTTTAAGCTTTTTGGAAAACATAGGGAAGGGTTATCACCCCTGTATAATTTGTTTTGCCGTCCGTCTTTTTCAGAGCATGCAGACAGCACGCACAATCTCCTACCGCTGACTGCAAGCTCTATTTAAAACGAGCAAGATAGTTAGCTATATAGGTGGATATAGCGGTGTATACTGCGTTCAGAGCATGCAGACAGCATGCACAATCTCCTAACACTGACTGAAAGCTCTATTTAAAAGGAGCAAGATATTTAGCTATATAGGTGGATATAGCGGTGTATACTGCATTCAGAGCACGCAGACTGCATGCACAATCTCCTAACACTGACTGAAAGCTCTATTTAAAAGGAGCAAGATATTTAGCTATATAGGTGGATATAGCGGTGTATACTGCGTTCAGAGCACGCAGACAGCACGCACAATCTCCTAACACTGACTGACAGCTCTATTTAAAACGAGCAAGATAGTTAGCTATATAGGTGGATATAGCGGTGTATACTGGGTTCAGAGCACGCAGACAGCACGCACAATCTCCTAACACTGACTGCAAGCTCTATTAATAAAATTAGCTCTATTATAAAAGATAGATATATCGCTAGATATATAGGTGAATATAGCAGTGTATACTGCGGTCAGGGCACGCAGACAACAACCACTACAGAAGAGCAAGAACGAAAAATCGGCCGATAACGATCGGTGTATACTGTGTTGAAGGTACACAGAACACCCACTAACTGCTACAGATGCCAACACACTACACAAGGCCGCCGCACTGGCGGCCTTATATAGTGTGGGGCGTGTACTACACAGCCTGAGCTATGATTGGCCACAGGCATCCTGCCTATGGCCAATCATGGCTCTCCTCGCTGCCGGCGCTGTGATTGGCCAAGCATGTGGGGTCACAGTGCATGCTTGGCCAATCATGAGCCAGCAATGCACTGCGCCATCGCAGTGCATTGTGGGCCGTGAGCGCCACACGAATTTGGTGCGAACGGCCCATAACGTTCGGAATTCGCCGAACGGGCGAACAGCCAATGTTCGAGTCGAACGTATGTTCAACTCGAACACAAAGCTCATCCCTATTGAAGTGTATGTGGGCTGGTATCATCATAGCAAGGGGGCTCTGGGGACACCAGCCTGCATGCATAGTGTGCCAAGCTGGTTAGCTTTGGGACAGAGGACAATACTGTTTTTTTATGTTTGTTTACATTGTATTTTTCATAGACAGTTCAACCAGCTAAATTTGATTTACAAACTGGTCAAGGACAGTCATGAACTTGGATTTGGACTTGAGTTTGGTCTGAACCCAACTTTTTCCAAACCTGGAAGTTAACTGTCATTGCTGGGCCAAGGAGCTTCAGATGAATGTTCCCCACCCTGACATGCACAAAGGGGTGGGGATACTCCTGACATCACTGACCTAATATGGTTACACGATCCTGCAGTGGCAGCTAACTTCTGGGTTTGGACCAAACCTAAGGTCATCACTGAGTGAGGCAATGCCAGGTGAATGTTTAGGGAAGGTAACATTCACCTTGTTTACATAGGGTAAACATTACAGTAAAGACCCTTTTCCTATTAAAGGTGTTGCCAATTTTCAGGGAATGTTGTTTTACACTTGCCAACTGTGGGTAAATGTTCACTAATTTCACTTTATAAATAAATTAGCCATTAAAAATTGTATACGAATACTGCTAAGGTAACTGCGTAGAGATGTAGAATTTAAACCCCAGTACGTTATCCTCTGTGTTAAAGTGGTTCATGACCTCAGGAAGATTTACCCGCCTTCATAACCAGGTTATTTTTTGCAATACGGCACTGCATTACTTTGAATGATAATTGTGTGGTCATGCAACAATGTACCCAAATGTCATTTTTTCGCCACAAATAGAGCTTTGTTTTGGTGGTATTTGATCAGCACTGCATTTTTTATTTGTTGCGTTATAAACAAAAAAGGCAGACAATTTTGAAAAGAAAAAACATTTTTTTACTTTCTGCTATAAAACATATCCAACAATTTTTTATTTTTTTTTAAATCGAATGTCTTCATAAATTTAGGCCAACATGTATTCTGCTACATATTTTTGGTAAAAAAAAAAATCCCAATAACTGTATATTGATGTATTTATTTTTATACTAGCAACGGCGGCGATCAGCGACTTATAGAGGGGCTGCGATACTAAAGTGGACAACTGACACTTTTGACTCTTTGTGCTAACCAGTAACACTAATACAGTGATCGGTGCTAAAAATATGCACTGTCATTGTACTAATGACACTTCCTGGGAAGGGAGTTAAACATCTAGGGTGATCAAAGGTTTAACTGTGTGCCTAACTAGTGTTTTTGTGTACTGTGTGCTGCTTTCACTAAGGAACACAAAATCCATCACTTTCCCCCTGTGAGAACGGAACTCTGCTTTGTTTACATAGGCAGAGCTCCATCCTTTGTCTCTGCCCGATGATCGGCGGGTGCAGGCGGACATTCATTACCCAGCACCTGCAGCACGCGTGCCGGCGCCCCCTAGGGGTTGAAGTGCAGAATCAGATATACATATATATATATATAGTATGTGATTCTGCACAGAACGGCCAACCTTGTAGCGGTATATCTGCTATGGGGTGGTTGGAAAGTGGTTAAGGCTGAAGATTTTTTGCCTTCATGCATTCTTCATGCTTCCCCCTGACCCCCACCCCCCCTCTATACTCACCTGAGCCTGATCCCGAACCAGCGATATACACGAGAGCAGAAGCTCTCCCCCGGTCTTTTCCTCCTCACTGGCTGAGAGCTATTGGCCCCGACTGCTGTCAGTCACAGCCAGTGAGGAAGGAGCGGGGGTCAGGGCAGAGCCGTGCAAGTACCCCCAAAGAAAGCAACTGTTATAAAGCCGCGTACACACGGGCGGACTGTATGGCCAACTTAGTCCGTCAGACAATCCGAAGGACAGTCCGTCCTACTTTCGAATGAACGGACTTGACCACACACGGATGCACAAACAGTCCGTCGAAAGCGATGACGTGTACAGCACGTACGACGGGACTAGAAATAGGAAGTCCAATACACAGCAATGCAACCTTTCGCCATGTAAATCCTTTCTGAGCATGCGCCATACTTAGTCCGTCGAACTAGCCTACTCACGAGCGGATTGTCCGCTGAAACCAAAGTACGACGGACACAATTACGGAAATTCCGAAATACTTAGTCCGCCAGACTGCACGCTGAAAAAGTCCGCTGAAGCCCACACACGAGCGGACTGTCCGCTGAAATGTGTTTTGACGGACTAAGTTGGCCAGACAGTCCGCCCGTGTGTACGCGGCTTAAGGACCTTCATAGCAGGATCACTAGGTATTATTTTAATGAATGCAACAGATTTTAGAAAGATTGAAAACAACTTTTAAAATGATGATTACATTTTAGTGATTGAATTAACATATACTTTGATGTTATGTGTATAATGCCAGCTATGATCAAGAGGAAGAGCGACTTATCAAAGAGACAATACCATTGATATGGGGGTTTATTTTAGGTGCTTTATAATGCATCGGAGTTTAGAGGAGCTGTATCAGCTTTTTGTGAGGATAAAAAGTATTTATTTTGAATGTAATGGCTTCTTAGGATAATGAGCAAAAATGATGTGTGTGTTCTATGGAATATGGTGATCATCAATTACTAACTCGCAGAAAAAGTGTGGGCTGCAGAGCTGGCAATTAACTTCTTTTCTGACACCGCCTCCATGCATGGGGGAAAGAGTTCTATTAAATTAAATATTAAGTATAAAATAAAAGATCATCTGGAGTGTTTTGCATTTCTTTGTGTGTCTTGTTTTTCATGTGATAATAAATAAAAAAAAGATTTTTTTCTGTCAATGTAAAAATAGGCACAATCTGTCTGCCATCAGGCAAAACTGTTGAAAAGGCATTTGGGTCAGCATCAGTGACCCCCCCCCCCCCTTGGTCGGTGGTCAGTCAGGTGGGTCTGGTGCACTTACCCCATCTATGGTGGGCAGTACTTCTCCCAGGCTTCACAGGCGGGCTGGGCTTCCCATGCGCGGTGGTGGTGGAATTCCCTTCCCCTGCTTTGGTGGCTTCCGTTTCCTCCCTCCTCCTTCAGCCAATCAGAAAATGGGTCTCAGACCTGCTTCTGATTGGCTGGATTGAGGATCAGTGTTTCAACACCAAATATTAATTTGCTGTTGTAACACCTGGGTGGGCTCCTGGCGCAATGCTCTGGGCCACGAACCCACCCTATTTTGAAGCCTATTAGTTCTAATCAGGTGCTTAAAAAAAACACCCTGTCGCTGTTATTCACGCGCCTGCCATCCTGAAAGGGGCCAGGCGCATGAAAAGGGGGTGGCAGTATCCTGCCGTGGATAGAGCATGGGGGTGGTGGCTGTGAATAGAGGGGGAAGCTCTACAGTGCCCCCAATGGACGGGCCACTGGTCAGCATGAGTATACAGATTTATCTTGAGCCGAGGAGGAAGCAAGGAGGAAGGCACCTGTTGGCATTTCAGGCATAAATTTATCCTCATGAATCAATAGCTAATAGGCAAAGGTTTTTACCCCTTCATGGCCAGGCCATTTTTTGCTATTTGGCACTGGGCTACGTTAACTGGCAATTGTGCGGTCATGCAACATTGTACCCGAATTATATTTATATCATTTTTTTTTTACACAAACAGAGCTTTCTTTTGCTGGTATTTGATCACCACTGGGTTTTTGATTTTACAAACGAAAGAAGACAGAAAATTTTGAGAGAGAAAGAAAAAACAATATTTTGTAATTTCTGTTATAAAACATATCCAATAAAGTAAAATTCCTTATGGATTTAGACCAAAACTTATTCTGCTACATGTCTTCCCACTAAGTGTATATTAATTGGTTTGTGTAAAGGTTAGAGCATCTACAAACTATGGTATATACAGTATCTCACAAAACTGAGTACACCCCTCACATTTTTGTAAAATATTTTATTATAACTTTTCATGTGACAACACTGAAGAAATGACATTTGCTACAATGTAAAGTAGTGAGTTTACAGCTTGTATAACAGTGTACATTTGCTGTCCCCTCAAAATAACTCAACACACAGCCATTAATGTCTAAACTACTGGCAACAAAAGTAAGTACACCCATAAGTGAAAATGTCCAAATTGGGCCCAATTATCCATTTGGCCTCCCTGGTGTCACGTGACTCGTTAGTATTAGAAGATGTGAATGAGGAGCAAGTGTATTAAATTTGGTGTTATCGCTCTCACTCTCTCTTACTGGTCACTGGAAGTTCAACATTGCACCTCATGGGAAAGAGCTCTCTGAGGATCTGAAAAAAAGAAATATTGCTCTACATAAAGATGACCTAGGCCAGGGGTGCCCAACCTTTTGAAGAGCGAGGGCCACTTAAGTAACTTGGTAACCAGTCGCAGGCCACAATGAGCAGAGCAGGCGGATGACAAGCCCATGCAGAGTGGGCACGGACACAGCCCACTCTACTCTATGGGTCCTCCGATCCGATCTGCCCTAACGGAGGGGGATTGATCAGTTTGAAAGCAGCCAAGTAACCACTGCGTAGATATGCCCATATATACACTGCAAACTGACCTTTTAATAAGTCTTCCATTCAAGTATTGCCTGCTATTGCTGTCCCTGGCAGAGTGCATTTGGTAGCACTCTGCCTGTGGCAAGAGACTGCACTATACAGGAAGCATCAGCTTATACAGCTCTGCTCCACAGCTGCTTGCTTTACCGGCTTCATTAACAACACAGATGTTCTGGGATGGCGGGTCTGCAACTCATGATCTGGGATTGCCAATCTGCCATCCCACAGAAGGAGGTCGTGGGCCACATCAGAGGGCTCCGTGGGCCACTGGTTGGGCACCCCTGACCTAGGCTATAAGAAGATTGCCAAAACCATGAAACTGAGCTGCAGCATGGTGGTTAAGACCATACAGTGGCTTAACAGGACAGGTTCCACTCAGAGCAGGCCTCGCCATGGTCGACCAAAGAAGTTGAGTGTGTGTCTTTAGTGTCATATCCAGAGGTTGTCTTTGGGAAATAGACATATGAGTGCTGCCAGCATTGCTGCAGAGGTTGAAGGAGTGAGAGGGTCAGCCTGTCAGTGCTCAGACAATACGCTGCACACTGCATCAAATTGGTCTGCATGGCTGTCGTCCTGGAAGGAAGCCTCTTCTAAAGATGATGCAAAGGAAAGCCTGCAAACAGTTTGCTGAAAACATACTGAAGTAGAGCATGATTCCTTCTCTTCGGAGACTGGACCACAGGGCAGTATTCCAACATGATAACGACAAACACACCACCAAGATGATCACTGCCTGAGGGTAAAGGTGCTGAACTGGCCAAGCATGTCTCCAGACCTAAACCCTACTTAACATCTGTGGGGCATCCTCAAATGGAAGGTGGAGGAGCGCAAGGTCTCTAACATCCACCAGCTCTGTGATGTCTTCATGGGGGAGTGGAAGAGGACTCCAGTGGCAACCTGTGAAGCTCTGAGGAACTCCATGCCCAAGAGGGTTAAGCCAGTGCTGGAAAATAATGTGGCCACACAAAATATTGACATTTTGGGCCCAATTTGAACATTTGTGTAAATTATTGACTAGGCAAATGTAGCACTGACTCCCGAAGGAGCGGCTGGTTTGATTTGGGCCTGCACTCTAATAACAACACCCCACTAACTTGGCTCTCTATCCCCTTGACACAGCTGTGGTACAATACAATACAGTACAATATAATACAATGCAAGGTACCTGTTCTGTAACCTCAGGATCCACTGGCTCCACCTGCTGGGAGAAAACAGTACGCCACACAACTGGATGCTTAAACAACAGTGTATTTTTGTGGGAAAATATTCAAAGAGGTGATTACAGTAATTACACTGTCATCCCAACATAGGGCGACAGTACAATGGAATTCAATATAAACAATTTCAAACAATATATATATATATATAAATACCCGGGAGCTCCCCCAACTTTTTTAGCTATGCATGAGATCTCACTTAAAGTACTTGGTCTTTGGACTTCTTGGCTTCGCTAGCTAAAGTAATTCCTTGTAATTTGTAATCCACAGGTTAAAGTAAGTTAAGTTGAGGTAAAGGTGCTCCTGATATAACTTCAGTACTTATACTACAAGACTTGGGTTGTCAGAGTAGGTAGGCCTCAAGCCTGCTCAGTGTCAGTTACTCTGCTCCTCCTCCGTGGAACTCCCTGTGAATCCCAGTGAGACCTGTATATGAGTCTAACTGCGTGTGAAAGTTAACAAAGTGTGGGCTACACCCCGCTCACCAACTGCATCGGAGCTCCGTGTAGTAACTTTGGTCCGGTGACTGCAGCTTGCTTCTCCGTCAGCTGGCCCTGTCACTCCGATGCTCAAACGAGTGTCTCTGGATCTCTCCAATCCAGTCACTGTCTCTCTGGCACCGTCAGGTCATTCACACAAACTAGCGAGGTTTGCGCTCTGCAAAGGCTGTGGACCGCTGTCTCTGGGAGGGCCTCCCCACAGATCCTCGCAGGCCATGCGATCCCAAGAGACCTAAAATGGCCACTCCAGGTCCTTTTATGTCCTACCCAGCATGCACTGCTAGAGAAAGTGTTCATGTGCAGATCATCAAGCCTCCTGGGTAAAGGGGTCAACCTTCTGATCAAAACAACAGTCACTTCCTGTATATGTCTTTTGTGCTTTCTTCAAAGCAATAAACATTTAAGTTCAGTACCAGCATTTGGCTGCTAGATGGTGCCAAATACTAAACCGAAGAAATGTCCATAGACTTGTGATTATAGCATGCAAATACACATTAATGAGCGAGGATGTCAGCGCTACACAAACAAATAGTTTGACAATAATAACATAAAATTGAGGTGCCAGTGAGAGCGATAACACCAAATTTAACACACCTGCTCCCCATTCACACCCGAAACCTTGTAACACTAACGAGACACATGACACCAAGGAGGGAAAATGGCCAATTGGGCCCAGTCTGGACATTTTTGTCAGGTCACCTTGAAGCGAGGTGACAGATGCACACCGTAAGGTATCAGGAGTGCACCGCAAGGTTGTGGACCCTACGGCTGACTGCTGCAGACGGGAGACAGATCCCACTGGGGTTAGAGCGTAAGAGCAGGTGTTCACCAGCGCCTCTAGTGGTGAGGATGGACTTGGCTGCAACTGGCTCCAGGTCGCAAACCCCATGGTCCCCCAGCTCACACCCACAGTAGGCAACAGGAGGATAGGGATAGTGAGGGACAAAGCCAAGGTCGGGGCCACAAGCAGACAGGAATAGTCAGGGACACGCCAAAAGGCCAGGATCACAGGCAAACAGGGATAGTCAAGGACACGCCAAAGTCGGTAACGGAACAACAGAAGAGCACACGGCAGGTAACAGGAAGCTAACACACAAAGGTTGATCAGCAGGGTTGGCCTGCAGTGCACAGGTTAATATAGAGCTCCCTGATAGGAGCTAGGGTGGAGCCATGCCAGAGGATGGATTACAAAAGCAGACAGGTGAGGGACGGCTGGTCTTTAGATGAACACATGGAAACAGGTAAGCAGACAAACTATTGCATAACCATGACAATTTTCACTTAGGGGTGTACTCACTTTTGTTGCCAGCAGTTTAGACATTAAAGCAGTTCTCCACCCTAAAGTGGAAGTTCCGCTAATCTGATCCCTCCCCCCCTCTGGTGCCACAATCGGCACCTTTCAGGGGGGAGGGGGTGTAGTTACCTGGATAATCCAGGTATCTGCACCCACTTCCGGGACAGACCGCCGCAGACCCCCGCAGATGCCCCGCCCCCCCCCCCCCCATTGTGTTCTGGGAAACACACAGTTCCCAGGACACAGCGGGGACCAGAAGAGACGCGCAGCGCGACTCGCACATGCACATTAGGGAACCGGGCAGTGAAGCCGCAACGCTTCACTTCCCGATTCCCTGACAGAGGAGGGCAGCAGAGAGAAGAGCGATCGCTCGTCATCTGCCGCCGACATCGCTGGACCCTGGGACAGGTAAGTGTCAATTTATTAAAAGTCAGCAGCTGCAATATTAGTAGCTGCTAGCTTTTAATATTTTTTTTTAGGTGCAGAACCGCTTTAATAGCTGTGTGTTGAGTTATTTTGGGGGGACAGCAAATTTACACTGTTATACAAGCTGTACACTCACTACTTTACATTGTAGCAAAGTGTGATTCCTTCAGTGTTGTCAAATGAAAAGATATAATAAAATATTTTACAAAAATGTGAGGAATGTGAGGAATGTACGCACTTTACTGAGATACTGTATATATGTTTTACCTGTATAAATTGAGAGAGTTTTTGTTGAATAACAGTCGGTATGTGTCATACTACTGATTCAACTGCCTGAGATGACGGATCAGGGTGCTTGATAACTTGTCCCCCACAAACCACAGTAGCGAAGTAGGAGCTGGTAGGTAAAACTACAGCATACAGTGGGTGACCAGGCATCTGACACACCCGAAAGTGTCAGATAGTAGCAGCTCCAATAGATTTACCAGAGAGACTCTTTGACTTATTGCGTGCTAAAAATGTAAGTATTACTGATGTGCATCAAAAAACTGATGTCAACGTGCATTAAAAACTCAATGAAACATGCATTAAAATTGATGTGAAACTGATGCAAACTCATTTCTCTGCAAGTGAAATCAAAGCGGTTTTCCCATAAGTTTTCATGCACTTATGGTGTGAATGAGCCCTTAAACTTTTTTTTACAGGCTGCTTTGTGCTTAAATTTTATCCTAGTGACAGGGCTTCATTAAAGGGGTTGTAAAGGTAAATGTTTTTTCACCTTAATGCATTCTATGCATTAAGGTGAAAAAACATCTGGCAGTCACAGCGCCTCGAAAGTCCCGCGCTCGTCCCCCGATGTCCTTTCCACCGCTCAGCCTGGCCGCTGATTGGCTGGAGTAGATGGATGGAAAGCAGCGCAGCCATTGGCTCGCGCTGCTGTCAATCACATCCACTGACGCGGAGCGCCGGGGGCGGGGCCGTGTGATACAGTGAGCGGCTATAGCCGCCGGCTGTATCACGGGAGCGCGCCCGCAGATGCTTCTCACCATGCGAGCTCCCTCACATGAACGTGAGAAGCACCTGCAGGAGGAAGCAGAGACAGCCGCCGAGGGACCCCAGAAGAGCAGGTTCGGGGCCACTCTGTGCAAAACGAGCTGCACAGTGGAGGTAAGTATAACATGTTTGTTATTTAAAAAAAAAATAATTCACTTTACAATCCCTTTAAGTGATTCCCCAGCTAACACACATTTTTTTGGAAAGGATAGGAAAGGATTAGAACCCTAATGGTATTCCAGCGACCATACAGGAGGTGAGGGCAAATACCTCTAATGGAGACACAGAAAGCAATAAAAATCTGACAGAGGTACCAAACCTTCCTTAATTAACCCAAAAATAGTTTTAGCTAGTGCTCCGGTTCCGCGGGTACAATCGGTCGGTTCCGCGGGTACCAGGGCGGCCGGTTCCGCAATGTGTGGCAGACTATGTGGCAAGTGGCAATCCGCAATGTGTGGCAGGCTACGTGGCAAGTGACAATCCGCAATGTGTGGCAGGCTATGTGGCAAGTGACAATCTGCAATGGGTGGTAGGTGACGTGGCAAGTGGCAATCCGCAATGTGTGGCAGGCTACATGGCAAGTGATAATCCGCAATGTGTGGCAGGCTATGTGGCAAGTGACAATCAGCAATGTGTGGCAGGTGACGTGGCAAGTGACAATCCGCAATGTGTGGCAGACTACGTGGCAAGTGGCAATCCGCAATGTGTGGCAGGCGACGTGGCAAGTGACAATCCACAATGTGTGGCAGGCTACGTGGCAAGTGACAATCAGCAATGTGTGGCAGGTGATGTGGCAAGTGACAATCCTCAATGTGTGGCAGGCTATGTGGCAAATGACAATCCGCAATGTGTGGCAGGCTATGTGGCAAGTAGCAATCCGTATTTGGTGACAAGTGACGTGGCAAGTGACAATCCGCATTTGGTGGCAGGCGACATGGCGAAAGACACCCTCAGGGCTCCCATTGATTCTGCATTATGGTGAGTTGAACCATTTAATTTTATATTACAATGTATTAATAGAAATAATGTGCTTCAATCATCCTGACACCATAACAGCCATGGTGCCGTAATGATTGAAGTGCCAATACCAGCCATTTCCCATATAAATTTCCCCCAAAAAAACATATTTTATAGTGCCCCTCCCGAGACTAGACTCTGGATCTGCCCCTGGTTCTAATACAAGACATTCAGGACACAGCCCTGCTGTGTTTGTCTATGAACACAGCTTGCTATGGGGGCACATACAGAGGAGCTGAGAGCATTGACGAGGGACTCCAGAAAAGAATGTTTGAGGTCGCTCTGTACAATACTACACAGATACCGCGCAGAGCATGTAAATATACCATGTTTATTATTTTAGAAAAAAATAAGCCCTTGCAACTGCTTCAGGGAGAAGGGAGTGTCTAGCTAAAAAACATCTTGAAGTATTTTAATAATAGTTTTACTAGCATGACTAAGTTCCAACGCATGGGACGAAATGCATCAGGGTGTGTGGTTTGGTGGAGACATGTAGGCTGAGGCTGCTCCTTATTGTTTATTTACCTGGGCTGATCAGGAGTAGCGGCGATCCTTTCCTCTTTATATTTACTAGCCCAGTGGTTTTACAAGAGTGTTGAACTCTGCTTCCTATTGGAGTAATAAGTGCATAACTAACCAACATATGTTGGTCTTTTAATGTATGTCTCTTTTCAGGAGGACCATCAATTTGGCATCATTGTCAAGTTGTAGGATGTAAACAGTAAAATAGATGCAGAATACACAACGTGCATCTTCTGGTGTGGGGATTTGTCCCTATCGTTAGGTATTTTATTGCATTTGAGTGTGGGTTCAGTTTTTTTGTCTGAAATAATAAATTCTTCAGCAGGGGCAATCCTTCCTGTGTTTTCTACTGTGCCAGCACATGTGTGCAGTGTGTAGAACAATACTTCTCCCTTTACATTAAGCATGTCAAAGAACTCCAAATTACTGCTTTATTCATCTAAAACAGCATTCATCATGACAGCTTTCTTAGGCTGGCCTCGAGGAAAAACTTTATCCAGTCATATTTTGGAACATTTGTGATGTAGCTTACTATATTTAGCTATGATCATTAGAGGTTCATGTTCATGACTCTCCCTGCCATGATTTGACGTGGGAGCAAGATCCTCACAGTCCTGTTTAAAGGACTCATGTAAGGCTGAAACATAAATGTCGCTGTCACATTCTAAGTACTTAAGTAAGTTCCTTAGAGGATGTGATCTAGTGTGAATGAGACTACAAGAATAACAGAAATGAAAGACATGCACACGTAGTGCATTACTAAAGATAATTTAATAATAGCGCATTTTGGGTGTGCACCCCTTTCCTCAGAGCTAGCCTAGCTCTGAGGAAGGGGGTGTGCCCCCAAAACACTTTAGCTGTACCCCGCGTTCTGTGTATGTCCATGCACTGTGTTTATGGCCTTTTGTCAGTTGCTTTTTGTGAGTACCCACTTTTATATAAAAATGTCTTATTATTAAATTATCTTTGGTAATAGTGTGCGCACCTTCCATTTCTGTTTTGCTTGTTGTTCCTTTCGGATTACCCCATTGTAGTTCCTTTCAGATTACCCCATCTGAGGAAGGCAGCATCCACCCAGTTTTGGATACCATATATACTTTTCACACCACCATTTTATCTGACATCTGTTATTCCACACCTTGGAAGACATATTAGCGTTGCAAGTGACTGTGTTTAGTGTGAATGAGACGTGAATGCGTTAGGGACTTTTTTCCATTCTCCACTTATAGTTGGCAGGACTGCCATTTTTCTAACAGAGACATGGTTTTTAGAGTCTGTGTGTTTAGTGGTGAAGTTTTCCCTTATTGTAGTAAGGTGGCTAGGACTGCATTAGGGCCCTTTCAGGTGAGCATTTCAATCAGATCCGATGAAAGCTCAATGTTTGTCTATGGACGGGCAGAGACGTAATTGGATGTCTGTTTACTTTTGACTACCACCATGTCTGTCTAGTGGACATGTGACAATGTAAATTTGGACACATTTTTGGTTATTCGGAGATGTGGATGTATCTGAATCTCTGAATGAAATTTTGTTGAAATTTGTTTAATTTTGTTTTTTTTATTCTTTTTCTAATGAATTCCAAATTTTCAAATTATTTAAATTCAGAGTAAAAAATAACTGTTTATTAAGGAGTAGGTCGGGAAGCCGGGATGACTCATCAGTTGTCAGTGGACTTTAGTAGAATAGAAAATTTAGAAAAAAAACAGGATGGGGTCCCCCCCAATCCATACCAGGCCCTTCAGGTCTGGTATGAATTTTAGGAGGAACCTCACGCCAGAATTAAAAAAAAAATGGCAATACATACCAGACCCTTTATCTGAGCATGCAGTCTGGCAGGTCAGGAAGGGGGGGGGGGGGTGGGAGAGCACTCCCCCTCTTGAACCACACCAGGCTACATGCCCTTACCATTACAAAGGAAAAGTTTTTTTTGTAGACATATGTAGGTTTTTTTCGTTTTGATTCGTTATCTAACTAAATTAGTTTGGTTAAATTTGTTCCATTTGTTACATTCGTTTTCGGGGGTTTACCTACCCACAATGCCAAGTCAAAGAACAGACTGCTGGGTAGGCCAATAAAAGGGACAGGCGTGGCATGTTTCCGGCCTCTTGGGATGCCATTCAAAGCCTGCCTGCAGGAAAGTCTGTGTGTGACCGACAGAAGGCGCAGAGCGAAATCATTTGGCCTCTTAGAGCACAGTCAGCTGGACCGGGGTGCGGATGGACAAGAGAATCCAAGATTTGTAAAGATTTCCTGAAGTACAGTTACATCAGCCATCAGTGGGAGGATTGCGGTGTAACAGCGACAGCTTGGAACGGACTGAGACATGCAAGAAGTGAGCTTTGCAAGCATCTGTACCTGTGTTGGTGAGCGGGCACTTGCCCAGATAAATACAGCGCACCGTTACTACTTAAATTAGTTCCAGACTGTTTCTGGGATCTGTAGTCCCACAGGAGTGAGTTCATTCAGACATAGACTGTGTATGGTACAACTTCAAGGTTGTTATATCTGTACTGCAAAGTTAGTGTAGAGTTACAACCTTTATTAAAGAAGAAGCTCTACAAGTGTATTATTTGTGCAAACTTTCAGTTACCATCACATTAGTTCTATTATTAATCTACTACCTACTTGTTTCCTTACCTGGATTTACAAACACTGCAGTGTAATCAAATTAAGCTAACTGAAGAGGAGGAAGAAGAGAGACTTTGTCATTTCCTATACAGCATAATAACTTCAGGTTCACAGAGCTGAACAGTGTACTGGAATCTAGGGGGAGCCCTTGAGTACATTATATGGACAAATGCATTGTATTTCACTGCTGCATGGTGCTTAATATTTTTTTTCTGCAGGTTTGGTGTGTGCTTTAAGGTTGGAGTGGGAAGATACTCGATATCAAGGCTTTATTATATTGAGCATAAGTCCCACTCTTTGCCTGTCTGCATATACTCTGCAGGTGACCATTGAGTGTTAGTTTTACATACACATTGATCATTATTTCACGGTGAATAAAGTTCGCTTTATTGATATTAGAGACACAAGTTACAATTCAGAAAACAGAAAACAGAAAAAATACCAAATAAAACAGGCGGTGTACAAACACACAACAAAGAAAAAGGAAATCAGAATACAGTGCGACCCACATGGAATGCAATATATATTATACAACAACCATCCCCGACATTACCCTGCGAAGGCAGTGGCTAGCCAGAGATCATGCAAGAGATAATGCAGTATGATAGCCACCATGCCCTCATCAAATCCCACAGAGGGGGGGGGGGTGTATGTAGAAATAGGGAAGACCAAGGGAAAAAGAAAAAAGGAGGAAGGGGCAAGAGCACGGGGGGGAAGGACAAGAGAAGGAAAAAGAAAAAGAAGAAGAAGAGGGGGGAAAGGAGGAGGGGGGGGGGGCAGGGGGGGAGAAGGTCCAACCTACAGATCTAACGGTGAGAGTTCCTGTATCTATACCCCCGCCCTGTCTCCACCCGTCCAGGGCAGCCATATGCCATCGAACTTCCTAGGGCACTTCCTACTGATATACGTCATTTTGTATAACGGGAGGGCCTTATTAATGATGTCCTCCCACAGGGTCAGCGTCAGGGGGGAAGCAGAGGTCCAGCGAAGGAGAATGGCCTTCTTGGCATAATAAAGCAAAAAGGCAATCAGGAGTTTGGAATAGCGTGGCCTCTGATCCTCGTCCTGAATGCCAAGAAGAGCCAGCTCCGGAGACCGGGGCAGAGAGAAGCCCAAACGGTCATCAATGGTGTCAAACACATCAGTCCAAAAGGCGGCCACCCCTGGGCAGCTCCAGAACATGTGGAAGAACGTTCCCTCCGCTGCTCCACACCTGGTACAGGCAGGGTCCCTCTGCCGATACAGTCTGTGCAATCGCTGTGGAGTATAATAAACCCTATGTAAAAACTTGGTCTGTATTACCTTATCTCTGGAGGAAATCACCAGGCCAAGACTATCCTGGAAACAGTCTCCCCAATCCTCCCTCTCCAAGACGGGAATGTCCCTCTGCCAGGCCTTCCACAATTTCTCCATCTTAGGAGAATCCACACTGAGTAGCAAGGTGTACAGGGACGAGAGAGGCTTGGAGAGTTGGTCCAGAGACAGTAGCTCCTCCACAGGGTCCATAGATAGGGTCGCAGCTGCTGACAGCTGCGCCCTGGCTGCATGTCTCAGTTGGTGGTAACGGAAATACATCCACCCGGGCAAATCAAATTTAGTGGCAAGTTCCCCATACGTCCTCAGGGTACCCCCCGTGATGATATCGCCCAACGTCCGCACCCCATGTCGCACCCACACCCTCGGATCAGGGACCGTCCGAAAGTGCGGGAGGCTAGGGTTCTCCCATATTGGCTGTCGGGGGGACCAGACTCCCGGCTTAATGAACCGTTTCCTGGCCAACCCCCACACCCTGAGCGTCGTTCTAGTTGGAAGCGGAAGCCCCCGACATGCCCCAGGGCCTTTGTATACTAAATCGGCAAGATCCTCCAAAGAACCCACCCCAGCTGCTTCAATGCAGCTCGCAGCGTTCGTCCTAGAGCGGGCAAACCACCAACGGACCGACACAAGGACCGCCGCCCAGTAATAGACCCTGAAGTCGGGTAAAGCCAGCCCCCCACAACGCACAGGTAGACACAAAGTGGACCGTGCAATCCTGGGGTTAGATCCCCCCCAAATAAAGGAACCCACACAGCCATCCAGATCCGCAAAAAAGGCACCCGGGAGCAAAACGGGGGAGTTCCTAAAAAAATATAGGAACCTGGGGAGGAACACCATCTTTAACAGGTTAATGCGACCTAGCAGATTCAGGGGAAGCTTCCCCCAGGAGGCACATCTAGCCTTCAGCTGAAGGAGGGCCGGTTTCAAGTTTAGATCAAAGTACTGTGTCGGATCCCTGCCCACCACTATCCCTAGATACTTGAATTCGGTGACCCACTGGAGGGGAGTGTCCGCCGCAGCCGCCCTCGACCCCGGGTCCAGAGGAAACAGGACGGATTTGGTCCAGTTTATCCTGACCCCAGAGAAACGTCCGAATACATTGAAAATTTCCAATGCCGCTCGCAAGGAGGAATCCGCATCTCTCAAATAGAGCAGAGCGTCATCGGCGTAGAGTGACACCTTCTCCTCAAGAGGGCCGACTCTAAGCCCTACCACCCCTGAGGAGGCCCTCAGGGCCACCGCCAGAGGTTCCAACGCCAGCGCAAATAACGACGGGGAGAGGGGACAGCCCTGCCGGGTGCCCCTCTCCAACCGAAACGCCTCCGATAGCCTGCCATTAATACGCAGCCGCGCCCTCGGGCCTTTATAAAGCAACTGCATCCAACTCAGGAAATGGGGACCGAACCCATATCTACGGAGTACCTCCCACAAATATCCCCATTCCACTGAGTCAAATGCCTTTTCGGCATCCAGGGAGGCAACAACCCTGGTCCCAGCGTTGTCGTGAGGGATAGTTAAATTAAGGAAAAGGCGTCTCAGATTGATGTCGGTACCCTTACCGGGCATAAACCCCGTCTGGTCCACATGAACAAGGCTCTCCAGTACCTGTGCCAGCCGATTCGCCAGGACCTTTGCCAACAATTTGGCATCGACATTTATCAAAGAGATCGGGCGGTAAGACGCACAGTCCTCGGGATCCTTACCCGGCACCAACACCACGATCGCCTCTGACATGGATTCGGGGAGCGACCCTCTCTCCAGGGACTGGGCAAATAAAGAAACCATTTTAGGGGCCATTAACTCCTGGTAAGTAGCGTAAAATTCAACAGGGATACCATCCGCCCCAGGGGACTTCCCCACCTGCATTTGAGCCATAGCCATCTGAACCTCCTCCAACGATATGGACCTCTCCAAATGGTCCATCGCCTCTCGGGATAGAGCGGGAAGTTCCACCCCATCCAGAAAGGCCAGGAGAGCCGGGTCCCCATAATCCACCCTAGTGGAGTACAGGGTGCTATAATATTGCACAAACCGGTTCAGGATCCCTTCCGGGTCTGTGACGAGGGTCCCTCCCCCGTCCCTGACCCCACCAATATGAGCGCTGGTAGAGTGTCCCCGGGCCAACCACGAGAGCATCTTCCCATTTTTATCCCCATATTCAAAAAAATTTTGAGCAGTGCCCAGCATAGACTTCTTAGTTAAGTCTATCCTATGGAGCTCGACCGCCCGAAGTGCCATTTGCCAATCCCGATATCTGAGGGGGGTGGGGTCCGCCACATGAGATCTCTCCCTTTCCCTCAACACCCCCTCCAATTCCTCCAGCAGCTGCACAGACCGCTTGCGACACCTGACAATTCTAGAGGCATATTCTCCCCTCAGCCAGCACTTGAACGCATCCCAGACCACCCGGGGCTCCGCAGAGTCACATTGATCATTATTTACTTTCATTCTTTATGTTGGAATTACCACTCTGTCTATTGTGTTAAACAAGTTTCTTTCAGTAAACTGTTTATGTGGTTAATCTTACAATTTGTGTGAGACTCAATCTATTACTACAGCTGGTGAAGGACGAGTATCAAGGTGATGGTAAATATCTAGTAAAGTGTGTTATTATTATTATGTGTTTCTTTACCATTGGGTCTTACACTAACATTTGCTATACAGATGTGCCAAGGGGGATCGAGTCCTTTTCTGGGGTTGATAGGCAGAGTTCAGGCTCAATCAATTATTAGTAGCTCCTTAAGGGGTCAGTGCTACATATATATATGCTGATACCGCTGATTAAGTGTTTTTGGGATGTAGAATCTCTGCAGGACTTCTAAATTTTCTAGCGTTGTGGGTGTTGATTTCATCTGGAAGAACATTTTTGGTGTAGGTTTCATGGGCACAATTAACACCCAAATACCAATTTTTCAGCACATGTTTGACAAGTGCATATCATTGCAATTTTTTACATTAAGGCCAATTCTTGCATTCACTAAGAGTACCTCTATAGGGTTACGGTGTGAAAGCGCAACTGACACCCAAAGATCAATTTTTCCGCACCCATTACTTCTATCCAAAGTCTGTGGAAGAGACACCAGAATTTATCCAAAAAGTCTCTAATCTTGTTCCCAGTGCACTACATTGTGACCTCATCATACAGACTGGCTCCCCAAGCTGTTGTTTAGAAAATAAAGAAAGCTTACAGGGAAAATGTCATTTTATTGGCTTTATAAATGCAATTTTTGCTGCAGCAGCTTCTATACACAGTACAGATGTGCCACTTTACAGGTTTGAATAAGGGACCCCCCCCCCGGCACTATATTGAAAGGATTTTTTGTTTTTTATGCTTTAACTTTAAGCATCAATAAATCACTGCTCATTTAAAAATTATGTTTTTTACAAACTTGTTTTTCATTGATACATGTCCCCCAGGGCAGTACTTGAACCCCTATGACCATTGTATGCTAAATTACTTGCATATAAGCCTTCAAAATGGGCACTTTTGATTTTTCTAGTTTGGGTCCCATAGACTTCAATGGGGTTCGTTATTCGGTTCCAAACATTTGCAATGTTCAAAAGTTCTGGTGCGAACCGAACATGGGGTAGTTTCAGTCATCCCAAGTCAGTTACAAGTTTCAGGAAAAAACTAACCAAACAGGGATGTCACAAAAGTAAAGTCCAGTCCGTTCTGCTCTGATTGGAACAGACACTGCTTGTCTGAAAGGACCTCAAATAAATAATTGAGAAGTATGGAGCACTCCAACACTGAAAAAGTCTTGAATGAACTTTGAGAAGAATGAAAAGGGTGTAATCGACATTTGATGTTGCTCCTTATACTTTGAACCTACTGTTGCCCATTTTGCTGGATTTTTTAGGACAGTTTTGCTATACTCAGGTTAACACTGTGAACAGTGCCTAAGCAGATAACACCTGATAAATGTGGGTCTTCCCTAGCATTTTTAAATTTAAAAAAGATTTCTTAACTGCTTAAGGACTGCTTCATGTCGATGTACGTCGGCAGAATGGCACGGCTGGGCACAAGCACGTACAGGTACGTTGGCCTTTAAGTGCCCAGCCGTGGGTCACGGGTGCGCCCGGTCCTGAGCTCCGTGACCGTGGCCGCGAGACCCGATCACCGCCGGTGTCCCTCGATCGGGTCACAGAGCTGAACAACGAGTAGAGGTAAATGTAAACAAACCTCTTCTCGTGCTTCCTACTGAGCCTGTCACTGATTGTCTGTTCCCTGTTATAGAGAAAGACGATCAGTGACGTCAGATGTCAAACCACGCCCCCTACAGTTAAAAAAAACACACAAACTTAACCCAAACAACTGCCCCCTAGTGGTTAACCCCTTCACTGCCAGTGACATTTTCACAGTAATCAGTGCATTTTTAATTGCACTGATTGCTGTATTAATGCCCATGGTCCCAAAAAGGTGTCAAAATTGTCCGACGTGTCCGCCATAATGTTGCAGTCACAATAAAAATTGCTGATCGTTGCCATTACTAGTAAAAAAAAAAAAATATTAATAAAAATGCCATAAAACTATCCCCTATTTTGTAGACGCTATAACTTTTGCGCAAACCAATCAATAAACGCTTATTGCGATTTTTTTTTTTACCAAAAATATGTAGAAGAATACATATTGGCCTAAACTGAGGAAACTTTTTTTTATATATTTTTGGGGGATATTTTCTAAAGCAAAATGTAAAAAATTTTTTTTTCAAAATTGGTTTTTTGGTTATAGCGCAAAAAATAAAAAACGCAGGGGTGATCAAATACCACCAAAATAAAGCTCTATTTGTGGGGAAAAAAGGACATCAATTTTGTTTGGGAGCCACGTCGCACGACTGCGCAATTGTCAGTTAAATCGACTCAAGGCTGAATTGCAAAAGGGGGCTTGGTCCTTTAGCTGCAAAATGGTCCGGGACTTAAGTGGTTAATTTCTAGAAATCCTTTTTTTTGTCTCTGTTAGATAATTTCTGGAAAGTCATGCAGTCACTTAAACAAAGCAAGCTCAATAACTTCAGAGCTCACTTAAATGTGATTTAACCTCTCCCACACAAGGGTAAGGCCTTTGTCCGGTTTGTAGATGTCAAGTTCTGGCATAGATGAGATTCTAGGGTCCTGAACTACTAACTTAAAGGGGTTGTAAACACTTGGGGTTTTTCACCTTAATGCATTCTAAGCATTAAGGTGAAAAACCCCCTGTGATGCAGCAGCCCCCAGAGCCCCCCTTTTACTTGCCTTTACCTTGTCTTTCCAGTGACGGGGACGAGCACATCAGATACAGCCAGTGTCTCTGGTCCTCATTGAATTGAATGATAGCAGCACAGCCATTGGCTCCCACTGCTGTCAATCAACGCCAATGACGTGGGAGTTGGGGGGGGGGCAGGGCTGAGTCCTGCTATCTGTGTCAATGAGCGTGCCCACATGAGAGCCCCGGAGGAGAGCAGCTCTCCAACGGGCACTCGAGAAGAGGAGGAGCCAGGAGCGTGCTGAGAGACCACAGGAGAGGATGATCGGGGCCACTCTGCGCAACACCAGCTACACAGAGGAGGTAAGTATGACATGTTCGTTTTTTTAAAAACCAAACTTTTAAATATCCTTTAAAGGTTCTGTAGTTCTCTGGTTTATCATTCAACTTCATAAAGATTTTATAATAAAGGTTCTCTGTGAGTCATGCTCTTAGCAAGATTTGACATATCAGTTCTTTTAGACCTTGTCAAGACAGGTGCTCCTTCACCATTGCTGGAGGTGGTGGTATCCAATACCTAATGTTTAAGTGCCTGGAAGATATAATGGAGCAGGCAGCAGATGGGTTTAATCCAGACTTGACTGACCGACTTGACATTTGGAGGTCTTATAATGTGGGTTTCAAGAACTATGTGACCGATCCTAGGAGATTTTGAGGGAATTTGGTGAGATGGATTCAGGATGGTCTTTGATAGCACATGCATTGCTGCTTGGGGTGTGTTTGTAACTTTAGCAAAATTAGGTGATACAGAAGTGTCAGACATGCCAGGGTGATCTGTGTGGTTGATTTGTGCATCTTTTCCTGCTGCTGGATGTGCTGTGGGTTGGTGTCCTAGTGTACAGGATTCAAAGTGTCCTGTCAACTGTGTTGACATTGTTCTGACTAAGGATAAACGTCAAGGTCTATCTTGCATCTTACTTCAATTGCTACTTTTCTGTTAATACAGTAAGCTTCCAACTGCAGCGCTACCCCTGTGAGGGCTGCTGATTGACTCTATACCCCACTAGCTACCCCGACTCTGCAGATCCTCTCTTACCTCTGACACCTTGGGTTCCATTCTGCAATGTGACATTAGCAATGAGAAACTCACACAATATCACTGAACCATACAGAAAAGTTTACTAAAATAGGTAATAGAACACAATGAAGAGCATGAAGAAACACAAATTATAATTGACAGTTGTTATCACTTGATGCACAGTCTATACAGAACTTATAACCTTATATTCTCTTTAAGAAATATATGTGAACAGGTGTACAGAGGGATAAGTACTCAATATGTTCAAAACATATATTAAATACCTTCCCACTAAAGCCTCAACACACACAGACCAAAATGCAGTATAGTTTATTTACTTATAAGTAGAGCAGCAATGCTTGGTGCTCTAGGAAGATGATGAAAGTTCTTTCAACTCCAGATATCTTCAGCTAGCCGGATGTTTAAATGGCAGTATTTGTAATCCACAAAGGCAAAAGAAAAGAAATGACTGTAGCACAAAAGATATGCTGATGGCTGCTTAACTGAAGAAATATCACCACTTGTAGATTCCTCCTTACATGTGAGTGCAATACAGTACTAACCTTACAGCTCAGCGGAAGAGACAAGGCCCCAAAGTCCAGCTGTATGATGCCTGTGAAGAAGTAGATTCACCTCCGTGGAACTACAAGTCTCACCAGCGGGCTGTAAAAAGAACTCACTCAATAATACTGTACTCTCTACTAGAAGGTGCTGGTGCCCTCTCACCACAATATACTCCAATGGCTATGAGGCTCCATCAGAAATCCCCTCCTAGTGTCTCCACCGTGCTGCCACTCCTGATAGGCTGAAGTGCAAGGGCTTCCAGTTGCTCTGAAGCACAGGCTGGTCTGCTTGCTAGGATGGCAAGGCTGTACTCCGAGATCCCTTAGAGGCGGGCGATCCAGCTCTCCACTATATAGGCTGCAGTCTCTCACTCCTGGTCACACACAGACCTCCTGTTGGCAGGTGTTTAATGGCGTCCAGAGAGCCTGAAAGTAGGCCACACTGGTCCTTTTATCCCTCCTCCCAGCAGGCACTGCTGCACACTTTGCATTGTCTCTCCTGTAGTCCAGGGCTGATCCAGCTAACAGAGTCACTTCCTCCTCCAAACTACATTTCCCGCAATACTTTGCTGCATCCGGAATAGGGAAAAATCCTAACAGAGCCCAGCGACCACTAGAGGGAGCCAAACTCAATTAAAACAACAGCAAACTGTTCAACTATAAAAACTATAGTAGCAATCCCTTGGCTACACACTCCCCCCACTTGAACTCTTTGGTCCCCAAAGACATGAAGATTACCCACTTCAGCTTGCGCTAAAGGAAAGAATGAATTGTTAATGATTATAAAAAAAAATTCTAACCACAATCCAAATCTAGTAAATACTGACACACTTCTGGGTTTCTTTGGAACCATCTATACACACCATCAGTTAGTTCAAAATCAGTCTTTGAACAGGCCAGGGCAATTGCCCTGTCCCACACATTGGTGTCAGAGGTTAGAGCAGAGTCGCCCCTACCCAATTAACAGTGGGAGGTGTAGCATCAGGAGCTGATCTGCGAATGATATGTATAATTTCTTCTAAGGCCGCGTACACACGGGCGGATTGTCCGCCCAACTTAGTCCGCTGAACCGTGTTTCAGCGGACAATCCGCTCGTGTGTGGGCTTCAGCGGACTTTTTCAGCGGACTTTTTCAGCGGACTGTCTGACGAACAAAGTCTTACGGAATTTCCGTAATTTTGTCCGTCTAAACTTGGTTTCAGCGGACAGTCCGCTCGTGAGTAGGCAAGTTGGACGGACTAAGTATGACGCATGCCCAGAAAGGATTTACAGGGCGGACAGGGCGGAAGCGCTCGGTCTTGTAAAACTAGTGTTCGTATTGAAGCTAGCATATTCGTCATGCTGCTAATTTTGTGGTTTTTTAATATAGCCCATTCTTTTCTTCTTCATAATGCAAGAAAAGTGAAGTAGCTTTGCTGCTTATATTCACACAGAGTTATACCAAATGTTTTTATTCATCCTCATCCTATGATTAATCTTCCAATTTTAGAAAAATATTTTAAAAAATAAATAAAAAAAAACAAAATAAAAAATCCCCAAAAATATATATATATATATAAAAAAAAAAATATATATATATATATATTCAAAAAATAATTAAATAAAAAAAAAAAAAATATATATATATATATATATATATATATATATTAAAAAAAATATAGAATTTATCTATTACTATATATTTTTGGAACTACTATTGTCAGTTAAAAATTTTTTTTGTTTTATTTTAATTTTTTTTGTGGGGTGGGGTTTGAAACAAGATGGACTTGCATTTTTTTTGGCCAAGCAGGACTATGTAAGTAGAGATAGATAGATAGATAGATAGATAGATAGATAGATAGATAGATAGATAGATAGATAGATAGATAGATACCCAAACCAGCATTTAGCTTACACATGATTGCATGTTCAAAATCAGCAGAGCTTCCCCTCATTTCAAATGTAAAGCCTCAAATTTACAGCGACTGCACTTCCAAGTGCACTTGCAGTGCTTTAAAAATTGCACTTGAAGTTAGCATATTTATATTAACATGAACGTATGTTTTGTAAATAACCCCCAGAGTCTTTTGACATGTACCTGCCTACTCACAAATAAACTCTGTTTTTTAAGCCAAAATAACAAAAAAAAACATACAATATTTTTGGAAATAATAAATATTTATTTTTCCTCAGAACAAAACTAAATCAAGAGGGAGGCAATGCTGGAGACAATTTTGACGTTTGTGAAGCCTTTTGTCCCCCAGGCACACATCAAGTGAGTGCAGATGAGATCTATGTCCCCAGACTGTGGTACTACAACAGCCTGCGTCTTCTTTCAGAGCAGACTGAAGCCAGGCAGTCACTTCCGACTCTTCCGTCTAGCCTTCCCTCCACGCTTCGCTGGAGGCTGTGCCTCTGGTGGTGGACTTGTGGTAGGAGGAGGAGGAGGAGGAGGAGGAGGAGGAGGAGCAGTAGGGTCTGTGTTATACAGTCTGGTGGTCGGTGTAAGCTCACCCTTCAGACCCCGTTGAATGGCATCAAAAAAAATTGCTTCGCACAAGTTGCGCTGTGCCTTCTCCATTTCTAACAACCTGCTTGCTAAATAAGTACCGTAGGCCTCCTCAGGATTGGGGGGTTTGGTCAGCACTTGGGTGGCTTGGCGTATAAGTGCCAAGGACTCCTCCTCTGTACGTGTCATCCTCCTGGGCCTTTTGCTGGCTAGACGGAGGGGAGGGACCTGGCTTTCGGTCCGACTCCTGCTGGGCCCAGCTAGCTCCTGTGTGTGGCTGGTCACGGCCTCCTCCTCCATACCACTTGTCCCGGCCTCCTCCTGGGTGAGCTCATCCTGTGTAAAAAAACAAAGAAATCAATAAATAAAATATGTCCATATTTTGAAATCATCAATCACTAACAATTTTACAGTTCTCACTTGCAAATACATTTGTCTTGAAATACAAAAGGCTATCATTTTGACACCATCATTTTTCCTTCAGTTCACCAAGATTTGAGCCACATTTGTGGAAACTACTGTATCCTTATATCTAATTTAATTTGTGATGAAATCCTAGATTTGGAAGCAATTCAAACATTGAACTTTACATCATTAATATTTGAGCAATCCTAACTTTAGAAAGTAAAATATACCTGGCTCCAGCTGGGCGCATCAACTTCGTCCAGCAAGGAAGGGTCTGGATCTTCCAGGGATGGCTCACCTGAGGTGGAGGTAAGGGTGGAGGGAAGGGTAGATGGAAGAGTGGAAAGTGACTGCCTGGCTTCTAACGTGTCATCCAAAAAAAGCAGCCTGTCATAATACCACAGCCTAGGTACATAGACCTGACCTGCTGCTGATCCTGATGTTTGGGAGTCTAGGATCTTTTTGCGCTCCCGCCTATACACGCTACGCAGGTTCTGAATTTTGGCGTTCACAAAGTCAGTGTCTGCCTGGGGGAGTCGGGTTTTCACAAACGTCAAAACTGTCTCCAGTGTCTTCTTCCGGCCAGGACGGCTGGAATATTGTGGGTGTTTGGAATCCCAAAGGCTCCTGTGTGATTCTATTAGATCAATAAATGTGGAGAGGAAGGCCTCCTCCTTAAAGGGGTCTGGGTTATACATTTGCATTTTTATTTCTGAAAAACAAAAAAAATATAAAAATAATGTCAGACCAAATGCACACTATTTATATTGTGACAATGTAGGCGAGACACACACTACACACACACACCCACCTCCCCCCACACACACACACACACACACACACACACACTACCCCCCCACACCCACACTACCCCCCCCATACACACACACACACACACACACACTACCCCCCCCCCCCCACACACACACTACCCCCCCATACACCCACCTCCCCACACACACACACACACACACACACACACACACACACACTACCCCCCCATACACCCACCCCCACCCCCACACTACCACACAAAACACCAACCATACTCAACCACCAACTCACATAAAAATCAATTAACCATCAATAAGGTGAAATTTCACTATATACATTCCTAACGCAGGCTTAAAATTAAAATAAAATAAAAACATAACTATCTTACCGTCGCGTGTAGCACTCGTTGCTTCCGTTCGGACAAGCGTACGGCCTCGCGGTAACGCTTTATATACAGCGCATGCGTTCAAGTTCCGCCTGCGTCGCCCGCCCCTGACGTTCCGTGTGACCGTATTTCCCCGCCCCTTTTACCCTCGTTCCGCTGTGGGAGATTGATTGGTGAAAATGGCGGACGTAAATTCATTGAGCAGCGCGGAGGAAAGCCCTGAACCCCATGCTTCCGGAGCAAGGAAGAGATATAAGGCCACAAACATGGCCTTTGAAGAGATGGTGGAGATGGTGGCTATATTGAGCAGGGAGGACTATGATGGGGATAATGGCCCGTACCCCAAACCCAATATCCGCAAAAGCGGCATCATGGACATGGTCGTCACAAGTTTGCAGAGCAAATTTGGGGTACGAAGAGGCAAGGACCAGCTACGGAAACGATGGTCCGACATCAAGTCCAGGGAGCCGGACCAATATCATCGCATCAAAAAGGCCCTGAAAAAAAGTGAGTAAACTCCGCGTTTATCGTGACTGTCGGACATAATCGTTCGTATAGGTATTATATGTAAATCTGGCGATTTTATCGGAATCGTTCGTGTAGGTATTGTATGTAAATATGGCGAATTTGATCGTTCGTGTAGGCAATAGTTCATGTAATGAGCGCATATGGTTGTTCGTATATGTGGGCGTAAATAGCATGAATTTGTATATGGTGTAAATTTATCTGGTGTTGGATTAGATTTTAATTAGTTATTAATTTTTTTGTATTGTTCATGATAAACTGAATTGTCACACTCAATTTAGGATATACATTTTTAATAAAGTTTCATAAATTTATTCAGTACAATGTAGTCTCAATAAAAAAATGAGATAGATAGATAGATGGATAGATAGATAGATAGATAGATAGATAGACAGATAGATAGATAGATAGATAGATAGATAGATAGATAGATAGATAGATAGATAGATAGATAGATAGATAGATAAAATGCTGGTTCAACATCTGTACTGGGAATCATTTAATGTAGTTTGGGACATCATAGAACACTTTTTGACATAATCACACACAGGTACTCCAGGGGATGATTCGAGTGTGTCCGTATGTGAAACTTGGACAAAAGATATAAAGTATCACAGTTTGGTTAAAGGCTAGGTTCACATTGCTGCAATGTACGAGATCAAATGTGATTTGCACCGCACTGCAGTGCAAATCACATGTGATCTCTGTGTGATGCGATTTCAGCCATACATATAGTATGGCTGAATTCGCATCGCATCCGGCCCAAACTTGTACATGGCCCTTTTTTTAGTCCACAGCCGAATCGGATCACATGGGTGTTCACACCATGTGGTCCGATTCCTGTCCGAGTTTGAAGATTGCACTGTGATATGAGAACTAATTTGGAGTTGTCAATAAAACTTTACACTGACACTCCCAGCAGGTCACATAGGGCAGTGTGAACTGCCTCCAGGAGGCATGCGATGCGTGAAACCACAGTAGATTTGCAGCGTTCGCACATCGCAGCAGTCTGAACACAGCCTAACTAAAAAAAATTCATTTTAATGATGTATTAAACTAGGAGCTTGTAATAACCAGCTAATAATTGTACACCACTTCAAACCAATGTTTCATATTCCAATTTCTGAACTCAAATATCACTATGCTTAAAAGTATACCTTTTTTTGTTTGTTTTTTCATTCTCATAGGGGAACAAAGACTCAGACAAGAGGCGGAGCAGCCCAGGACCCCCCGACCTCACCAGCCTGATTGGGCAGTTAGCCCCAGCCCCGTGTCCGTGATGGAGCTGCCCAGCCCCGTGTCAGAGATGGAGCAGCCAAGCCCCGTGTCAGAGATGGAGCAGCCCAGCCCAGGGCTAGATGTGGAGGAGGAAGAAGTGGTGGAGATACACACCCCACAAAGTGAGTGTCTGACAACCCAGCTTAAGGTAAACAATTAATGGCTGTATATTTTAACCAATTTTTTATCTACACATGTTTTTAGGTGATGATCTGGTTGTGGAAGGACAAGCCGCGGAGCCATTTTCCACAGACAGTGCCCAGAGGCTGATTGGGCAGATCATGGCCTGGAATGGCAAGATCGATGAAATTCAGAGACAACTGGACACTATGAGGCAGGAAATGAAGAACATGATCGATGTTTTAGGGAGAATCTAAGCCCCTTTTCCCTAAAACGGAAGATCATGTTCTTCATTTCCTTGCCAAAAAGTTTTTAATGTTTTTAGAACATTGTTTTTAGAGGCCAAATTTTGAAGATGCACACGGTGTGTCAACCTGTGCTATGTGCCATCAGAGGATCGCAATGGACGCATTTGGTGTTTGCAAACCCTTCCTCATTCTAGTATGTGAGAGGAAGGATTGCACCCACCAAACACGTCCATTGATCACTCATGATGGTACATAGCACATGTTGACATTACCAATTTTTGGTGTGCATCTTCAAAATTTGGCTTTACCCCTTGTTTTATGTAAATAGTTAAAAATACGATTTTATGTATTTGTTTTATAATTTTATTTTCTCTATATATATATATATATATATATATAGAAAGGCCAGTATGGTGGCCTGAAATTATGGGAGGAGCCCGGTCGTGTATATAACCCGCCGTTCGCCCATCCTTCCTCGTCGGTTCCGGTGCGCGATACCTGATACGTCAGATATCAAGGGCCGACTATCCTAGACCAGACGCAGTGAGCCCGTTCGTGAGTTCCCGCGTTGTTCGTCTCCGTCTTGACCATCTTCCCGTTCATCAGCGTCCGTGGGTTTCGCCGTCGGAGTGTCGTCTTACCCATCGAATTTGTCGTTACACGTCGGGCCGGCTGTCGCAGGTAGGGCTTCGGCACCCCCCTTTTTTCAGTTCATGTATTACAATGTTCCATCTAACATTCCCTGAACTCACGAACCGCTCAAATGTTTTACTGTGGCTCTCGTACTCATGTCACTGTTTCTACTTTCGACATAGTCGTTATCACCTTCGGTCGATCACGCCACGTCAGGCGATTCGTTCGCAGGTACATTCGAAACCGTTCGACTCCCCGAGCATTCTATTAGTATCGGTCGAATCGTTCGACTCACAGCCGACTGCTTGTTACGACAAAGCAAGCAGTCCGCACGTATCGCTTGGTCTGCTCCAGTTCAAAACATGTCTCATCATTCATGCAGTCGTGTCATGCATCTCGTTTCATCTCAGTTCAAGTCATTTCAGTCCCACTCATTTCTACCGTTTCAAATCATTTCTGTCACTAGCCGCGCTCCGGCGCGAATCTTGTCGCACCTCTGGTGCACCGATTCGCTTTGAAGTGCCCCAGGGTTCGGCCTCATTTCTGTACATGCTCCAGAGACTGAGTCACTTGCAGGTTCACGCACGGTCCCTGATTCTTGTCTCTGTCATGGCATACCATTTCTGTCACTTATTACGCTCCAATTCGAATCCTGTCGCATTCTTCTATGCACCGATTCGTCCTGGTGCGCCCAGCTGCTACGCCTCATTTCGGTACATGCGCCAGAGACGGATTCTTTGTAACCTACAGTCCAGTCGTTGAATCCTGTCTCTGTCATGGGATATCATTTCTGTCACTTATTACACTCCAGTTCAAATCCTGTCGCATTTTCATGCACCGATTCGTTCTGGTGTGCCCAGCTGCTACGCCTCATTTCAGTACATGCTCCAGAGTCGGATTCTTTGTTGTTTCCATCAGTCCAGTCGTTGAATCTTGTCTCTGTCATGGGATATCATTTCTGTCACTTATTACGCTCCGATTCGAATCCTGTTGCATTTATTTATGCACCGATTCGTCCCGGTGTGCCCAGCTGCTACGCCTCATTTCAGTACATGCTCCAAAGACGGGATTCATCTGGTAGGTTCATGGGCTTGTCTTCTGACTCCAGTCTTTGTCATGGGTTTCATTTCATTTCACCTATCACGTTCCGGTACGAATAGTCACATTCGTGGACCAAATCCGTCCCGGCGTGCCCCAGGAATGGCCTCATTTCAGTACATGCTCCAGAATCCGTTTCGTGCTCGGTCGCAAGTTCGTGGCATGGCGATTCGGATCTCTGTCATGGCAGATTCACTCATTTCACGGTCACTCATCGCTTCCCGCTTCTAGTCCAGTTGATTCTTCAATGTTGGATTTTATCGGGGGGCCCTTGCTCGTCAGCCTCATTCGCTATGGAGTTGTCAAAAAAAAAAAAGGAAAAAAAAAAATATAAATGGAAAAAAAAAATATATGTAATAAAAGGGGAGAGAAAGGGGGAAAAGAAAAGGGAAGAGAAGAGAAGGTTCCATTTGTTTCTTTCATTGTGTCGTTTCATCTCATGTCTAAATCTCACCTCCACTGTTAGCTAGCCGTTCGTCAGGTGGGAGTCTCAAACAAACTTCACCTTCATCTCCTCAGGTCAGTCGAGTTCAGTAGGTCCAGCCTGCACCTGGTCGGACGGTGCCTCCTTAGGTAAGCATAATCATCTGGTAGGAGATGCTCTTCAGCACAATCATCCTTCTTTAAATAAAAAAAAAACGAAAATGTATTTTCTTTAGGAGTCTCCAACCAGTTTGTAATCCATGTCACCCCTATAGGTCCATATTAGGAGAAAACCCGGATCAGAGGGCTAGTAGCCTCGCCAGACCCGCATTCTGCCACCATGTCCCAGGCTGGCAGCGAGGACCTCACGGCTCCATTATCTCCATCTGTTGTCTCAGAGAATGGCAGCCAAAGGGCCTTCAGAGCGTGGACCATTCCCAGGCTCACAGCCGAGCTAAGACGCAGGGGCGTGCCCTTTCCAGCAACAGCCAGAAAGGCCGAGCTTTTCAGGCTCCTGTTTCCTCCCCCTGCGGCGGTTGAGGCTTCTGCCCAGCAGGCCTCCCTGGGCTCCATCGCCTCCTCAATCTCACAGCTTCACACCCTGGTGTCGTCCCTCACAACCTCAATGTCAGAACTGCAGAGTCGAGTGGCCCTCCTCGAGACCCACCCCGCTGTTCCTCTGCCAGTACCAGCATCCGAGCCAGTTGTTAATCCTCCCGCAGGTATCTCCGGATGTGCACCAATAGTGTACCCGTCCCATCTGGTGTCAGCTAACATCAGGAAGGACATCTTAGAGGGCAAAGACGTCAATTTGGCTTCTCTCCTCATCTCTATTCATGAGCTGGCAGAGAACAAGGCGTATACTTGGGGGGACGTATCAGTGGTCCTCAAAGCCAAGGATTCCAGACTGGACAGGAAACTCTCAATCACCGAGTTTACCTTGGCTTTCGGCATGATGAGGGACATCATTTGCTCAGCCTCCCCTGGCAGGAGGGAGGAGCTGGATCGGTACCTCCATGTGGTAGTTGACCTGGGTTACAAGTACGGCGGTTTTTCATTCTATGATTACCACCGCTCCTTTTCCGCTAAAGCAGCCGCCAGGCTCTCCCAGTTCCAGACACCTACGGACTGGAGCACCATGGATACCGAGCTGTTCTGCCGCCACTTCGCGGGGCTACGGTCCCCTCTTTGTGCGATCTGCCAGTCAGCAACTCATACTGCGGCTTGGTGCGCTAGCTCAGTGGCAGCCCCGCCCTTAGACGGTCCATCTACCTCGAGTGCCGCTCAGGGCCTACAGGCACCGGCACGCCTGCCACAGACCGATAAGCTTGGGCGCCCAGTCAAAACCATGGGCGGTGCACCAATCTGCAACAATTACAACAGTGGGTCGTGCAATTTTAGCCAGTGTAGGCTGCTCCATGTGTGCACCCAGTGTCATAGAGCTCACCCCCGGCTGATGTGCGAGCTCAAGCCGCTCAAGAGGTCCTGACTAAGCCGGCTCAACATTTCATGGCTTAGTGTCTACCTCACCAGTCATCCTACCCCCTCACTATCCGCCTTCCTCGTCCAGGGCTTCACGCAAGGTTTTCATACTGGACTTGTCTCTCTCCCTCACATCACGCACGAATGCCAGAACCTACGGTCAGCAGCCACGGATGAACAAGCCATTGACCTACTGCTGCAATCTGAGCTAGACCAGGACTTTATCATCGGCCCTTTTGTACAGCCCCCATTTAACACCTGGCGAGTCAGCCCTATTGGGCTTGTCAAGGGCAAGTTCTCTAATAAACTCAGATTGGTTTATGATTTGTCAGCGCCTCATTCCTCTACGGTCCCCAGCCTCAATTCCCTTATCCCCTCTGAGGAGTTCTCCCTTAAGTATGCATCGGTAGACATGGCCATCCAGGTCATTCTTAAAACAGGCACAGGTACCTGGCTTTCCAAGGCCAACATCTCAAACGCCTTCAAGCTTCTTCCCATCCATCCATCCCTCTGGTGCTGGCATGGCATTAAGTGGAGGCAGCTGTACTACTTTGCCACTAAACTCACGTTCGGATCCAAGAGTAGTCCCTGGCTCTTCGACACTTTTGCGCAGGCTCTCGCATGGATCTTGCTGCACGTAGCCCAGTGTCAGGAAGTCATTCATTATCTGGATGACTTCCTGCTGATAGAGTCACCCGGCTCTCCTCCACGAGATCTGGGTAAGTTAAGGGCAGTCTTAAATAATCTTAACGTCCCCATTGCCGAGCATAAGGTGGAGGGGCCATCGCAGGCCATCACCTTTCTCGGGGTCAGTCTAGACACTAACACTATGCAGGCCAGCCTTCCCCCGGATAAACTGACCCGCATCAGGACGGTCCTGAGGGACTTCACCCGTGCCAGGACTTGTACCAAGAGACAGCTTCAATCCCTTCTTGGCATGCTTAACTTCGCCATGCGCATCATCCCTCAGGGGCGCTCGTTCGTGTCACGCCTGTTAGCCTTACTGTCCCACTCTCAGGACCCGGAGCAAGTACTCAGCCTGGATTCCACAGCTATAGCAGACCTTGCCATGTGGGAGGAATTCCTATCTTCCTGGAATGGAGTGTCCCTGTTCGTCCCCTCCGTGTCCTCCCTTTCACCTCGGGTGGTGACCGACGCGGCGGCCTCCACGGGCTTTGCGGCGATCTTTGGCAACCTCTGGCTCGCAGCCCCCTGGCCTCCCCAGATACTGGCTATTCCTGGCTTCACTGAGACGTCCTCCCTGTTCGAGTTATATCCCATTGTAGCCGCTGCACTCACGTGGGGCCGCAGCTGGTCGGGCCAGACGGTGGTTTTTTCTACAGATAACCTGGCCACTGCGGAGATCATTAATAAAGGCAGGTCCAGGTCTCTACAGATTATGTCCTTCCTGCGGCGACTGACCCAGCTCTCATTGTTGTTTCAGTTCAACCTTCATTGTTCCTTTGTCCCCGGTAAATTTAATCAGGCGGCGGATGCCCTCTCCCGCTTTAACTTTGTTTCGTTTTTTGACCAGGTGCCCGGAGCCGGACCAACATCAGCAGCTATCCCGGACTGGTCTCAACTGACCTTGGATTAGCCCCACACCTCTCAGCAGCAACTCAACTCATTGATCTCTCCCTCTCAAACAATACCCGCAAGGCCTATCAATCGGCCTGGAGGGCCTTTAGCCGCTTCGCGTCGTCTCACAGCACAGAGTCCTCCCGGGTCAAACAAGTCCTTGCCTTCATTTCTTACTGCCATTCGGAGTTGGCATTGTCTTTTAATACGATCCGGTTGTACTTGGCCGGGGTACAACATTTCACGTCCCTTCAGGACCCTACTAAGCCCTCCTTGTTCACTTACCACGCCGTCCGGGCTCTCATGCGCGGCATTCAGAAGCGTCGGCCGGTGTCCAGCACCAAACGGCTGCCTATCACGGGTGAAGTGTTCAGGGACATGTCAGATATTCTGGCCTCTTCACCTTTCGGTCTCCACGTTAGTGTCGTCCTGCAAGCAGCCATACATCTGGCCTTCTACGGCTTCTTGCGACCAGGCGAGTTTACCTGCAGTAGCCCCTCGGCACGCATGCTGTGCAAGCACCATCTAATCAGGTTCGAGGACCACTTCATCCTACACTTAGCGGTTTCCAAGACACAGCAGCTTGGCTCAGGCATGGACATACACTTCTATAAGACCTACAACCGCTGGTGCCCGGTCACTGTTCTCACCCGCTTGTTGACCCTTTTGGCCGATCAACCAGGGACTGGCCCGCTTCTGCCCTTTCACACGAAACCTCTCAACGCAGCCCAGTTCATGGAACATGTCAGGATACTCCTGGGCATCCTTCACCTCAATCCTGCCCACTACTCTGGACATTCATTTCGTATCGGGGCAGCTTCGACGGCCTCCCGCCAAGGGGTCCCGGTCCATGTTATCAAAAAGTTGGGTAGATGGAAGTCCTCCTGTTTTGCCCGTTACATACCCAATCCGCAAGTTGAGATGGCCCAGGCCTTCGTCAAACTCACCCAGTAACAGTCTTGATTCAATAAAATGTTTTCCCTACCTGAGTGTTTTGCCCCCTTATTTTGGTATACCGTACGTTAGACCAGGGCACACTTTCAGGTCCATTTCAAGTAAGCGAGTTTATGTTATCCTTGTTTGTCATCCTTATCCGTATCGGTCAGAGGGCTCTACACCATAAATAGAAAGGCCAGTATGGTGGCCTGAAATTATGGGAGGAGCCCGGTCGTGTATATAACCCGCCGTTCGCCCATCCTTCCTCGTCGGTTCCGGTGCGCGATACCCGCCCACCCGCCCCTTTATCAGGGCTTTTCTCCAGCATACTCCTCATGTGAGTACTCATTTCACCATTTCATATTCATTTCATTTTAAGGTATGCCCCCTTATTTTGGTATACCGTACGTTAGACCAGGGCACACTTTCAGGTCCATTTCAAGTAAGCGAGTTTATGTTATCCTTGTTTGTCATGCTTATCCGTATCGGTCAGAGGGCTCTACACCATAAATATCTATATATTTATATGTTTCCAAAAAAAAAATAAAAAAAAAAAAATTACCAAAAAACAAAAAAACAAAAAGAAAAATATCTAAAAAAGAGGCACTGGTTGGAATGTGCACTATTAAATATTCCAAAAAAAAAGATGTGTGTGTGTGTGTCTTCTTCTTTCAATACTCAATACCAGTTTGGGAAGTCATTTTGTGTTTTCTGTCACAAAGGGCCTTATTTACTATTGGCAAAAACCACTTTGCAATACAAATGCACTAGGACAGGAATATGCAATTAGTGGAAATCCAGCTGTTGCAGAACTACAAGTCCCATGAAGCATAGCAAGACTGACAGCCACAAGCATGAGACCCAGAGGCATGATTGACTTGTAGTTTTGCACCAGCTGGAGGTTGGCCAATTGCATATCCCTGAATTAGGAGAATGTAGGAGACAAGCAAACAAGAACCAAACTTAAATATTTGAACAGACAATACATATTTCAAGAAAAATAAATTTTTATTGCTCAGCTGGCATTGGAATAGCCCCCCTACCATTATAATAGCTGACATAACGGTCACGCACCTCACGTGCTGTTTGGGGGGCTAAGCCAGGAAGGGCATGATCCAGCCCTGTCAGTTCTGGAAATATTAGTCCGGCCTCAGGCCCAATAGGCTGCAGGTACTGGTTCCCTGAAAGTTTTCGGAGAAAATTGTGCAGAATGCAGCAGCACAGAATCATATAGTTCAGTTTATATTCTGCTAGGTTGATCGCTGTCAGTAACAGACGGAACCGGCTGGCCATAATGCCAAAGGCACTCTCCACAACCCTTCTTGCTCTGGCCAGCCGGTAATTAAAAACCCTCCTCTCCGGGGTGAGGGTCCTTTGGGGGAAGGGTTTCATAAGATGGTCACTCAGACCGAACGCTTCATCAGCTAGAAACACAAACGGTAGACCCTCCACATTCTCGGCATCTGGTGGCAAGTCCAGGCCACCAGTGATGAGACGGTGGCAGAACTCGGTCTGCCTAAAGACTCCTCCGTCAGACATCCGGCCGTTCTTCCCCACATCCACATAAAGGAAGTCACACTGTGCCGACACCACCGCCATTAGCACCACACTATGGAACCCCTTATAATTCCAATAGTAGGACCCCGAATGGGGTGGGGGCACAATCCTCACATGTTTCCCGTCGATCGCCCCTCTGCAGTTGGGAAAGTCCCAACGGGCAGCGAATTGGGAAGCCACAGTCTGCCATTCCTGTGGCGTGGAAGGAAACTGGGGAGTCAAACACAGGAAAAAAAAAATTGTCATTAAATAAAAACAATTCATAACAAATAAAACTCAAAAACATTTTGGAACAAAAGTTAAACAGAAATATTGCAAAAAATTTTTCTGCAAAAAAAAATATATAGGCGGCCCAATTCACAGATTAATCAGCCCTCTGATGGACCAGTGGACATAAGTTAGGTGGGTGAGTGGGGTGGGGGGACTAATTAATGAGTAGACAATAGCTGGAACCAATTAGAGTGGGGTGGGGGGAGTAATTAATGAGTAGACAATAGCTGGAACCAATTAGAGTGGGGTGGGGGACTAATTAATTAGTCAATACCTGGAACCAATTAGAGTGGGGTGGGGGGACTAATTAATGAGTAGACAATAGCTGGAACCAATTAGAGTGGGGTGGGGGGGACTAATTAATGAGTAGACAATAGCTGGAACCAATTAGAGTGGGGTGGGGGGACTAATTAATGAGTAGACAATAGCTGGAACCAATTAGAGTGGGGTGGGGGGACTAATTAATGAGTAGTCAATACCTGGAACCAATTAGAGTGGGATGGGGGGACTAATTAATGAGTAGACAATAGCTGGAACCAATTAGAGTGGGGTGGGGGGACTAATTAATGAGTAGACAATAGCTGGAACCAATTAGAGTGGGGTGGGGGGACTAATTAATGAGTAGACAATAGCTGGAACCAATTAGAGTGGGGTGGGGGGACTAATTAATGAGTAGACAATAGCTGGAACCAATTAGAGTGGGGTGGGGGGACTAATTAATGAGTAGACAATAGCTGGAACCAATTAGAGTGGGGTGGGGGGACTAATTAATGAGTAGTCAATACCTGGAACCAATTAGAGTGGGGTGGGGGGACTAATTAATGAGTAGACAATAGCTGGAACCAATTAGAGTGGGGTGGGGGGACTAATTAATGAGTAGACAATAGCTGGAACCAATTAGAGTGGGGTGGGGGGACTAATTAATGAGTAGTCAATACCTGGAACCAATTAGAGTGGGGTGGGGGGGACTAATTAATGAGTAGACAATAGCTGGAACCAATTAGAGTGGGGTGGGGGGACTAATTAATGAGTAGACAATAGCTGGAACCAATTAGAGTGGGGTGGGGGGACTAATTAATGAGTAGACAATAGCTGGAACCAATTAGAGTGGGGTGGGGGGACTAATTAATGAGTAGTCAATACCTGGAACCAATTAGAGTGGGGTGGGGGGACTAATTAATGAGTAGACAATAGCTGGAACCAATTAGAGTGGGGTGGGGGGACTAATTAATGAGTAGACAATAGCTGGAACCAATTAGAGTGGGGTGACTAATTAATGAGTTGACAAACCATATCTATCTATCTATCTATCTATCTATCTATCTATCTATCTATCTATCTATCTATCTATCTATCTATATATCTATATATCTATATATATACACACACACACACACACACACACAAAGGGTGTATACAAAGAGTATACAAAGGGTGGGGGGGGGGGCAGTAAAATAGTACAATGGAGCTGACAATATGAATTATAGAGAAGAACAGTCTCAGCTGTGGGTGTATAGGGGCCCAGGATTGAATGCTGAGGACGTTAGTGAAAGCAAATATGCACGTGGGACACAAAAAGGTAAAAAGCTCAAAAAAAATGACACAAGAAAAAAAACAAAAAAAAAAAACATCAAAAAAACAAAAAAAAAACAAAAACAAAATGCATGCATTCATATAAAGGGGACATTCACATCATATTCCTGTCATGGATATTAAAAGTCATGATGAAATGAATACAAACATACAATGCATATAATGCATATAATGCAATATTAAAAGAACAAACTTACCTTCATATATTCCTTCTGCAGGACCCGAATAATGGCAGAACAGGTCTCTGGAATAATGATCCCCAGAGCCTGGGGGGAGATGCCTGTCGAGAACTTGAGGTCCTGAAGGCTTCTCTCTGTCGCCAAGTAGCGCAACGTGGCGACGAGCCTCTGCTCCGGAGTGATGGCTTGCCGCATGCAGGTATCCTGCCTGCTGATATAAGGGGTCAGCAAAGCCAGCAGACGGTGAAAAACGGGGTCCGTCATCCTGAGATAATTCCTGAAATCATCAGGATTATTCTCACGGATCTCACGGAGTAAAGGCATATGCGAGAATTGGTCACGCTGGCGCAACCAATTCTTTGTCCATGAACTCCTCCTCACCCTGTTCACAGACTGGGCTCGGGTCAAAGTATTAACCCCAACACCAAGCCCCAATATAGCACGAACTCGTTCCCGAGTACGTCCACTCTTCATGGCTTTGAAACGGTCGGCTGAACAAACAAGCTCAACTGAACGCACTGAAGAACAGCCAGACCTATGAAGAACGACCTGAAACCCAGAAACGAGCGGACCAGAAGCACCTAATAACAGGTACAACTGATCCACGCGTACCGAAAGACAGATACAAACCTCACAGGTAGACTGCGCCGCAGTGAACGGACAAATTAAGCTGAAGTCTGAAAAGCGCGAATCGTCTCTAACCAAACTTCTACTAACGCAAAGTCAGCAGAAGGAGCCCAAAGGGTGCTTTGCTGTGTCTTGGACTTCCTATTTCTAGTCCCGTCGTACGTGCCGTACGTCATCGCGCACGCTTTCAGCGGACTGTCTGTTCATCGTGTGTGGTCAAGTCCGTTCATTCAAAATTTGGACGGACTGTCTGTCGGATTGTCTGACGAACTTAGTTGGGCAGACAATCCGCCCGTGTGTACGCGGCCTAAGCTCTCTCCCGGTGCGTCATAAGTGAATCTCTTGGGATGGTGCACATCTCGCCTTAACCGCATTGGTGAACACGTTCCCGAAGTCTGTGTCAAATCTTTGGTTGTTTCGTTAGCACTAATCTGAACATCCAATTCTGGGGAAAGGTTTTCACTTGCAGTTTCAGAAGCTGAGGAAGGTTCACCAACATCAGGGTCTTCACGGGCAGTCTCAAGAGTTAATGAAAGTTCACCAACATCAGGGATTGGTAACAATTCACTAGAGAATTCTATCAGGTCCCTAGGCTCTTGTTCAGGGACAACTCCTTTGGCCTTGGGTCTGTCCACCCCCTCAAAGGGTGGCAATGTCTTGAACTCTGGTCCAAAGAACCTACGAATCATCTTATTTGTTTCCATTGGCTGTTGAGGTACCATCTTAGCTGTTTCTTTTGGCCATTGGGGTACCATCTTAGCTGTTTATTTTGGCTGTTGGGGTATCATCTTAGCTGTTTCTTTTTGCCGCGGTGGCAATTCTTTATAAGCTTCCATCCTTTTTTCCATCCTCTTCAAAGGCCTGGCTATTGTGCTCTCTTCGGCAGACCACAACCAGAGAGGCACATTCAACATCGCATCCTCCTCTTCTTCTTCAATCCTCCTTCTTCCTAGTGAGCACACTGGACTAGAAACTTGAGAAAACACATAATCTTCTCCAAGCTCCTCATCTTCCTCGTCTGTCATATCAGCTACAATCAATGTTTCTTTTGTGAGTGTGTTTGAGGTGGAGTTGGCTTTGCGGAAGGCTGTAGAGGTGCTTGAGGCCCCACTGCATCTGATAGTGGTAACAAGTGATTACTGTGCCCTTCTCTCCATCAGGTCTTATCTGATACACAGGCAAGCCAGGGAGTTGTTTACACACAATATAGGGCTGTGGCCTCCAACTATCTGCCAGCTTATGCTTTGCTGGTACCCCTAGATTTTTCAGTAACACTCGGTCACCCGGTTGCAAGTCCTGGATCTTTACTCTTAAATCAAAGTTTAGTTTATTCCGAGATTTTCTGGTAGAAGCATGGTCCATAGCTTTCTCATAGGCTTGTCGTAAGTTCTTCCGCAATCTGTCCACATAACCCTTATGTGATGTTAAAGAGGTCTCATCAAGATAGGTGCCAAAAGCCAGGTCAGCAGGAAGACAAGCCTTTCTCCCAAACATAAGGCGGTAGGAGGAGTAACCAGTAGCATCACTCTCTGTGCTATTGTAAGCATGCATCAGTGCTGCTATATGATTACCCCAATGCTGTTTCTTTTCTGGGGTTAGAGTTCCCAACATGTTTAGCAAAGTCTGATTGAATCATTCAGGTTGAGGGTCTCCTTGAGGATGATACAGTGTAGTATGAGACTTCTTGATACCCAATAGAGCACAAAGCCAATGGACTAGTCGACTCTCAAAGTCTCTTCCTTGGTCTAAATGAATTCGTACAGGTAGCCCATGGTATACAAAAAACTTCTCCACAAGCACCTTAGCCACAGTGCTGGCCTTCTGACAATAAAATCGATCTCTAATCAAGCGAAATGTCATTTCTGTTCCCAAGTGGCCATGGTCATCATGTAATGACATTAAGACAGTAGGACAATGTTTTTCCGGGAGAAACAGCCACTACCTCTTATCCTTGTCTCCAGAGCGGCAACGTCTGTATAACACTCCATCTCTGATTTGCAACCGGTCCCATTCTCTGTGCAGAGTCTTTGCTCCCTTTATGGGGCTTTTCAGCAACAGTTCGGGATCCTGCTTGTTCAAAGCCTGCAGCACCAAATGACCCAATGGGTCTTGCTCTTGATCTCTCTTCAAATCTCTCTTTGTCAGATGGTGTAGGCCTTCTCCTCTCACCTGTGTTAACCCACAGTAGCATCTTGGTATCTCAGAGGGGTGAACCCTAATGTAATGCAGCCACTCCTCCTTTCATCTTCTGGCCTAGGCTCTGACACATAGCTTGCACTTGTTCTTCAGTTACATAAGTCCATCCCTCTGGGTCTTCCTCCTTCCTATGAGGCCTGCGAAACAAAGCATCTGCATCTCGGTTTCCAACTCCGGGCCGATACTTCAGACTAAACTGGAACCCTGCTGAAGCTGCTAACCACCTGTGTCCAGTGACATCCAGTTTTGCCGAGGTTACGGTGTAGGATAAGGGATTGTTGTCAGTCTTGACAATGAACTCAGCTCCATACAAATAGTCTCTCAACTTATCCACCACAGTCCACTTGAGTGCCAAAAATTCTAATTTGTGGATGGGGTAATTCTTCTCCGATGGGGTAAGGCTCCCACTCACATAGGCCATCGGTCTCAATCCTCCATTTTGTTCCTGATACAGTACTCCTCCCAATCCTTCTCTATTAGCATTCACATGCAACTCATAGGGCAGGCCAGGGTCAGCGTAGGCCAAAACTGGGGCCTCTATGAGACTCTTCTTAAACTGCCAAAACTCTTTTTGACATGGAGAGGTCCATTGGCTTTGGACAGATTCTCCTTTTTTGCGAGCACCACTCTTCTTGGGTCTAACTCCATCTCCCATGACCACTTGCAACAGCTCATTAGGGGCTGAGCGATCTTAGCAAACTTGGCCACAAATCGTCGGTAAAAGGAGCAGAATCCCAGGAAAGATTTTGACTCGGTTACAGTTCTTGGTCTGGGCCAAGTGGTGACAGCCTCCAGCTTTTGTGGATCTGTGACGACTCCTCCTGCAGAGACAACATGGCCCAAATAGGTGACAGTGGTTCTGTAGAACTGGCATTTTTCCAGTGGCAACTTCAGTTCTTGCCCATGGAGGTGGGAGAATACCTTTTCTAGTCGAGTTTTGTGCTCTTCCAGTGTCTTCCCAAACACAATGATGTCACCCAAATACACCAGTACTTCTACGAGGTTCATGTCCCCTACTGTCCTTTCCATCAAACGCTGAAAGGTTGCAGGAGCCCCAAACAAGCCCTGAGGCATCCGACTGAACCCGCCATTGAATCCTAAGGGGCATATGAATGCCGTCTTCTCCTGATCTTCTGGGTGCATGGGAATCTGATAATACCCGCTTTTCAAATCAAGCACACTAAACCACTTAGCTCCAGTAAGGCACTGCAAAGCATCTTCGATACGGGGTGTGGTGTATTGGTCTGGGATGGTGCGTCGATTCAGGGTCCGGTAGTCGATACACATGCGTAACGACCCATTTTTCTTCCTTTCTACCACGATGGGGGATGCATAGGGACTCAGAGACTCGTGAATGACTCCTGATCTTTTCAACTCAGCCTTCTCCTCTCTTAAGTCTTCCAGGTCACTGAGAGGTATTCTCCTGGCCCTTTCTCAGAAGAGTTTGTCTTCCTGAAGCCGAATACTATATTAGGCACTTCTTGCACATCCCACATCAAAATTGTATTTGGAAAACAGCTTCTCCCATCTCATCAGTTGAGACTTCATCCTTTTCTGCTAGGCAGGGGACAAAACCTATGCACATCGCTGAAATTCGATCTGTAACTGTGGGCCATTCTTCAAATCCTTGGCTTCTTTGGGGAGTACAGGGGTGGTGACACTCACCTGCTCCACTCCTGTACTCCCCGAAGAAGAGCACCAGCAAACGGGCTCCCAACGTAATAATCTGACTGGTCACATTCTTCAAACGGATGGGCACTTTCCTTCCTGTTCTGGACAAGTCTTGGGTAGGAACCAGCCCAGGGACCATTTCTAGTCGAGCCACCCTGGCTTGCTTGTTCGTCTCCAGCACCACAAAGGGGCCCGGTTGGTCCCAAGTCAACTTGATGGTGGCCTTCACATGAGCAACTTCTCCCTGGCTGTAGTACCCTTTCCTTGGTTTCCAACTTCCACAACCGCCCCACCCCTCCTTTAGGGGCTTTCTTCTCTCTTGCCACTCGTCGACAAGATTTCAGTAACTGAGGGTGAATCTTATTTTTGGTGGATCCATTTTTGCTCAGTACTGATAGCAGTCTTCTCACTAAATCGGTATTAAATCGGTATTAGTTCCCACCAATATGGAATTTAACCCAGCCCCAGGTTGGTAACCTCCGATATCCCTGGTTGGCAGACTTGTTGTGACTCTGTATCAAGCTGTCAACTAGGCGACTCATGTCTAGATAGAAGGAGGCAGGAGGCATCCCCGCCATTGGGCTTCCTGCTGCTAAACCGGGTGCGTTTTGACTACCAGAAGTTGGACTGCCTGTAACAGAGCTCCCTGGTGGTGACCCAGGCAGGAGACTTTTCATCATTCTTCTCCTACAACTGTATTGGGATCACATGGCCATCCAGGCCTTCGGCTAGGCTCACAATCTTCTTCTGGAACTCCGCCGGAAAACACTCTTTCCATTCTACAAGGAAATAGGCACAATCTTCCTCCAAGTCATGTTTCAGGTCCAAGAGGTAGGACCCCTGTTCTGGGACAGCCTTTCTCATCAACTGCCGTACCTCTCTATCAAACCACCAGACTCCTGGTAGCCTCAGAGCCATAGTTTGTTCCAGCCGACTCCCATACTCCTGGCTCCACTCGGTGGCAGTAGCCGAGTCCATGCCTTCTTCCACCCTGGACGCCTCAACTGATCTGTTCGGGTACACCAGATGGGATAAACATAAATGTTTACTAAAATAAGTCATGGAACACAATGAAATACATGAATAAACACAATTTATAATTGACCATTGTTATCACTTAATGCACAGTCTCTCACTCCTGGTCACACACAGACCTCCTGCTGGCAGGTGTTGAATGGCGTCCAGAGATGCTGAAAGCAGGCTGCGCTGGTTCTTTTATCCCTCCTCCCAGCATGCAGTGCTGCGTGATTTGCATTTTATCTCCTGTAGTTCAGGGCTGATCCAGCTAACAGAGTCACTTCCTCCTCCAAACTATATCTCCCATAATACTTTGCTGCATCCCTTCTCAAGGAATAGGGAAAAATCCTAACAGAGCCCAGCAGCCACTAGAGGGAGCCAAACTCATTTAATACAACAATTAACTGTTCAACCATAATAACTATAGTAGCAAACCCTTGGCTACACAACTTTTCTGCTTATGCTTAACTATTCAGCAAAGATCACCGTAAGCAGGATCTTGCAGCGATCACTGTGAGTGGGATTTTAATTATCTGTCTCAGAATGGTTTGAAGAATTAGAGAGATGAGATGTAGTTTCATGCAATTGTAATGTCCTGTCATCTGCCTGTAACCTGGCTTCTAAAATGTGATGTGTCTGTGGACATGGTAAATCATCCTGCCTGTGGGGGTATCTTTCGTCATGGACGTGCTCACCAATGCCCGGGACAAGGTGGGGTCACATTCATGTGAAAGTCAAACATTATGCCGGTACACCTGCTTAGAGATGAGTCATACACTGTGTGCAGTAGTAAAACATACCTCTGTGAAACATACAGTCCCCAGTTACTACACACCTTCCCGATGTATGTTGCATTCAGGAGGGACACTGCTGAGCCCGTGCCCTCTCCACCAGTCCAGCATACCTCTGCCAGTGACAGAATGGGGTCCTAATGAGCACCTAGCGTGGACGTCATGCATGTTCTTCACTTAGCTCCTTCAGTTCTCCCATACCATGCAGTTAGGCTATGGCGTCTCTGCGGGTTCAGTCCTGGTTACTTTTGGTAAAAGGATAACTAGGGAGGGTGCCAGACCACCAACCCCCTTGTTACCAGAGGACCTGTCACCTACACCAAGTATCACGCTTCATGGCCAGCTGCTATACAGTTCCCACTAGTTCTTGGTTAACCGTGGCAACTGCTTGTGTTGTAGTGGCCTTACTTCATACCCAATGTGTGCTTTACGCGTCATGTTCTTCTGAAACGTGTTACCATGCACCCTTTTGAATAACTTGAAACTGTTTGAAACAGTTAAAAGCTTTATTGAAAATTCAGCAACACCGTTCAACAGCACAGCACACATGAAACAGAGTCTAGCCCTGACTAACTATGCAGGCTGCCCACGCTCAGTCCTTCCAGAGAATCAAACTCCAGTCAGCAACAGTCAGGCGATGTTAAATTCCTAGTCCAGGGAGAATCCCAGCAGGGTGACCCAGAAGGGAGCCACATGCTCCAGTAGGACTACATGTTGCAGCAGTTCTTCATCTGTAAATCCCATGTGGAAGAGAGAAAGAGGTCTGATCCCTCCTCTGGTATTGCTTGCAGCAGGGGACAGGACTCAAAATGCCCATAAATAGTCTAGACACAGTTAACTCCTTCCCATACTGGTCTGCCTGTAACTGTATAACTACAGAGTGCAGCAGCAGAAATACATTTAATGACACCCAACAAGCAACTGCTTACATTCTTTTGTTAAGAGTACTGAAGCTATTTAACTCCTGAAGAGACTATTCTGTATCGATAGAAGAGAAGAATATTTTTCACACAGCATTTATATGCTTTTTTAGGCTTGCTTTGCACTTTTTGACTGTTCTGCATCTATACATGTTTCATCAGGAGCAGCTATACATTGCACAGTCATATTCCACAGTTTATATTCATTATTATGCCTTATTTGTTGCATAGCACTCTTTAAAGTGGCTGTAAACTCTTCCCAAAAAATTTGTCCCATGTAAATCAGCATAAAAAACCCTAATGAACACTGCTTGTAGATATCTCCTTACTTGCTTAGTATTGTTGTAATTCATTTTGTTCTTTAGAATGACGTCACTGAGCATGCCCAGATCTCCCCTGATTTATGGCACACTCTCTTTGCTCTTGTCTATCTGTCATCAGGACTTCCTACAGCACAACACTGATATCACAGGAGGCTGCAGAATCATTCAGAGCTTCCTCCTATACACCATAAGACCATGTGACATCACATGCAGTGTAAAACTGGCCATTACTGCAGTCTTATCAGTTGAAGCTGATAAGACTAACAAAGGCAAACATTAGACAATCAGCACAAGTAAATACTATGAAATAAAACAAGTCAGCTATGAACAGGGAAGCAGGGTTGCCATAGAAATGTTGGATTGAGAAGGAGGCTTGGTTAACAGTACAGGAAGTGTTCAATGTAAGGGCAGAAATACACTCCACTGTGGACTCAGAAAACAATACTTAAGATGGTGCTGCCTTACCCCTGGAAACAAGTTTTTTAAAGTTTCTTTAAACAGTAAGTAATATGCGTTTTGGGCTGGATTACAGTGGCTATAGTTTGATAGTTACTTATTATAATGGACTAAATGAAAAGAAGCATCAGAGTGGGAGAGTTTACTTCCTCTTTAAGATGTAAGGAAGACTTAACTGCACATTTGGATCTATCAGCTTTCTCTACCTGTTGCAAATCAGCCTCGTGTTGAGGGGTTTCTTGTGAAAGCATAGATTGCTGAGGCATGTTGCTGCAATTGTGAGCAGCATAGCTATGTGAGCTACCGTATATACTCGAGTATAGGCCGACCCGAATATAAGCCGAGGCCCCCAATTTACCCCCAAAAAAACTGGCAAACTTATTGACTCGTGTATAAGCCGAGGGTAAGACATGCCTGTCCATCCCTGTGTGTGTGTCCGTCCATCCCTGTGTGTCCGTCCATCCCTGTGTGTCCGTCCATCCCTGTGTGTCCGTCCATCCATCCCTGTGTGTGTGTCCATCCATCCATCCATCCCTGTGTGTGTGTGTCTCCATCCATCCATCCATCCATCCCTGTGTGTGTGTGTCTCCATCCATCCATCCATCCCTGTGTGTGTGTGTATCCATCCGTGTGTGTGTGTGTGTGTGTGTGTGTGTGTGTGTGTGTGTGTGTGTGTGTGTGTGTGTGTGTGTGTCCAGCCTACCTGTGTCCCGAGCCTTTGTCCCGAGCCTCCGTCCCGTGCCGAGCCTCCTTGCCTCCGTGCCTCGCCGCCGTGCCTTGCCTCCGTCCCGTCCCGTGCCGTGCCTTGCCTTGCCTCCGTCCCGTGCCCTCTTCGTTCGTCGGCGCCTCGGCGGCCATTGTAAAATTCAAAAGCTGCGCCGCCGCCTTCGCCTGTGATAGGCGGAACACTGAATTTCCCAGCAGCCTGTGTTCCGCCTATCACGTACATCGTATCATCCTCGTCCGTAGTACGAGGATGATACGATGTCCGTGATAGGCGGAACACAGGCTGCTGGGAAATTCAGTGTTCCGCCTATCACAGGCGAAGGCGGAGCCGGAGGCGCGGCTTTTGAACTATAGAATGGCCGCTGTCTGTCTGCTCGACACGCTGATCGAGCGGGCAGACAGCGATGACTCGAGTATAAGCCGAGGGGGGCACTTTCAGCCTCAAAAAAGAGGCTGAAAATCTCGGCTTATACTCGAGTATATACGGTATATCTGTGGTCACATGTGGATTATGCAGAAAGAAGGTGCTTGTGGAGGGAAGAAATTAAATGGAGTTGATCACAGTGCAGCAATGTCAGCAGCAGGGATAATTCTAGAAACAACAGTTCCTATAGTTTCACAAGCAATTTGCTACACAGAAAAATCCAATGCTTGTACATCTTTCCAATTGAAGTAGAAAGATGTGCTTCTAATGACTGAGATTGTGCCCATATGGCTTGTGCATGAGACTATAATCTGATCTCAGTTGCTTCAAAAATAACATTGTTTGTAAGCAGGTCTAAGAAATTGTAATGGGGCATATGCTCACTCCGAGTGCAGATTGAGACCATGTGCTTTTTTGGGCACAGGGACAACTTCACAACCAATGGAGCAGAGAGTGAAAAAGGCTTTAGAAGTCTGTTGTTTTACTGTTCTGTATTAAATGCTGATATATGCAATGATTTACTTCCTAAACCCAGTCTGTGCGGAGAGCAGGGCCACTTATTGAGATGACAAAATCCACAGGCAGCCTCATTCTTCAGTACATAGAAGTTAAATCTAACACACTTTTACTTCCAATAAATGTAGTTGAGAGGATGTTTTTCCAATCTTTCAAAGCGTAAAAAGACAATGACTTCACCATTGTGAAATCATTTCTTCATTTTCCAAAAAATTACAACTTAAAAAAAAGTACCATGCCTCTTACTAAATACCTTGGACAAAGAGCGTTAATTTAGCGTTTTTTTTGTACCGTCCTGGCATTTTGGTTCATGGGCCTCAAGAAATAGGATAGGGTATCAGTACATCAGGATTGATACATTTTTAGATATCTATAACATTATTTGTGGACTGTATAACTTTCCTACAGACTAAATAATATACACTGATTTGGGTTATTTTCACCAAGAAATGTAGCAGAATACATTTTGGGCTAAATTTATGCATAACAGTTATTTATTTGCAAAATGTTATAACAGAGAGAAAGACATTTTATAATATAATAAATATAACATTTTTAAAATGTATTTAGCAAAAAAAAAGTGTGTGAACAAAACAATAAAAAGTTTGTTTTGGTATAGTGTTGCATGACCGCGCAATTGTCACTCAAAGTATGACAGCGCTGAAAGCTGAAAATTGACCTGGTCAGGAAGGGAGTGAAAGTGCCCTATTGAAGTCGTTAAATACAAATATATCTTAGTACTACTTGTTCCTACATGTCGTCTCGTTTATGCCTTACACCTGAGTAACACACAACTAATTTAACAAGCTGTTCTCTTCCCACTTGCATGGCTACAGCCATTAAAGGGAAGTTCTCCAAATAGATCCATGTGGTGTGGGTGTTTTTTTGTCTGTTGTATTAAGTGAATCAAAGCTTGCTTGCTTTCATCATACTGCATTTACAGTATATCACAAGGAGAGAGTTATGTGTTGTGATAACATGTCAGTGTCATGGAAACAACAAGAATAGTATAACATAGAACAATACGTATCTACTCTGATTTCATTAGTTAGCAAGGTCACACGGATGCTGCGAAAAGCGACTAGCAGTCAAAGCAGCCGATGCCAATAAGGAATTCTTAGCCTGTTGGAGCGTTTGTCTTAAAAAATCAATATACTTCATTACATTAATACCAAGAAGGGGCACCAAGTACCACCAAAACAATTGTCAAAGGCTAAGTAGAAATAATGAGTTTCTATAAAGTTAAGGGATATATGATCTAGAAATTTACTGTTGATTTTAATATGAATTTACCTAAACTGAAGATTGTGGATTACACTGCTAAACTAAAATTTAAAAAGTACATTACATCTAAAGCTTATATAGTAGTGGTTTCGAATCATAAAGATTGTTTTCAGTGTCCTGATAAGAACAGCATCACACCTACTGCCTTAAACTCATTATTCACCATACATTCCACTCATGTGGCTGTATCAGGGCAGCAGTTCCATTTATAAACCCATAGCCATTTGCATGGGACCACCTACAACTTCTTTTCAATATCTGGAAGAAGTAACACTGAAGTATGTAATGTGGAAAATAAAATATATGGGTCAGTTATTGGACAGTAGATTAATACTCCATTATGTAAGATAAATAAGGCTTTGCTAACCACAGAGGTTCAGGACACAAGAGCTATCAGTACTGTTTCATTTGAAAACCTATGGCTTTAACTGTTTCCCCAAACAGTTACAATCAAGGCATGCTGTGAATAATAATTGTCACAGTTGCTTGTGTTCTCAACTGAAATGTCAAGCCATCAAATGTCTGTCGTAATAGGTGATCTCATGTGCAAATTGCAGATAAAACAGAGGCTAAGATTAACAGAGAAAGGAAGGAACACCGCTCACCTACCCAGTGCATGAATATGTGAATGAGTGTGGCTTCAGCCAGTGCCCCTCCAGCCACCCCCTCTGATATGTTTGCCCCCCCACACTGAGTCTTGGTCATAGAGGAAACTTGAAGAGGGCATGGCTGGAGTGGCACTGGCTGAGGCCATGCTCATTTACATATTAATACACTGGGTCAGTGAGTGGCTTTCCTTCCTTTCTCTGTTGATGCTTCTACACCCCTGAATTGTGCATAGGCACCTGTTCCCTTCAGTGCAACCGACAGGCAGATATTTGTCTCAGCACAGAGTGGTATTGCAAGTTATACCTGGATCACAGAGGCTAAGATTAGCTGTTAAGCATAGGAGGGTTTAGTTCCTCTTTAATGGTCTCATCAGCACTGTTCCTAGTGGTTCTCATTAGTGGGGAGATTTCAGGGAATGCTGTCTTGGAAATGTATGCAAATAAGGCTCGCCAAAAGCAGGAAGGAAACTTGGTTCATGTTATTATTATTATGACTTACAAAGCCACCCACAACTTGGACCTCAGCTACATCACTAATCTAATCACTAATCTCAAAATACCTAACTAATTGTTCTCTTCATTCCACCCAAGGCCTTCTGCTCTCTAACTCCAACATCACCTCCTCCCATGGAAGCCTCTCCCATCCTATGGAACTCCCAACCCCAATCTGTCCAATTATCTCTTAGCACTTGTACACACGGTCGGAAATTCTGACGGAAAATGTCCGATTGGACCGTGTTGTTGGATAATACGACCGTGTGTGGGCTCCATTGGACTTTTTCTCTCGAAATGTCCGACCAACAAAGTTTGAGAGCTGGATATAAAATTTTCCGACAACATGATCCGATAGGACTTTGTCCGATCGTTTGTAGAGAATTCCGATCTGAAAAAGTGTCATGCATGCCCAGATCAAATTACGAGACCAAAGCTATTGACTACTAGCCTGAACGTAGTCCCGTCGTAACGTACAAACGTCATCACGTTCCGAACGATTGGATTTTCGGACAACTTTGTCCGACTGTATGTATGCAACACCAGTTTCGGACAAAATCCGTCTGAAAAAATCCGTCGGATTTTGTTGTCGGAATATCCGACCGCCAGTACAAGGGCTTACTCTGTTTGCTTAGAGACGATCCCTGAAAACCCTCCTCTTCAGAGAAGCCTATTCTGCCCATACCTCTACTTTTATTTTCTCCATCAACTCATCCCCCACACCTATTACCTTTTGTATCACTTGACCCTCCCTTCTAGATTGTAAGCTTGTAAGAGCAGGACCCTCTCATTCCTCCTGTATTGAATTGTTTTGTAACTGTACTGTCTGCCCTCATGTTGTAAATCCTATTTAATAATAATTATTACATTGGAAATGTATGCAAATGTATGCAAATAAGACTCCCCAAAAGCAGGAAGGAATCTTGGTTCATGTGATTATTACATTGAAGGTCTGTTTGCAAATACCTCACAAACTGTGCCCTCACCATTAGTCTAAAACCATGCATTGCCACTTGATCAGACATGGGGGCCATGAAATAAAAATGTTATACAGGAAGATCCAGACACCCTTATAAAGGGTTTCTAGAATAGTTTCCAATCCTCCTAGTTCTAGGCAATCCAGTGTCCCCTTCTGGGTCATACCATAACAATCACAAAATGGGTTACATGTTATGCTTGTGTTTATCCATATCAGTCGCCATATTCATTCATCTCCCTCTTAATTCCCACCATATAAACAGAAGAACACCAGGGACCATGACATCCACCCTCTAACACTTCAAATTCTTATATGGAAACATGCATACAAATATACAGAACTATGCAAAAAATGTAGGCACGTTTGAAGAAATGCTGTAAAGTAACAGAATACTTACTTTACAGCATTTCTTCAAACGTGCCTAAAACTTTTTAATTGATTATATTTATCAATTTACAAAATGGAAATTGAGTAAACAGAACAAAAATCTAAATTTAATCAATATTTGGTGTGATTAACCTTGGCTTCAAACCAGTATAAATTCTTAAGCGATCGGATTTTCCGACGGGAAATGCTTGACAGGCCGTTGTCAGAAAATCCGATTATTTGTATGTTCAATTGGACAATTGTTGTCAGATCTTCCATGAACAAATGTTGGATAGCAAGCTTTAAAAGTTTCCATGGACAACAGTCTGTTGTCGGATTTTCCAAGCACGTGTACACAAGTCCGTCGGACAAAAGTCCAAAGTACAAAAATGCATGCTCCGAAGCAAGGACAAGCTGGAAGTGGTCGGTCTTGTAAAACTAGCATTACTAATGGAGATATCACATTCGTGATACGCCAAATTATGAAATCACGAAATGCAGCGCACATTCTCTTCTTCTTTATAATGGGATAATAATGAAGCTGCTTTGCTCGTGATATTGACAGAGTTCTGCCAAACGTATTTAAAATTGCTTTTTTTTCTAGTGATATTCAAAATAATAATTTATTTGTTTTTTTATTTTGGGTCAAGTTACCACAATACCAATATCTCGTAGTTTTTAAGCTCAAAGATACAACTATGTTGATATCCCTGGTTTTAATTTGACATTGTATTTTTGAAATGTATCTGCCTACTCCCAAACAAACTGTCCTATGAAGTAAAACACATTCAAGTATTTTTCAAAATAATTATTTTTTATTTAATAGGGCGCTCAAGAAAGTCATATAATAATCAAGATGAAGGCAGCAATAGAGAAAAACTGTTGAAATTGGTGAAGCCTTTGTACCCCAGGGCAGACCTCAATTATGTGAAGAGCAAAATTGGGAAACTGCGGAGGACATTTAATAGGGAGCACAATATGGTCCTGGACTGTGAGAGATCGGGAGCAGTAGCAGATGACATATATGTCCCCAGGCTGTGGTCTTACCACAGCCTGCATTTTTTGCCAGACCAGACCGAACCCAGGCCATCGCTGTCATCGCTTCCTTCCATATCGGTTGAGGCCATTTTTTATATTGTGCATTCTTTAAAAAATAAAATAAAATAAATTAGACATGTTATCTGCACTCCAAATCAAAATGAAATAATTTAAAGAAAAAGTGCATTCTTGCACACAGAAATAAAGTATAACTCAAATCAAAATTAAAAAAATAAACAAAAAGAGAATTAGAAATTGTAGGGTTGAAAATCCCCAGGCTTGTTGGGGGTGTTGGGGCTGGATTTGCCATGGTCCACAATGCTGCTGTGGTTGATGGGGGTGTTGTGGTGGCTGTGGAGGTGGTGGAAGTGGTGGAGGTGTGATATCCAAATCACAGATGTGTGTTTTTGAGCAAATTTGTCCCCTCCTCCCCTTGTTGAGGAGGTGCAGGATTAGTTCCTCGCATATACTCCTTTGCTCTTCCTCCATATCTCGTAGCTTATTAGCTGTCCATCAGCCAAATGCCTCCTGTGCATCTGGGGATGTACCAATGGTAGTTGTTGCGTGGCTGAGGAAGGCAGCCGTGACCTCATCCAGGTTTTTGCTCTTCCTGGCCCTTTTATTAGGAGGGCGTAGGGGAGGGATCTGCGACTCCATCTGGCTACTGGGCACAGCTCCTCCTGACTGACACTTTCCTGTGTATGAAAACGGGACATATTTTTTGTTTTTTGGTCATCAATCACACACAATTTTGAGCTCATGACTATTGCGAATTGAATGTGGAGAAATAGAAAAGATTATCATTCTAACTTCAGCATTTTTCATTCTTGTTCCAATCATTTTTGGAAAAAGAAACTGCGCTAAGGCGAATCCCAAAATATTGATTGGTCCCAAAAGACCAAATTCAGCTGCAGTTCCAATTCCAATAATTTTTGGCCACTACTGTCTATTGATATGGAAGCCACTTTGTTAAGGCATACATTTTGGATCAATAACGTCTAGTTAACATCATTCTATTTTTGGATACAAATATGTTTAACAATGTTATACCTGGGTCAAGCTGGGCTCCTCCACATCTTCTTCCTTTGTAGAAGGACCAGGGTGGACTTCAGGAGCTGTGGCCTCAGCCAATGTGGAAGGAAGCATGGAGAGTGATGGGCGTAGTTCAGTTTGGCCAGATAAAAAACACAGGCTGTTGTAGTACCACAGCCTGGGGACATATATGTCACCTGCTGATGCTCCCGATCTCTGGGATTCCAGGACATTCTTGTGTTCCCTATTATATTTGCTACAAAGGCTACCAATATTGGCCTTCAAATAATTGATTTCTGCCGTGGGGTACAGAGGCTTCACCAATTCCAAGAGTTTCTCCAACGCTGCCTTCCTCTTGATTTTATTAGAGTAATCCCTACTCTTCACTTTCCATAGACACGGTAGCTCCCGATACTGCTCTATAAATTCAGGCAAAAAGTCTGGCACAGTGAATTTATCCACCATTGTCAATTCAATTAGCAGATGCCTGCAAGACAGAACACAAGACAAACCATAATGTCAGGCTTAACTCATAAATAATCTGGTCCCAATATAGGCCTCAATCAAAGCAGTATAGGCCACTATATAATATATTATAATTATACCTTTGTTTTATGCCTCCTTTTGGCGATGTCGATCGTTCATCCTCCACTCCCATATCGCTCCTACAGCCATTACATCGACCGCGCATTATGGCGCATTATGGCTTTATATACACTGAGCATGCATGAAACTCTGTTCTCAGTTCGTCATGATGCTGGGGCGTGACCATCTCTCTTCTGCACGCGACACACGCGGCGGAACATTCTGGAGGGACAATATGATGGATTCTGTGAATTCTGCAAATTCTTTGCAGCCTCGTGGTGGGGGAGCTTATAGGAGGTGCAAAGCCACCCCCATGAGCAAGGGTGAGATGGTGGAGATGGTGAGCATCCTTGAGAAGCACGACTATAATTGCAAGCTGCACAACTATGAAAGGCCCAACAGCCGAAAGGAACTTATTTTGGAGAAGGTCATCGCCGTTTTGGAAGGAGAATTTTTGGTGCAACGATTGAAGGACCAAATCCGAAAGTGATGGTCTGATCTAAAGCACCGCGAGCAAGAGCAGATGGAGTCCATCCATCACATAATCAAAAAAGTAACCAATATGTATATGTGTAAATTAGCTATCTGTATATGTGCTTTCTCCAAGTAGATTTAAAAAATTTAGGATAATGTTTTCTCTAATCTTTGTCAGAATTAGTTTTTTTAAGATGAAGTTACAAACAAATATAATTCCCCTTCCCGCCGAGCGTATGCAGATGTGCGTACTCGGCTTCCGGGGGTTATACCGGGATGATGCCCGCACCTGCAGGCATCATCCCGGTACTGTTTTTTACAGCGGACGATTGGCTATCCAGCCATAACAACCAAAGTGACTAAAAGCCGCTCGGCTGTTATGCCCGAGAAGGGGGAGGGGACGTCCCGCCTCCCGCCGCTGTTACCGGTGCTCCCGCTCGATCGGGAGCACCGATTCACGTTTGGATGCCTCCGGCTGCTGGGGAGGAACTGGAATGAAGAAAAGAGTACCTGTCACCACCTATTACTGTCACAAGGGATGTTTACATTTCTTGTGACAGCAATAAAAATGATCAAATTTTTTTTTTTTTAAACTATTTATTAATTTTAAAAAAAATTAAAAAAATTAAAAAATTTTTTTAAAGCGCCCACCGTCTCCGCGAGCTCGCGAAGCAAAGAAAACACATACGTGTGACTTAAAATATTGCAACAATCGCCATTTTATTCTCTAGAGTCTCTGCTAAAAATATATATATAATGTTTGGGGGTTCTAGCAAAAAATATGGATTTTAACTTGTAAATACCAAATGCCAAAAATAGGCTTAGTCATGAAAGGGTTAAAGCAGATATGAATCCCCTTTTTTTTAAAACCATTTTTTTGATCTTCTTTCAACAGGGAAGCACAAAAGAATTAGGCTACAGACAAAGGCCATTGACTTAGGGTGGGACTTAAGGGGTAAAGAACGCTTTCTTGTTGCTGCCTGGCTCATCAGTGCTCATTAATGCAGCTTTGCCAGTGTAGACATGGGTAGAGGAGAGGCCCCGGGGAACATAGTCACACAGAGTCACGCCTGCTAGAATGATCATCATATATACCCTATCCCATAGAGACCCAGACGTGGAAGAAACTACTCGAGAGCCTCTTGTTTGCACAAGTAAGTATTCTTTGATTCACTTCAAATGTGTATACATTTCAAGTGTCTAGATGTCCAAAGCAAAACACACACTCCACACATTAGCCAAGTATGTAGTGCCTTAACATTATCATGGAGAAGGAAGAGGTGGAAGGAGCTGGCAATGTTGCTAGGTACCCGAGTTTTGTAGACCCAGGCACCAGAGCCAAGATTACAGAGTAGTTGCAGTGTGTACATTCCTAGTAATGTAGGTGTCTGAAGGGCAAGAAGGTTGCAAGCAACAATAGACTGGGTAGATAAGTATTTTGTCAATTTGACTAATAACTTGACCATAATTCACTATGACCATCGTTCCCTTAATACTTTTTTCTCTTCTTACAAGGACACGAACTTCCAAGATGCACAATTGGCCGAATGAGTGCAGCTATGATGCAGGCTTTGAATGATCTAGAGCAAATAAAGGAGGCTGCCACTGCTTTACAGAGAAGAATACATCATTATGTCGACATGCTTGCCAAATTTTAAGTTCATCTGGCCTGAAGTTTTCTTCCACTTGTTAGCTCCTGTTTGCAGTTTTCATATTTCACATATTTGTATTACTTTTAAGCCCTGGTTCACATTGATGCTACTTTGAAATCGCATTACTTCACTTGAAGTAGCGCGATTTCTAAGTAGCAAGGTCAGTGCAATTTCAGGTGCAGGAACTACTTTTACAAATTGGTGTCGCAATGATTGGAACAGTGCCATTGCCTCCAATAGGCTGTGACTTGTCATGCGATTTTTTCTATCAAATTGCATGACAAATCACTCCAATGTGAACCTAGGCTTTAATGTCTGAGGTCAGTGTTTAGCCACTCCACTTCTCTAGGTGCACCACCGGTCCTGTTTTCTTTATTTTCTGCAGTATAAAAATAACTGTGTGAATTACTAGCTTCAAAAATGACATTATTACCTGTACCTAAAGCAAAAAATATAGAAAACATGACCTGGAAATGCATCTGGAGAGGGAGAGTTGGGAAACACTACCCTAAGTAATGTTAATTGTAATCTTTCTGTGTTTTTAAGAATCACAAAGCCAAAAATTTAAGTTGCACACAAACTGGGCCAAAAAAAAATCGTATTTCCCTCATGATCCCATGCCTACAATGTGTGTCTTTCCCTACGTATAGTTTTCTAAAGCCACAAAACACACAGTGGGGGTTATTTCAAAAAGGCCAATCCACTTTGCACTACAAGTGCACTGCAAGTGCACTGCAAGTGCACTTGAAAGTGCACTTGCAGTGCACTTGTAGTGCAAAGTGGATTTTCCTTTCATAAATAACCCCCCATCTGAGGAAGGAAACATCAACACAGTCTTGGGATACTAATGTCTCATATGTCCTTCACTTTACCAAAGTCGAACTTTGCAAGTTCCTGAGTTGGGGCTGTGTATCTTATTTATGTTTTCAAAAATGCCTGTTTAGCCCCAAAAAGAGCAACATAATGGCAAACATACATGTTATACACCAATATGTTGGTTTGTTCAAAAACCTTAAAATGCACATGTGAATGTGCTCAGAATAAAATGTTTTTACTAAACAATGTGTGGCTTCTTATTTCAATGCTCAATACCAGTGCATTTGTTAAGTTGGTGTAGTTACATTGACAATGTGCTCTAAAATGTAGCAAACTCAGGCAATTTTTGGCCTCAAAGAAATTAATTAAAGGAGTTGAAAAGGCCTAATATTTTTAACATTAATGGACTAGATACATTAACAACAAAACATTGAGTCTGTGTAGCAGACCCACAGCACAACATAATAATTAGCTGAAGAATAGATTGTTACCTCATGTAGCAAATAAGGTACATTTGCACTATTGTAGAAAATTTACAAAATTAAGGCCATTTGAGAACCTAGGAGACAGATAAGAAACACAAACAGTAGTTCAAATGAAATAGGAGTTTAGGATCAAATCAAACATTTATTCGTGATCAGCTACAGTTTGCTGCCAAGCCACTGCCCCTCTACCCACAAAATAGTTCATGAATTGTTGCCAGACATCTCAGGCATTTTGGGAGGGCAACCCAGCACGGCCAGTTTCAAGAGCCGTCATCACGCCCACCGACGGATGAGATGCAGCCACTTCAGCCGGGCCTGACACTGCAAGGTCAACATCACTTTGCACTGAGGCAAGGTATCTGCTAGCATTCCTCCATAAATAATTGTGGAAGATGCAGCAGAACAGTACAACGCGGTTGATTTTATAATCGGCCAGGTTAATAGAGTTTAAAACAGTATGAACTGACTGGAGAGGATACCAAGCTGTTTTCAACAACCCTGGCATGAGAGAGCAGATGATTAAATATTCTCTGCTCTGGGGTGAGGTTGCCCATAGGAAAGGGCTTCATAAGATGTTCCCCCAGAGCAAAGGCCTCATCTGCCACAAACACAAATTTGAGGCCCTCCACATTGTCCTCAGCAGATGGTAAATGTAAGGTGCCATTCTGGAGCCGATGGTAAAACTTGGTCTGCATAATCACTCCTCCATCAGAGTTGTGGCCGTTCTTCCCAACATCCAGATACAGGAACTCATAGTTGGCAGACACTATCGCTAGCTTGACTATGCTGCAAAAGCCCTTATAATTAAAATAATAGTTGGTTGATGGCACAATGCTGACATGTTTGCCATCAATAGCACCACCACAGTTGGGAAAATTCCACTGATGCTTGAACTGGGCTGCAACATCCTGCCATTGGTGTGGGTTGGAAGGAAACTGTGGAGTCAAAAAAGAAAAAAAAATACTACTTTTGCACATAACATTGCAAGCAGATTTGACACAAACATTCTGGCCAACATAAGTATAACATTTAAATGAGTATTTAAAGACAAAAGTATAAGGTAAACTCATCAGATTCCTCACCCCCTCTGGTGGCCCATTCTAAAAAATGTATGGTGGGGGGTAATGGGTAGATGTTTTGGACAGGTAATCCTCTCCACTTCCATGAGAGCTAAGTGCATAAATAATGTGTGATACTTTGGCCAGCCCCTCCTTACTTACACTATTGGCAGCCCGGTGAACAGATAAGAAGTGTCATAATCCAAAAATATGGATACACACTGTCCAAATTGAGGCACATTTTGACATTCATAAATTACCTATCAAGATAATAGGAGACAAAAACTTTCAACAGTACAATTTGAAGGTATTCAGGCAGGCCCTTGCACATGCTTTGGTGAATTCATCAACAAATATGACCACAAAATAGGTATAGTGTGTATGGGTTTTGCAAAGTCAGCAGATAGAGTATTGGTATCGGTTCACTTAGCATTGGGGGGGGGGGGTTCCAAATGAGTTTGTGCCCCAAAAAATGGCCTCTTGCACTCTGCCTGAATTTGAAGACAACAATAACATTTGTACACATTTTAGGGGGTGTTTAGGGTAAGCACAAAAATGTAGCTGACAAAATACATTGTTAAGTTACTAGGCTAGGTATGTATGGGCCCAGGATAGTATGCTGGGGGAGTTAGTAAAGGAAAATATGCACAAAGGACAAAAAAGGAGCATTAACAGCTTACAGCATGCATGAGGACAAAGAGGACATGCACAGTATTTTACAATAATGGTAATTATGGAATGAAGAAATTAATACGTTAGCAAACATTAAATACATAGATGATGATTAACAGTGATGTTAAAGACTAAAACCTACCCAAATATAGTCCTTCCGCAGGACTTGAATAATGGCAGAACAGGTCTCTGGAATAATGAGTCCCAGAGCCTGGGGGGAGATCGCAGTTGTAAACTTCAGGTCCTGGAGGCTTCTCCCAGTCGCTAGGTACTGCAAGGTGGCTATGAGCCTTTGCTCAGGAGTAATGGCAAGTCGCATGTTTGTGTCCTGCTTCTTAATATAGGGGGTCAGCAATGCCAAGAGATGGTGATACCAGGGGTCCATCACCCAGAGATAATTCCCAAAATCATCAGGATTATTCTCCTGGAGTTCCCACAGCAAAGGCATATGAGAGACTTGGTCATGATTAAGCAACCAATTCCTGGTCCAAGAACTCCTCCTCCTCCTGTTCCTGGACTGGACTTGGGTCAAAGCAATAACTCCAAGCCCAATGATAGCATGATCTCTCTGATGAGAACGCAACATGGCTAGTTGATGAATGGCCGTTCAGAAAGGAACTGGCAAGCACGAACTGAAAATCAGAAATGAACTGACAAGCACAAACTGAAAATCAGAAATGAACTGACAAGTATGAAAACTGAAAAGCGCGAATTGACACTCACTACTACAAACTTCTACTAACACGAGATTAGCAGAAGGAGCCCAAAGGGTGGCGCATGACAATTGAACTTCCTTTTTATCAGCTCGTAGTACGTCTAGTACATCACTATGTTCGGGATTGTTGGTTGACAATTGTGTGCTGTTTGTATGCAAGACAAGTTTGGGCCAATGCCCTTTGGATGAAAGTCTGCGGTTTTGTCGGCATAAAATATGATTGTGTGTACGAGGCTTTATACTTGCGGACGTCGTACACTTGCACAAAGTCAGGGATTCTGTAGAATTAATCAGGTATATGATTAACCAGTTATACCAAGCAGGTGCTAATGATCATAAATTTCAATATTTAGGCTGAAACACATACATTAACTGAAAGAGAAAAAGCTGTGTAGGAGGCTTAAAACTGGGTGAGGAACAGACAAACTATGCTACTAAGGTGAGGTTGTGGAAGAGAGTTTCATGTCACAGATCATATACCATGGCAAGGCTGAGCACAGCAACAAGACACAAGGCACTAATGACTAAGCTTCGAGGGGTGGAGCGAAACGCATTGGGGGCATGGCCTGGTCAGGGTCCAGGCTGAGATTGCCACTAACACATTAATCAGAGGGTTCGTTCAGATGTGCATCTAATGCCGCGTACACACGTAGCAGACTATCCAGCGGACTTAGTCTGGCGGACTTCCCGCCGGATTGTCCGCCGAAATGCGTGTCCGGCGGACAGATTGGAGTGCAAAAATACTTTCTAAGTCCCCCGGACTTTTGGGTAAAAAAAGTCCGCCGGAGCCTACACACGGGGGGACTTTTCCACCAGATTGTTTGATCGTGTGTACGAGGCATAATGCCGCGTACACACGATCAAACAAGCGGGTGGAAAAATCCGGCAACCCGAAGTCCGCCAGACAATCCCCCTGTGTGTAGCCTCCGGCATACTTTTTTGACCCGAAAGTACGGCGGACTTAGAAAGTAGTTTTGCACTCCAATCTTCCCGCCGGACTCGCATTTCGGCGGACAATCCGGCCGTGTGTTTGCCTGTCCGCCATACTTTTGAAATGAACGGACTTTTCCCGCCCGGAAAAGTTTCGAGCGGGTCTCCAGGTAGGCGGGGCCCGCGAAGGAGACGTCGCTGGCCCCGCCACCTGGTATGGACTTAAAGGGGAACCCCAACGCTGAAAAAAATCGGCGTGGGGGTCCCCCCAAGTCCACAACAGACCCTTGTCCGAGCACGCTACCCGGCTGGCCAGGAAAGGAGGGGCGAGCAAGCGCCCCCCCTCCTGAGCCGTACCGGGCCGCGTGCCCTCAACATGGGGGGTGCCTTGGGGAAAGGGAGGCGGCGCGGCCCCTCCACCCCAAAGCACCTTGTCCCCATGTTGATGAGGACAAGGGCCTCTTCCCGACAACCCTGGCCGTTGGTTGTCGGGGTCTGCGGGCGAGGGGCTTATCGGAATCTGGGAGCCCCCTTTAATAAGGGGGCCCCCGGATACCGGCCCCCCACCCTATGTGAATGAGTATGGGGTACAGTGTACCCCTACCCATTCACCTGTGAAAAAAAGTAAAAAAAAAAACACAACACACAAGATAAAATTATTTATTGCACAGCTCCGGGGGACTTCCGTCTTCGGGGGTCTTCTCGCCGGACTCCTCCGCTATCTTCTTGTAGCTCTTTTGCTAGCGGAGGAGCCCGGCATTCTTCTTCGTCGCCGCGGCCTCTTCTTCTGACTTCGGGGGTCTTGTCCCCCTCTTCGGTTCTTCTGCCGGGCCACCGCGCCTTCTTATAGCTCTTTTACAGGCGGTGGCCCGGTCTTCTGTCGCCGCCGCCATCACCGCCGCCTTCTGTTCTTCTTCTTCTTCTCCTTCTTCTCCTGGAGATGTTGATTCGAAGCTCTCTCCGGCCGCAATGCCAGGGACGCGCTGCGCGGGGACTTATATAGGGACAAGGGGCGGTGTCATCGGTTGATGTCACATGGGTTGATGTCACATGGCGACAGTCCCAGCATCCTTCGGGACTGTGACATCGTAAGGGGCGGGGTCACCATGTAACATCAACCCATGTGACATCAACCGATGACACCGCCCCTTGTCCCTAAATAAGTCCCCGCGCAGCGCGTCCCCGGCATTGCGGCCGGAGAGAGCTTCGAGTCAACATCTCCAGAGAAGAAGGAGAAGAAGAACAGAAGGCGGCGGCGGCGGCGACAGAAGACCGGGCCATTGCCTGTAAAAGAGCTAGAAGAAGGCGCAGTGGTATCCGAGGGCCCCCTTTTTAAGCCCCTCGCCCGCAGATCCCGACAACCAACGGCCAGGGTTGTAGGGAAGAGGCCCTTGTCCTCATCAACATGGGGACAAGGTGCTTTGGGGTGGGGGGGGGCGCGCAGCCCCCCCTTCCCCAAGGCACCCCCCATGTTAAGGGCACGCAGCCTGGTACGGCTCAGGAGGGGGGGGGGCGCTCGCTCGCCCCTCCTTTCCTGGCCGGCCAGGTAGAGTGCTCGGACAAGGTTCTGTTGTGGACTTGGGGGGGACACCCACGCCGATTTTTTTCGGCGTTGGGGTTCCCCTTTAAGTCGATACCAGGTGGCGAGGCCAGCGGCGTCTCCTTCGCGGGCCCCGCCTACCTGGAGACGTGCTCGAAATGAGCGAACTTTCCTCCGCGTGCGTGGGCGAGTCCGTTCATTTCTAAAGGAGGGTGGATAGTACGGCGGACTTAGTGCGCCGTATTAGTCCGCTGAAAAAGTGGCGTGTGTGGGCAAGTAGCCCGTTCGGAAAGTCCGGCGGACAGTCTGACGGGAAGTCCGCCAGCAGTTTGGCGGGAAGTCCGCCAGACTAAGTCCGTCGGATAGACGGCTACGTGTTTACGCGGCATAAGGGAGACTTTTTTCATAACAAGACACAAGGCAGTTATACTGCATCAGTAAGGTCTCTCCCAGGCAAAGGCTTTTAAAACAGACTGGTGTTTCAGGATGTTCTGTTCAAGCTCTTTTGAAGAAGCACAAAGAAATGGGCAAAGTTGAGGACCATAGAAGCAGTGGTTGGCCAAGAAACATAATGCAGCAGATAAAAGACGCATCATGCTTGCTTCCATTCAACATTAGAAGTTTGGAGCTGCATTTCTGCAAATGGACTTGGAGATTTGATCAGAATCAATGGTGTCCTTAATGCTGAGAAATACAGGCAGATACTTATTCACCATGCCATATCACCAGGGAGGCGTGTGATTGAACCCAATTTTTTTTCTTTATACTGTGTTTTTTTTAATTTTTTTATTATAATTAACATTTTGCATGAAAATTAACACAAATATTCACATAATCTTATGCATTGTGAGTCCTTTGATTCCTCATTGTGCAAACCATTGTCAAAATGGCATTTTATATCTAGAAAGAACTTGCCTTAATATTTAGAATCCCTAAAACGAAAAAACAAATCCATATATCACTCGCCATACATAAAGCATAGCCTAAGACAAAAACAGAAACAAAAAACAAAGGAATATGGGAGTATAATTCTCTCTCCTCTCCCCACATCCTCAGTGTTCTCAATGTTGAGAAATACAGGCAAATATTTATCCATCATGCCATACCACCAGGGTAGGGGCGTGATTGGTCCCAAATTTATGGGCCTGCAGGCAGTATGCTAAATTTAAAATAACTTACATAGACAACATATTGGTTGAAAAACTTGGCTGGGCAGTTTATTATTTGTTTACTAAATTTACAAACCTTTATTCAAATACAGTAATATCATAGAAAAAAAACAATTAAACTGAGCCAACCACAGCTCAGTCACCATGATTCAAGTCGTACAGCTTTTAAATAGTAACTTAGCAACCATTCCTTTTGCCAAGGGAACCTATATTATATTTAACACAGTAGCTTAGCCATTACAGCTCAAGCTAAATAAAAACGAACCTTCCCCTGTTAAGTTTAAAGGTGACCTTACCGCATAATAAATGCTGCAACAAAAAAAAAAGAGGGCAAGTGGGAGCCCCACAGAAAGGCATTCTGGGGCAGCTGAAACTCCTGGGATTGGAACCTGCTTTATATAGCCCCCAAATGCCTTCTAGAAGATTCCAAAAGATCAACCGACCCTTGTCTGTGTCCCCACGTGCCACAGGTGCACTGGGGAGACTTAAAACCTGTCCAAGCCCCAGTCCCATGAGGAAAGGGGGGACTTGAAAAAGGTGTTCCCCTTTCCTTAACATTCTGCAGAAGGAAAATGACCCCAAACATAAAGCCAATGTCATTAAGAACTATCTTCAGTGTAAAAAAGAGCAAGGAGTCCTGGAAGCATTGGTTTGGCTCCCAAAGAGCCCTGATCTCAACATCATTGAATCTGTCTGGGATTACATGAAATGGCAGAAGGTTTTTTAGGCAGCCAACATCCACAGAAGATCTGTGATTAGCTCTCCAAAAAATTTGGAACAACGTACCTGCTGAGTAGGGATGAGCCGAATACCCCCCTGTTCGGGGAACTTTCGAACGGACCTAAAATTTGTGCGAACTTTAGAACCCCATTGAAGTCTATGGGACTCGAACATTCGAAAAAAAGTGCTAATTTTAATGGCTAATATGCAAGATATTGTCCTAAAAATGGTTTGGGGACCTGGATCCTGCCCCAGGGGACATGGGTCAATGCCTAAAATGTTTTTAAAAATGGCTGTTTATTCAGGAGCACTGATTTTAATGACGATTAAAGTGAAAAAAAAGTGAAATATTCCTTTAAATATCGTGCCGGGGGGGGGGGGGGGGGGGTGTCTATAGTATGCCTGTGAAGTGCCACGTGTTTCCCGTGTTTAGAACAGTCCCTGTACAAAATGACATTTAACGGAAAAAAGTCATTTAAAACTGCTTGCGGTTTTAATGTAATATCTGGTTTCGGCAATATGGATGAAAATCATTGAGAAAAATGGCATGGGTAGCCCCCCCTGCCCATTACCAGCCCCTTTGGGTCTTGTACGGATATTAGGGGGAACCCCGTACCATATTAAAAAAAGGAAAGGCGTGGGGCCCCCAGGGCCTATATACTCAGAACAGCAGTATACAGGCGGTGTAAACAAGACAGGGACTGTGTAGGTTTCTTATGTTAAGTAGAACCTGGTTGTAATTTTGAACTGGTACATTTTTAAAGTGTAGCTCCAGTCAAAAAAGCTATTTTTAAGCTTTTTGGAAAACATAGGGAAGGGTTAGCACCCCTGTATAATTTTTTTTGCCGTATGTCTTTTTTCATCTCAATTCCTGTTGTCTCCTTCCATTTGCAAGTAGGAGACGTTTGTAAGTTGGATGTTTGAAAGTAGGAGCCTGCCCTCTATGCTCTGCAGAAATGGCGGAACAAGGTGTTGATGTTGCCACAACATTGTAAGCCCTCAAAGTGACTCTTGGTGGGCGCTGGAGCGCCCTGCTGTGAACGACTATATCAAGAATTGTAATTACATGCCATTGTTGAACAGTGGTAGAAAAATTGGGCCTTTGGTGGTTGTGGTGGTGGTGCTGGTGCCACAACACTATAAGTCCTCACAGTTACTCTCGGTGGGCACAGGAACGGGCCCTGCTGTGAAATATTATATCAAGAATTACATGCCCCTGTTAAACAGGGGCTGAAAAATTGGGCCTTAGGCACTGCTTGCTGGTGCCACAACACTGCAACCTCTCCCAGATACTCTAGTTGGAGTGCATGAACGAGCCCTGCTGCAAAGCATTGCATCAAAAATTTTATTACATGCCCCTGTTAAACAGGGGCTGAAAAATTGGGGCTATACACTGCAACCTCTTCCATATACAGTGGTGTGAAAAAGTGTTTGCCCCCTTCCTCATTTCCTGTTCCTTTGCATGTTTGTCACACTTAAGTGTTTCGGAACATCAAACCAATTTAAACAATAGTCAAGGACAACACAAGTAAACACAAAATGCAATTTGTAAATGAAGGTGTTTATTATTAAAGGTGAAAAAAAATCCAAACCATCATGGCCCTGTGTGAAAAAGTGATTGCCCCCTAAACCTAATAACTGATTGGGCCACCCTTAGCAGCAACAACTGCAACCAAACGTTTGCGATAACGTGCAATGAGGCTTTTACAGCGTCCTGGAGGAATTTTGGCCCACTCATCTTTGCAGAATTGTCCTAATTCAGTTACATTAGAGGGTTTTCGAGCATGAACGGCCTTTTAAAGGCCATACCACAACATCTCAATAGGATTCAGGTCAGGACTTTGGCTAGGCCACTCCAAAGTCTTCATTTTGTTTTTCTTCAGCCATTCGGTGGTGGACTTGCTGGTGTGTTTAGGATCATTGTCCTGCTGCAGAACCCAAGTTCGTTTCAGCTTGAGTACACGAACAGATGGTCGGACATTCTCCTTCAGGATCTCTTGGTAGACAGCAGAATTCATAGTTCCTTTTATCACGGCAAGTCTTCCAGGTCCTGAAGCAGCAAAACAGCCCCAGACCATCACACTACCACCACCATATTTTACTGTGGGTATAATGTTCTTTTTATGAAATGCAGTGTTCCTTCTACGCCAGATATACTTGGACACACACCTTCCAAAGAGTTCCACTTTTGTCTCATCGGTCCACAGAATGTTGTCCCAAAAGTCTTGGGGATCATCAAGATGTGTTGTGGAGAAATTGAGACGAGCTTTGATGTTCTTTTTGCTCAGCAGTGGTTTTCTCCTTGGAACTCTGCCATGCAGGCCATTTTTGCCCAGTCTTTTCCTGATGGTGGAGGCATGAACGCTGACCTTAACTGAGGCAAGTGAGGCCTGCAGTTCCTTGGACGTTGTTGTGGGGTCTTTTGTGACCTCTTGGATGAGTCGTCGCTGCGCTCTTGGGGTAATTTTGGGTGGCCGGCCACTCCTGGGAAGGTTCACCACTGTTCCATGTCTTCGCCATTTGTGGATAATGGCTCTCACTGTGGTTCGCTGGATTCCCAAAGCTTTGGAAATGGCTTTATAACCCTTTCCAGACTGATAGATCTCAATTACTTTCTTTCTCAATTGTTCCTGAATTTCTTTGGGTCTCGGCATGATGTGTAGCTTTTAAGGATCTTCTGGTGGACCTTACTGTGTCAAGCAGCTCCTATTTAAGTGATGCCTTGATTGTGAACAGGTGTGGCAATAATCAGGCCTGGGTGTGGCTAGAGAAATTGAACTCAGGTGTGGACAACCACAGTTATAGTATGTTTGAACAAGGGGGGCAATCACTTTTTCACACAGGGCCATGATGGTTTGGATTTTTTTTCACCTTTAATAATAAACACCTTCATTTACAAATTGCATTTTGTGTTTACTTGTGTTGTCCTTGACTATTGTTTAAATTGGTTTGATGTTCCGAAACACTTAAGTGTGACAAACATGCAAAGGAACAGGAAATGAGGAAGGGGGCAAACACTTTTTCACACCACTGTACTCTAGTTGTAGTGCAGGAATGAGCCCTGCTGCAAAGCATTGCATCAAAAATTTTAATTACATGCCCCTGTTAAACAGGGGCTGAAAAATTGGGCTGGTGGCATCACCCAGAACCAAAAATGTTCTTCCAAGATATCAGCGGAGGAGGAAGAGGATAGACAGTCAACATAACAGGACAGTCACTCAGCATCAGCATAGGCAGTCTTGAAGGGATGCGATATTTAAAAAAAAAATATTCAGTTACATTAGCTTCAGGTGCTTGGTAGCTGGTGTTGATCCAAGACTGATTCATCTTTATGAAGGTCAGTCGATCAACCGAGTCGGTGGACAGGCGCACCCTGTGATCGTTTACAAAGCCACCAGCAGCACTGAAGGTGCGTTCCGAAAGAACACTGGATACAGGTCAGGCCAGTAGCTCAATTGCATACTGCATACTGTGCAAGCTCTGGCCAGTGACCCAGTAAGCCAGAGGATTTTCGGTGGGAAAGGTGTCCAAGTCTGACCTTGCCCCTAGGTATTCCTGCACCATGTAAATCAACCTGATCATGCCCCACTGGCGTGGTGAGAAAAAACCGAGCTCCCCTGACCCTGTCCTGGTACCGTAGTCGCACAGGTACTCATTGATGGCCCTCTGCTGCGGGTGCAGCTGCTGCAGCATGCCCAACGTTGAGGTCCACCTGGTGGGCATGTCACATATAAGGCAGTTCTTGGGCAGGTTTAACTCCTTTTGGAGCTCAGCCAGCCGAGCACAGGCATTAAATGATCTGCGGAAATGCACACAGACTTTCCTGGCCTGCTTCAGGACATCCTGTAAGCCCGGGTACCTGCCCAAGAACCGCTGCACCACCAGGTTAAGGACGTGAGCCACACAGGACACATGGGTCAGTTGTCCCTGTCGGAGGGCGGAGAGGAGGTTGGTGCCATTGTCGCAAACCACCAATCCTGGCTTAAGCTGGCATTGCGTCAACCACCTCTCGGCCTGCCCCTGCAGAGCTGACAAAATATTTGCCCCAGTGTGGCTCCTGTCCCCCAAAGAAACCAGCGAAAGCACGGCATGGCATTGTTTTGCCTGCGTACTTGCGTAGCCCCTTGAATGCCTACGGAGCACTGCTGGAAGAGGCCATGGAGGAAGAAGAAGAGGAGGGGGTGGAGGAGAGAGGTGTGTCACAACCAGTAGTAGCATTTTGGAGGCGTGGTGGCGGAACAACCTCCAACACTACTGCATCTTGTCCTGCATCCTTCCCAGATGCCAGAAGAGTGACCCAATGGGCCGTGAAAGACAGGTAACGTCCCTGTTCATGCCTGCTGGACCATGACCCAGCGGTAATATGCACCTTACCGCTGACCGCCCTGTCCAACGAAGCAAGGACATTGCCTTCCACATGCCGGTAGAGAGCCGGAATCCCCTTCCGTGAGAAAAAGTGGCGTTTGGGAACCTGCCACTGAGGAACCGCACATTGCAAAAACTCACGGAAGGGGGCAGAGTCTACCAACTGAAAAGGTAGCAGTTGAAGTGCTAGCAATTTAGCCAAGCTAGTATTCAACCACTGGGCATGTGGATGGCTGGGAGTGAACTTCTTTCGATGGTCCAGCAGCTGGGGCAGGGAAATTTGCCTGCTACAATCGGACGTGGCTGTACTGCTAGCAGAGTGCCCGCAAGCACTTGGCTGTGACACACCTAATTCTACACCTTCATTCCTCTCAGTGCAGGTTTCAGAGAGGACTGAAGGTCTAGTGGGGTTGGAGATCCCAGCTGATGATGAGCAAGGAGAGGTCCGCTTTGTTCTTTGGTGTGGGTCTTTGAGGTTAGCTTGCCAATGAGCTGCATGGCAGGTCAACATATGTCTGGTCAAGCATGTGGTGCCCAAGCGGCTGATGTTTTGGCCACGCGAGATATGCTTGAGACATATGTTGCAAATAGCAGCGGTGCGATCTGATGCACTCGTCTCAAAAAAGGCCCACACCAAAGAACTTTTAGAATAACGCACAGAGGCAGCGCCCTGCACAGGCGGAGCTCTGCGATGTGATTCAGTCGGTGTGCTGCCCCTAAGCTGGCCCCCGGAGGGCATCCTGCCTAGTTGGAGATGTGACTCCTCCTCCTCCTCTCTCCTACCAGGCACCCACATGGAGTCAGTGCCCTCATCATCCCCTACCTCTTTATCGCTGGAGGAAACCTGGCAGTATTCTGCAGCTTGTGGAACATGACTGCTAGATTGCTGTCCTTCTTGAGCATCCCCTCTCTCTGCGCTCACGCTACTGCCTTCCTCTAGCTGAGTATCATCATCAGAGCCTACAAAACACTGGGCATCCTCCTGGAGCATGTACCCAACACTTTGCTCAAAGAGTTCAGGGGACTCCTCAGGAGGACGTGGTGGGTCTAGGGAAGGAATCACTGATGATGACATTGAGACGAGGGAAGAGGATGCGTTGGCAGCTGATTTGCTAGTACCCTGAGCCTTGGTGAGAGAGGATGAGGAGGATGAAGAGGGCTTGGTCCTCCACTCTACCAAGTCTTCAGGATGATGCGGCTCAACACGTCCAGCTGCCGAAAATAAGGACAAGCGTGTCCCATGGCCATGTGCTGATGATGATGCACTATAAAATGATAGTGTTTTATTCCTGCGCTACCACTGGTGATCTATCAAATGTCAAGGGCTGCTGCTACTACCGGAATGGATCACACCGTATCCACTTAATATGAAACTTAAGATATGTTGGTATTGCGCTGCCCCTATATTAAATAACCCTCCGAGGGTGATAAGTATAATGCCTAGTTACATAAATCAATAGTGTAATAAAAATATATATATATGAATGTCTACTGAATAATATCAAAAAGTGCAAAGTGCTACATTAAATAAAATAAAATAAACACACCACAGAGGTGATAGAATCCAAATAAATGAAAATCAAGTGAACAAAGGTAAGTAACTAAAAACAGTCTCTTAAAAATTACTATTTTGATAAAGTGCAGAGAAAATGCAAAAAAAAAAAAAAAAAAAGTAAACACACTACAGAGTCAATTGAAAACCTCCACGGAAACGCAACTGCTTCAATTGAGTGCAAAGCCAAAAAACAGTGAATTGATCATAAAGTGCCAAGTGCGTCTTATAAATGTGCAAATAAGTAAACACTCTCCAGAGGTGATATAAGTGAACCACCCTAATAATAAACAAATGATATAAAAGAAAATAAGAAAGAGTATACCTAGACCAAAAAGAGGGTACCCTCTCCTGATCACATGGAAATAAACTTTAGAATTAAACAAAAAATATATATAGTAGTAAACGCACTACAGAGCCGGCTGTAACATATGTTATATCAGAATGAATCCGGCCTCTATAGATTAAATATACATATTGAAATCCATCAAAAATAAAAAAATAAAAAGATATAAATATTCAAGTCCATAAATAAACAACAGTCTCCTTTAAGTGCAAGTGGTTTGTGCAAACTTGTGCAAATTCAACTGAGGTGTGGATCTCCCAGTGCTTAATCCCATTGTGATCACACTTTAGTGGGCAGTGGCCCCTTACCTATAGCAAGGAGGGATTCGCATAGAGGTATATAGATTTCTTTATATGTCTTCTCTCCTGGTAAATTCGGTCACCTTCTCCTTTAAATTGTATTCTTATTGCTCCATAGGACCCAATAGATTAATAGAGAGGGAATACCATAGTGTAGTATTTCACAAATAGCATTTATTAAAAAATTTCATACACAGGGTACTCACACATTAATAGATAGAAAAAAGCCTTTTTCTAGTAATCAGCAGAAAGTGCATCCACAGTCAGCTTCCTTCCCGTCCCTACGCGTGACATCACATCCCGTGACTTCATCAGGGGATGCCCTGATGATCCCCTGATGAAGTCACGTGATGTGATGTCACACGTAGTCACACGTAATTCTAAAGTTTATTTCCATGTGATCAGGACAGGGTACCCTCTTTTTGGTCTAGGTATACTTTTTCTTATTTTCTTGTATATCATTTGTTTATTATTAGGGTGGTTCACTTATATCACCTCTGGAGAGTGTTTACTTATTTGCACATTTATAAGATGCACTTGGCACTTTATGATCAATTCACTGTTTTTTGGCTTTGCAATCAATTGAAGCAGTTGTGTTTCCGTGGAGGTTTTCAATTGACTCTGTAGTGCGTTTACTTTTTTTTTTTTTTTTGCATTTTCTCTGCACTTTATCAAAATAGTAATTTTTAAGAGACTGTTTTTAGTTACTTACCTTTGTTCACTTGATTTTCATTTATTTGGATTCTATCACCTCTGTGGTGTGTTTATTTTATTTTATTTAATGTAGCACTTTGCACTTTTTGATATTATTCAGTAGACATTCATATATATATATATATATATATATATATATATATATATATATATATATATATTTATATTACACTATTGATTTATGTAACTAGGCATTATACTTATCACCCTCGGAGGGTTATTTAATATAGGGGCAGCGCAATACCAACATATCTTAAGATGATGATGCACTGCTTCCACGACCAGCACTGTTGTCTCTAGACACAGAGCCTGCTTGCCATCTTTTATCAGCTCGTGCCTGTCTGCCTCTCCTTGTTGGCCTTCCAGACATGGTAATGGCCTGAAAGGAGATGAGAAAATTTGGTAGTGTATATTGTGCAGGAGGCACACAACACCCACTAACTCCTGCAGATGCCTTTATTATAGAACAACAGGAATTAAAGGGTGGATACAGGTGTATATTGTGCTGTGCTGGAGGCACACAACACCCACTAACTCCTGCAGATGCCTTTATTATAGAACAACAGGAATTAAAGGGTAGATACAGGTGTATATTGTGCTGTGCTGGAGGCACACAACACCCACTAACTCCTGCAGATGCCTTTATTATAGAACAACAGGAATTAAAGGGTAGATACCAGTGTATACTGTGCTGTGCTGGAGGCACACAACACCAACTAACTCCTGCAGATGGCTCAATTAGAGAAGAGCTATATAGGTAGATACAGGTGTATACTGCGCTCAAGGCACACAGACAACACCCAGAAACTCCTGCAGATGGCTGATAGCTCAATTACAGAAGAGCAATATAGCTATATAGGTAGATACAGGTGTATACTGCGCTCAAGGCACACAGACAACACCCAGAAACTCCTGCAGATGGCTGATAGCTCAATTACAGAAGAGCAATATAGCTATATAGGTAGATACAGGTGTATACTGCGCTCAAGGCACACAGACAACATCCAGAAACTCCTGCAGATGGCTGATAGCTCAATTACAGAAGAGAAATATAGCTATATAGGTAAATACAGGTGTATACTGCGCTCAAGGCACATAGACAACACCCAAAAACTCCTGCAGATGGCTGATAGCTCAATTACAGAAGAGCAATATAGCTATATAGGTAGATACAGGTGTATACTGCGCTCAAGGCACACAGACAACACCCAGAAACTCCTGCGGATGGCTAATAGCTCAATTACAGAAGAGCAATATAGCTATATAGGTAGATACAGGTGTATACTGCGCTCAAGGCACACAGACAACACCCAGAAACTCCTGCGGATGGCTGATAGCTCAATTACAGAAGAGCAATAATGCAAAATAGGTAGATACAGGTGTAAACTGCGCTGAAGGTACACAGACAACACCCACTAACTCCTGCAGACGCCGAAACTCTACACAAGGCCGCCACGCTGGCGGCCTTATATAGTGTGGGGTGTGTACTACACAGCCTGAGCTATGATTGGCCACAGGCATCCTGCTTGTGGCCAATCAGGGCTCTCCTCGCTGCCGGCGCTGTGATTGGCCAAGCATGCGGGGTCACAGTGCATGCTTGGCCAATCATGAGCCAGCAATGCACTGTGATGGCGCAGTGCATTGTGGGCCGTGAGCGTCACACGAATTTGGCGTGAATGGCCCACAGAGTTCTGGCTTCGTCGAACGGGCGAACAGCCGGTGTTCGAGTTGAACATGCGTTCGACTCGAACACCAAGCTCATCCCTACTGCTGAGTGCCTTTAAAAACTGTGTGCAAGTGTACCTAGAAGAATTGATGCTGTTTTGAAGGAAAAGGGTGGTCACACTAAATATTGTTTTTATTTGGATTTCTCTTTTGTTCATTTACTTTCCATTTTGTTAATTGATAAAAAATAAATCATTAACACTTTAGGAAAACTTTAGGAAAAAAATCCTAATTTACAGTATTTTTTCGACATGCCTAAAACGTTTGCACAGTGGTGTACATTAAGAAACAAAAAGAAAAAAAAGTGGTTAAAGCCAAACAACAGGCAGACATAAAACAGACTGGGGTTAATTAAATAAAGCATTTGAGACACTTTTCTCGGGCTATGTTCCCTTTAAATAGACCTGCGAATAATAGATAAAAACCTTGTAACAATTTCCTTAAGGGCTCGTTTACACCATACGTGCTTGAAAACTGATGGGAAAACCACTTGCAAATGGGTTGAGACATGAGTTTACATTAGTTTACATCAGTTTTCAGTGAGTTTTTATGCACATTGACATCAGTTTTCGTACGCATCAGTTATATGCCCTGTTCACACCAATGTTAACTTCATGTCAGTTTTTTCCATGCAGAAAACTGCACACACATTGCAGATTCCTGCTCTGAAACAATCCACATGTTGTGGTGTGAACAGGGCACATAGAGAACCATGGTTTTCTTTAAAGCTCTTGCAGAACGTGTGCAGAAAAACTGACGTCTCTGCACCATGGTGTGAATGAGGCCTAAGATTTCTGACACATGTGACAGATGCAAGTAGTAGTTATTTGAGCCAATTTCACAATGTGTTGCTATGGCTGCAAGAAGTTAACCACTTAACAACCGCCCATTGCCGATTAACGGCATCAGGGCGGTTGTTTAACTCTGAGAGGCCGTTAATTAACGGCCTCCCAGAATTCTGCTCTCGCGCACCCCCTGGGGCGCGCACACGAGAGCATCCGTGACCGCTGGGTCCAGTGGACCCGGCGCATCACGAATCACGGTAAACGGCCGCTCATCGCGGCCGTTTACCACGTGAACGCTCCGTCAAATGACGGAGTGATCACTTGTAAACAAGCCGGCGTCATGTTATGACGCCGGTTCCTCCCTCCCCCTCTCTGTACCGATCGGTACAGCGGAGGGGGAAGAGATCGGTGTCAGCAGCTATGTGGGCTGCATCTGCAGTGCCCACATCGCTGCTCACCGAAAATTAACCCCTCAAATCCCTGCAAATACTCTGCATTACTCTGCAATTCCCTGCAAATACTCTGCATTACTCTGCAATTCCCTGCAAATACTCTGCATTACTCTGCAATTCCCTGCAAATACTCTGCATTACTCTGCAATTCCCTGCAAATACTCTGCATTACTCTGCAATTCCCTGCAAATACTCTGCATTACTCTGCAATTCCCTGCAAATACTCTGCAATTCCCTGCAAATACTCTGCAATTCCCTGCAAATACTCTGCATTGCCCTGCAACACTCTGCATTGCCCTGCAACACTCTGCATTGCCCTGCAACACTCCGCATTGCCCTGCAACACTCCGCAATGCCCTGCAACACTCCGCAATGCCCTGCAACACTCCGCAACGCTCTGCAATACCCTGCAACACCCGCCAATACCCTGCAACACTCTGCAATGCTCTGCAACCCCCGCCGATACCCTGCAACACTCTGCAATGCTCTGCAACCCCCGCCGATACCCTGCAACACTCTGCAATGCTCTGCAACCCCCGCCGATACCCTGCAACACTCTGCAATGCTCTGCAACACCCGCCAATACCCTGCAACACTCTGCAATGCTCTGCAACACCCGCCAATACCCTGCAATGCTCTGCAACGCAGTACTCTGCAACACCATGCTCTGAGATACCCAGCCATAGTCGGTGATACCCTGCAATACCCAGCCATAGACATCTCCCGCCGCCCTCCGCCCTCCGGTGCTTCTACCGAATCGCTAATACGATCAAAGCCAGAATCTTTTTTTTTTTCAGGCTTCCCAGCTTAGAGGTGAGATGTGGGTCTTATTGACCCCACATCTCACTGTAAAGAGGACCTGTCATGCCATATTCCTATTACAAGGGATGTTTACATTCCTTGTAACAGGAATAAAAGTGATCAAAAAAATTATTTTTGGGGAAAAAAATGTCAAACTAAAATAAATAAAGTAAAATGAACAATAAAAAAAAATGTTTTTTTTAAAGCGCCCCTGTCCCCATGTGCTCGCATGCAGAAGCGAACGCATGCGTAAGTCCCGCCCACATATGAAAACGGTGTTCAAACCACACATGTGAGGTATCGCTGCGAACGTTAGAGCGAGAGAAATAATTCTAGCCCTAGACCTCCTCTGTAACTCAAAACATATAACCAGTAAAAAAAATGTAAATCGTCGCCTATGGGGATTTTTAAGTAGCGACGTTTGCCGCCATTCCACGAGCGTGTGCAATTTTGAAGAGTGACATATTAGGTATCTATTTACTCAGCGTAACTTCATCTTTCACATTATGCAAAAATTGGGCTAACTTTACTGTGTTTTTTTTTTTTTTAAGCACAAAACAGTTTTTTTTCCAAAAAAAAGCATTCGAAAAATTACTGCGCAAATACCGTGCGAGATAAAAAGTTGCAAAGACCACCATTGTATTCTCCAGGGTGTTTGCTAAAAAAAACATATATAATGTTTTGGAGTTCTATGTAATTTTCTAGCAAATAAATTATGATTTTTACATGTAGGAGAGAAATGTCAGAATTGTACTGGGTGCTCCAGAACACCTGATGGCGCTCCATGCATGTTGGGCCTCTGTATGTGGCCACGCTGTGTAAAAGTCTCACACATGTGGTATCGCCATACTCGGGAGTAATAGCAGAATGTGTTTTGGGGTGTAATTTGTGGTATGCATATGCTGTGTGTGAGAAATAACCTGATAATATGACAATTTTGTGAAAAAAAAAAAAAAAGTAAAAAGAATCTTGATTTTGCAAAGAATTGTGGGAAAAAATGACAACTTCAAAAAACTCATCATGCCTCTTACTAAATACCTTGGAATGTCTTCTTTCCAAAAAGGGGTCATTTGGGGGGTATTTGTACTTTTCTGGCATGTTAGGGTCTCAAGAATTGAAATAGGCCGTCAGTCCTTCAGGTGTGATCAATTTTCAGATATTGGCACCATAGCTTGTGGACTCTATAACTTTCACAAAGACCAAATAATATCCACCAATTTGTACTTATTTTTACCAAAGATATGTAGTAGTATAAATTTTGGCCAAAATTTATGAAGAAAAAATTACTAATCTGCTAAATTTTCTAACAGAAACAAGGAAAAATTCGTTTTTTTACAGAATTTTCGGTATTTTTTCTTTTATAGCACAAAAAAAAAAAAACCCAGCGGTGATTAAATACCACCAAAAGAAAGCTCTATTTGTGTGAAAAAAAGGACAAAAATTTCATATAGGTCCAGTGTTGCATGACTGAGTAATTGTCATTCAAAATGCGAGAGCACCGAAAGCTGAAAATTGGTCTGGTTATTAAGGGTGTTTAAGTGCCCAGTGGTCAAGTGGTTAAAAAAGAATTATCGCCAATTCAAAGATAATGACACTGGAGTAAATTAAGACCAATTCTAAGTTGGTGTACAGAGACAAGCCAATGCACAATGAGTGGGGCCACTGTGTAGTAAAGAGCAAGGCATATTTACCCAGAGTAATTGTCACGAATGGTGCCAGGTATGCATCACTGGTTGCGAGGACGCTATTGGCGGCGTGGCAAGGTTAGGGCACCATGCTGGCTGTGCTATCAGGGTTGTGTAAACTTCAGGACTGGGTGGACAAAATATAAATATTGTATCATGTAAAAAAAGTTTCCCTTTATGTGTATCAAAGGGGTATGTAGCTGCTAGACTGAAGTTCATCTTTGATGGTTGTCATCTTTAGCAGCAGTATGCTACAAAGTGACCTATCTTTAAAGTCAGTACTTTTATTTGGATGAAACACCTGAATTGACGATCAATGTGTCAGTCTATGTCTTAAACTCTTCTTGAGCAAATGTTAGAAAACCAGCATCAAAAAATTGTCTTCTGCTAATAAAGCAATCGTTCAAAGGATAAGAAGGAATGTAGCCCCATGTTATATAGCTTTGACCTGTAGAGATTAATTCCAGAAGCTGTTTAATTCATCATGGTTAACCTATTCAGGTTGTCCTCAGGATCAGGGTCAGGAGGCTCAACTTTTTCCTAGATTACTGTCACCACAGACTTGTTGCTCTGCAGAGCTGGGATTAGAATGTTTTAAGAATGATTTTAAAACAGAACAGTGTTGTATAGTGTCTCCAAATATATCACTTTAGCAATTTTCCAAAAATGTAAGTGTTGTTGATAGCAACCAATTCGATTAATTTGAAAACCAAGAATTCTAATTTTATATACTGTATATACAGTGCCTTGAAAAAGTATTCATATCCCTTGAAATTTTCCAAATTTTGTCATGTTACAACCAAAAATGTAAATAAATTTTATTGGGATTTTATGTGATCGACCAATTGTGAAGTGGAAGGAAAATGATAAATAGTTTTCAATTTTTTTTACAATCAAATATGTGAAGAGTGTGGCGTGTATTTGTATTTAGCCCCCTTTACTCTGATACCCCTTACAAAAATTAAAAGGAACCAATTGCCTTCATAAGTCACCTACTTAGTAAATAGAGTCCACCTGTGTGCAATTTAATCTCAGGATAAATACAGCTGTTCTGGGAAGCCCTAGAGGTTTGTTGGAGAACTTTAATGAACACACAGCTTCATGAAGGCCAAGGAACACACCAGGCAGGTCAGGGATAAAGTTGTGGAGAAGTTAAAAGCAGTGTTAGGTTATAAAAAATATCCCAAACTGTGAACATCCCACGGAGCACTGTTCAATTCATCATCCAAAAATGGAAAGAGTATGGTCCAACTGCAAATCTACCAAGACGTGTCCATCCACCTAAACTGACAGGCCAGGTAAGGAAAGCATTCATCAGTGAAGCAGCCAAGAGGCCCATGGTAACGCTGGAGGAGCTGCAGAGATCCACAACTCAAGTGGGAGAATCTGTCCACAGGACACCTATTAGTCGTGCACTCCACAAATCTGGCCTTTACGGAAGAGTTTCAAGAAGTAAGCCATTCTTGAAAAAAGGCACAAGAGGTTCTGTTTGCAGTTTGCGAGAAGCCTTGTGGGGGACACAGCAAACATGTGAAAGAAGGTGCTCTGGTCAGATGAGACCAAAATGTAACTTTTTGGCCTAAAAGCAAAACTAACACTGCACATCACCCTGAGCACACAATTCGCACTGTGAAACATGGTGGTGGCAGCATCATGTTGCGGGGGTGCTTTTCTTCAGCAGTGACAGGGAAGCTGGTCAGAGTTAATGGGAAGATGGATGGGAAGGTGGATGAATCCAAATGCAGGGTAATCTTATGCCGCGTACACACGAGCGGACTTTTCAACATCCAAAGTCCGACGGACTGAGTCCGTCAGACTATTCGATCGTGTGTGGGCTGCAACGGACTTTTGACTCGCCAAAGTCCGAAGGACTTTAGAATATGGAACATGCTTCAAATTTTCCCGACGGAACTCCGCCGGACCCGGTCCCTTCGAAAACTCCGCTCGTGTGTATGCTATTCCGACGGACTAAAACCGACGCTAGGGCAGCTATTGGCTACTGGCTATGAACTTCCGTATTCGAATCCAGTCGTACGTCATCACGTTCGAATCCGTCGGAGTTTAGTGGGATTGTGTGTGGCCAAGTCCGCTCCGCCGAAAAGTCCGTCAGAACTCCGTCGGAACTCCGGCAGAACTCCGCCGGAACTCCTTCGGAAGTCTGTCGAACATAAGTCCTCTCGTGTGTACGGGGCTTTAGAAGAAAACCTGTAATGCCCCATACACACGATCTGACTTTCCGACAACAAAACCGTGGAATTTTTTCCGAAGGTCGTTGGCTCCAACTTGTCTTGCATACACACGGTCACACAAATGTTGGCCAACAATTACGAACGTGGGAATGTGGTGACATACAAGACATACGACGAGCTGAGAAAAAGGAAGTTCAATAGCTAGTGCGGCTCTTCTGCTTGATTCCGAGCATGCGTGAACTTTTGTGCGTCGGACTTGTGTACACACAATCGGAAATTCCGACAACAAAGTTTTGTTGCCAATAAATTTGAGAACCTGCTAGCCAACATTTGTTGGCGGAAAGTCCGACAACAAATGTTCGATAGAGCATACATATGGTCGGACTTTCAGCCAATAAGCTCACAGCCAACATTTGTTTTGGAAAATCCGACCGTGTGTACGGGACATTAGAGTCTGCAAAAAACTTGAGACTGGGGTGGAGGTTCACCTTCCAGCAGGACAACAAACCTAAACATACAGCCAGAGCTACAATGGAATGGTTTAGATCAAAGCATATCCATGTATTAGAATAGCCCAGTCAAAGTCCAGACCTCAATCCAATTGAGAATCTGTGGCAAGACTTGAAAATTGTTGCTCACAGACACTCTCCATCCAATCTGACAGAGCTTGAGCTATTTTTCAAAGAAGACTGGGCAAAAACTTCACTCTCTAGATGTGCAAAGCTGATAGAGACATCCCCAAAAAGACTTGCAGTGGTAATTGCAGCAAAGGGTGGTTCTACAAAGAATTGACTCAGGGGGCTGAATACCAATGCATGTCACACTTTTCAGATATTTATTTGTAAAATATTTAGAAAACCATTTATCATTTTCCTTCTACTTCACAATTATGTGCAACTTTGTGTTGGTCTATCACATAAAATCAGAATAAATACATTTACATTTTTGCTTGTAACATGACAAACATGTGGAAAACTTGAAGGGGTATGAATACTTTTTCAAGGCACCGTATATATATATCTATATATCTATCAGGCACTAGATCTAGCCTATCATGGTGGCCAGCTGTGGTATCTCTCTCCCTCTCTCTCTCTCTGTATCTCTGTATATATACTGTATGTATAATATATATATATATATATATATATATACCGTATTTATCGGCGTATAACATGCACTTTTTCCCCCTTAAAATCGGGGGAAAGTCGTGGGTGTATGTTATACGCCGATCCCCACTGTCTGTGAGTCTAAAATACTGAGCGCCGCCGAAAAAGACCGAGCGCCGCTAAAAAAGACTGAGCGCCACCGAAAAAGACCGAGCCGACTGCTCGGCTCCACTCGTAGTCCCGCCTCCCTGCTGTTTCTGGAGCGAGCGCTGCCGAAAAAGACCGAGCCCGACTGTACTGTGTATTCGGTTTTGGCTCCGCTCGCAGTCCCACCCAGTATGGCCGGTGCTCGGTCTTTTTCGGCGGCGCTCGCTCGGTCTGTCTCGGCGGCGCTTGCTCGGTCTGTCTCGGCGGCGCAAAATTTAAACATGGGCAAGGCTGAAAATGACACTGGCAAGCTGCAAATTACACTCTGCAAGACTGCAAACGGCGCTGGGCAAGCTGCAAATGACACTGGCAAGGCTGCAAACGGCGCTGGGCAAGCTGCAAATGACACTGGCAAGCTGCAAATGACACTCTGCAAGGCTGCAAACAGCACTGGGCAAGCTGCAAATGATGCTGGGCAAGCTGCAAATGATGCTGGGCAAGCTGCAAATGACACTGATTATTCTGCAATGATGGACAAGGCTGCAGATGCACACTGATAAGGCTGCATTGATGGGCATTTAAATGTAAGTTTTTTTTCCCTTAAACTTCCCTCCTAAAACTTTTTTCCTTAAAATGCCCTCCTAAACTTGGGGTGCGTGTTATACGCCGGTGTGTGTTATACCCCGATAAATATGGTATATATATATATATATATATATATATATATATTTATGGTGTAGAGCCCTCTGACCGATACGGATAAGGATGACAGACAAGGATAACATAAACTCGCTTACTTGAAATGGACCTGAAAGTGTGCCTTGGTCTAACGTACGGTATACCAAAATAAGGGGGCATACCTTAAAATGAAATAAATATGAAATGGGTGAAATGAGTACTCATATGAGGAGTGTGCTAGGGTAAAGGCCTGAAAAAGGGGCGGGTGGGCGGGTATCGCGCACTGGAACCGACGAGGAAGGATGGGCGAACGGCTGCTTATATACCACCGGGCTCCACCCATAATTTCAGGCCACCATACTGGCCTTTCTATTTATGGTGTAGAGCCCTCTGACCGATACGGATAAGGATGACAGACAAGGATAACATAAACTCGCTTACTTGAAATGGACCTGAAAGTGTGCCTTGGTCTAACGTACGGTATACCAAAATAAGGGGGCAAAACACTCAGGTAGGGGAAGCATTTTATTGAACACAGACTGTTTACTGGGTAAGCTTGACAAAGGCCTGGGCCATCTCAATCTGCGGATTGGGTACGTAACGTGCAAAACAGGAGGACTTCCATCTACCCAACTTTTTAATAACATGGACCGGGACCCCTTGGCGGGAGGCCGTTGAAGCTGCCCCGATGCGAAACGAATGTCCTGAGTAGTGCGCAGGATTGAGGTGAAGGATGCCCAGGAGTATCCTGACATGCTCCATGAACTGGGCTGCGTTGAGAGGTTTTGAGTGAAAGGGTAGAAGTGGGCCAGTCCCTGGTTGATCGGCCAAAAGGGTCAACAAGCGGGAGAGGACAGTAACCGGACACCAGCGGTTGTAGGTCTTATAGAAATGTATGTCCGTCCCTGGGCCAAGCTGCTGTGTCTTGGAAACCGCTAAGTGCAAGATGAAGTGGTCCTCGAACCTGACTAGATGGTGCTTGCACAGCATACGTGCCGAGGGGCTACTGCAGGTAAACTCGCCTGGCCGCAGGAAGCCGTAGAAGGCCAGATGTATGGCTGCTTGCAGGACGACACTGACATGGAGACCGAAAGGTGAAGAGGCCAAAATGTCTGACATGTCCCTGAACACTTCGCCTGTGATAGGCAGCCGTTTGACGCTGGAAACTGGCCGACGTTTCTGAATGCCGCGCATGAGAGCCCGGACGGCGTGAAAGGTAAATAAGGAGGGCTTGGTAGGGTCCTGGAGGGACGTGAAGTGTTGTACCCCGGCCAAGTACAAGCGGATTGTGTTGAAGGATAATGCCAAGTCCGAATGGCAGTAGGAAAGGAAGGCAAGGACTTGTTTGACCCGGGAGGACTCTGTATTGTGAGATGATGTGAAGCGACTAAAGGCCCTCCAGGCCGACTGATAGGCCTTGCGGGTATTGTCTGAGAGGGAGTGATCGATGAGTTGCGTTGCTGCTGACAAGTGTGGGGCTAATCCAAGATCGGTTGAGACCAGTCCGGGATAGCTGCTGATGTTGGTTCGGCTCCGGGTACCTGATCAAAAAATGAAACAAAGTTAAAGCGGGAGAGAGCATCCGCCGCCTGATTAAATTTGCCGGGAACAAAGGAACAATGAAGGTTGAACTGAAACAATAATGAGAGCTGGGTCAGTCGCCGCAGGAAGGACATAATCTGTAGAGACCTGGACCTGCCTTTATTAACAATCTCCGCAGTGGCCAGGTTATCTGTAGAAAAGACCACCGTCTGGCCCGACCAGCTGCGGCCCCAGGTGTGTGCAGCGGCTACAATGGGATATAGCTCAAACAGGGAGGACGTCTCAGTGAAGCCAGGAATAGCCAGTATCTGTGGAGGCCAGGGGGCTGCGAGCCAGAGGTTGCCAAAGATCGCCGCAAAGCCCGTGGAGGCCGCCGCGTCGGTCACCACCCGAGGTGAAAGGGCGGACACGGAGGGGACGAACAGGGACACTCCGTTCCAAGAAGATAAGAATTCCTCCCACATGGCTAGGTCTGCCATAGCCGCGGAATCCAGGCTGAGTACTTGCTCCGGGTCCTGAGAGTGGGATAACAAGGCTAACAGGCGTGACACGAACGAGCGCCCCTGGGGGATGATGCGCATAGCAAAATTAAGCATACCAAGAAGGGACTGAAGTTGTCTCTTGGTACAAGTTCTGGCATGAGTGAAGTCCCTCAGGACCGTCCTGATGCGGGTCAGTTTATCCGGGGGAAGGCTGGCCTGCATAGTGTTGGTGTCTAGGCTGACCCCGAGGAAGGTGATAGCCTGCGACGGACCCTCCACCTTGTGCTCGGCGATGGGGACATTAAGATTATTGAAGACTACCCTCAACTTACCCAGATCTCGTGGAGGAGAGCCGGGTGGCTCTATCAGCAGGAAGTCATCCAGATAATGAATGACTTCCTGACACTGGGCTACATGTAACAAGATCCAAGCAAGAGCCTGCGCGAAGGTGTCGAAGAGCCAAGGACTACTTTTGGACCCGAACGTGAGTTTAGTGGCAAAGTAGTACCGCTGCCTCCACTTGATTCCATGCCAGCACCAGAGGGACGGATGGATGGGAAGAAGTTTAAAAGCGTTTGAGATGTCGGCCTTGGAAAGCCAGGTACCTATGCCTGTTTTAAGAATGGCCTGGATGGCCATGTCTACTGATGCATATTTAAGGGAGAATTCCTCAGAGGGAATAAGAGAATTGAGGCTGGGAACCGTGGAGGAATGAGGCGCTGACAAATCATAAACCAATCTGAGTTTATTAGAGAACTTGCCCTTGACAAGCCCAATAGGGCTGACTCGCCAGGTGCTGAAAGGGGGCTGTTCAAAAGGGCCGATGACAAAGTCCTGATCTAGCTCAGATTGCAGCAGTTGGTCGATGGCTTGTTCATCCGTGGCTGCTGACCGTAGGTTCTGGCATTCATGCGTGAAGTGAGGGAGAGAGACAAGTCCAGTGTGAAAACCTTCTGTGAAGCCCTGGACGAGGAAGGTGGACAGTGAGGGGGTAGGGTGACTGGAAAGGTAGATGCTAAGCCATGCGACATTGAGCCGGCTCAGTCAGGACCTTTTGAGCTGCTTGACCTCACACATGAGCCGGGGGTGAGCTCTATGGCACTGGGTGCACACATGGAGCAGCCTACACTGACTGAAGTTACACGACCCGCTGTTGTAGTTATTGCAGATCGGAGCACCGCCCATGGTCTTAACTGGGCGCCCTAGCTTATCGGTCTGTGGCGGGCGAGCTGGTGCTTGCAGGCCCTGAGCGGTACCCGAGGTAGATGGACCGTCGAAGGGAGAGGCTGCCACTGAGGTAGCGCACCAGGCCGCAGTATGTGTTGCTGACTGGCATATTGCACACAGAGGGGACCGTAGCCCCGCGAAGTGGCGGCAAAACAGTTCGGTGTCCATGGTGCTCCAGTCCGTAGGGGTCTGGAACTGGGAGAGCCTGGCAGCTGCTCTAGCGGAGAAGGAGCGGTGATAGTCATAGAATGAAAACCCGCCGTACTTGTACCCCAGGTCAACTACCACATGGAGGTACCGATCTAGCTCCTCCCTTCTGCCAGGGGAGGCTGAGCAAATGATGTCCCTCATCATGCCGAAGGCCAGGGAAAACTCGGTGATAGAGAGTTTCCTGTCTAGTCTGGGATCCTTGGCCTTGAGGACCACTGATACGTCCCCCCAAGTATATGCCTTATTCTCTGCCAGCTCGTGAATCGAGATCAGAAGAGAAGCCAAATTGACGTCCTTGCCCTCTAATATGTCTTTTCTGATGTTTGCTGACACCAAATGAGATGGGTACACTATTGGTGCACCTCCGGAGATACCTGCGGGAAGACTAACAACTGGCTGGGATGCTGGCACTGGCGGAGAAACAGAGGGGTGGGTCTCGAGGAGGGCCACTCGGCCCTGTAGATCGGACATCGAGGTTGTGAGGGACGACACCAGGGTGTGGAGCTGCGAGATAGAGGAGGCGATGGAGCCCAATGAGGCCTGCTGAGCCGAAGCCTCCACCACCGCGGGGGGAGGAAACAGGAGCCGGAAAAGCTCTGCCTTTCTGGCTGTTGCTGGAAAGGGGACGCCCCT